>NC_067486.1:53038967-53385109 GCF_947179515.1 Apodemus sylvaticus
CCAGAAGATCCTGCTATACCACTCCTGGGCATATACCGAGAAGACTCCCCACCATGTAATAAGGATACATGTTCTACTATGTTCATAGCAGCCCTATTTGTAATTGCCAGATGCTGGAAAGAACCCAGGTATCCCTCAACAGAAGAGTGGATGCAAAAAAAATGTGGTATATCTACACAATGGAGTACTATTCAGCCATTAGAAACAATGAATTCATGAAATTCTTAGGCAAATGGATGGAGCTAGAGAATATCATACTAAGTGAGGTAACCCAGACTCAAAAGGTGAATCATGGTATGCACTCACTAATAAGTGGATATTAACCTAGAAAACTGGAATACCCAAAACATAATCCACACATCAAATGAGGTACAAGAAGAAAGGAGGAGTGGCCCCTGGTTCTGGAAAGACTCAGTGAAACAGTATTCAGCAAAACCAGAACGGGGAAGTGGGAAGGGGTGGGTGGGAGGACAGGGGAAGAGAAACGGGCTTGCGGGACTTTCGGAGGGTGGGGGGGCTAGAAAAGGGGAAATCATTTGAAATGTAAATAAATTATATCGAATAATAAAAAAAAAGGGCCTAGAGTAATGCAAACGCAGGTACAGTAAAAATGTAGGGTTGACCAGCATTGAATATGATGTGTAGGGTCATTGCCAAGTGTGTCTTACAAGTATTTATTCTGCCACTAACATTGACTTCCTAAAGCATCCCTTTATTCCACGCAGTCTCAGTGGGCAACATGACATAGTTTTAAAACCTTAATGTCTGATCTTCAGATGAAGACTTATATCGGTTTTCTTGAACTATAATGATCATAGTGGAACTCACCCATTAGAAATAACTGTTTCCCCTTGAAAGATGAAAGGAAGAAAGAGGGCCATTGCCAAAGGCTAGCTAATGTCATTGTGGGTACTTTGTGGATGAAATGCTTTAGTGCTTCTTTCACTGGGAGGATATTTTCATTGGGCATTACAAGTAACACAAGTCTTTATAATAGTTAACCACTTCCATAGTTTCAACCATATTCCTCTACCTTGCCCTTGTTTGGTTTGTTGTTGTTGTTGTTGCTTAAATCATTTTTCCTCCATGTTACTAAGATTAACTAGCACTTTCATTTCAAATGAGAGCAGACTAGAAGCAGTTGAAGGCTCAGTCACTGAGAAAATGTTCCCATTTCAAAATCATTCATAAATACTACCATCAAGTGTAGAGGAATTTTTATCCAGCAACAAGGCTGCTCTGACATGAGATCACATTCAAATATATGATCCAGCTGGAATGCAGACACACCACATACCTTTAATCCCTTTGCTTGGTACACTCAACAATAATCTTTTTGGCTCAAATATAGACACATCTTTAAACACATCTTTAATCCCAAACAATGACATCTAATTAAGGGGCATATAAAGTAACAAATCAGAGAAATATTTGACAGAATCAGTCAGAGATAGGATATTCTGTTGACTTGTGTTTTACTCACGCCTGGCCTAAAGTGAAGAGCAAGTACAGGACATCTTAGAGATCCTGGCATACTCATCTGCATTTGGCTATAGCTTAGGTAAATAGCATGCATCTCTTACACATCCCTGTGAAACACAGTTTTCTTTTTTTTTTTTTTTTTTTTTTTTTTTTGTCACAGGATTTGCTATGAGATTTTTTTTTTGATTTTTTTATTCGATATAATTTATTTACATTTCAAATGATTTCCCCTTTTCTAGCCCCCCCACTCCCCGAAAGTCCCGCAAACCCCCTTCTCTTCCCCTGTCCTCCCACCCACCCCTTCCCACTTCCCCGTTCTGGTTTTGCTGAATACTGTTTCACTGAGTCTTTCCAGAACCAGGGGCCACTCCTCCTTTCTTCTTGTACCTCATTTGATGTGTGGATTATGTTTTGGGTATTCCAGTTTTCTAGGTTAATATCCACTTATTAGTGAGTGCATACCATGATTCACCTTTTGAGTCTGGGTTACCTCACTTAGTATGATATTCTCTAGCTCCATCCATTTGCCTAAGAATTTCATGAATTCATTGTTTCTAATGGCTGAATAGTACTCCATTGTGTAGATATACCACATTTTTTTTGCATCCACTCTTCTGTTGAGGGATACCTGGGTTCTTTCCAGCATCTGGCAATTATAAATAGGGCTGCTATGAACATAGTAGAACATGTATCCTTATTACATGGTGGGGAGTCTTCTGGGTATATGCCCAGGAGTGGTATAGCAGGATCTTCTGGAAGTAAGGTGCCCAGTTTTCGGAGGAACCGCCAGACTGATTTCCAGAGTGGTTGTACCAATTTGCAACCCCACCAGCAGTGGAGGAGTGTTCCTAGTTTTCAAATGAGTTCTCTGCCCTCTGAATATTCAAAGAATATATGTTTTTCCCCCAATTTGCCTGTTCCTTTCTCTTCAGTCCATCATGGAAATAAAGCATTTTCCACTTCTTTATATTGAGTCATGCTTCCTATAGGCATGATATTAACCTTACATGATATTAACCTTTATCTCCCCAGTACACCATTTAGATAACCATTTAGAACTGAGCCTACGTTAGTCTCGTTGATTCTCTCTATGTTGTGAGTATCTATCTTGATTACCAGTCACAGGAAAAAAAAAGATTCTCCAGAGATGCTTGGAAAATACACTAATCTATGGGTTTAAATTATGGGGCAGTTTAATGTTGTGTTCTTTTAGCATAATTATAGTATTACTTTTGCCCCTAGTAATTATGAACTAGCCAGATACAGGTTCTTAGTCTTGTTAATGGTACCAGGTATGAGTTCCATTGTGGAGCTAGCTTTCAATCTTTCAGGAAGTAGTTGGTTAGTCCTATAACAATCATTCCACTATTACACCAGTTAGTATATCCAAGCCATTGTTATTGTTGAGATTGCATTGTTCATAGTTGGGTAAGACTGCTGACTTTGTTGTTTTTTTTCCCCTAGGTGCACTCTATAAACTTCCAGCACTGTGAAACTATCCACTAGGGATGAAATTTGATTTTTCTATGTCTTTTTTTTTTATTCGATATATTTTTATTTACATTTCAAATGATTTCCCCTTTTCTAGCCCCACACTCCCCGAAAGTCCCATAAGCCCCCTTCTCTCCCCCTGTTCTCCCACCCACCCCTTCCCACTTCCCCTTTCTGGTTTTGCCGAATACTGCTTTACTGAGTCTTTCCAGAACAAGGGGCCACTCCTCCTTTCTTCTTGTACCTCATTTGATGTGTGGATTATGTTTTGGGTATTCCAGTTTTCTAGGTTAGTATCCACTTATTAGTGAGTGCAGATTTTTCTGTCTTATGACCCAAGTATGCGATGCTTTCAGGAATAGGATTTTACCATCAAGACTATCAAACTGAGATTAAGTGCAATATTAACGAACCGTAAAGAAAGACATTTTATTATTCAAAGGAAAATATGACTAGAAACACAGCATTAAATAACACAAGTCAGATATAGAAAGGCAACTTCCAGATGCTTTCTCTTTCTTTCATGGATGACAAAAATGCTTATTCTAATATGAAATAATGAGTTATATATTTTTATGGTATACAATTTCCTAAAATCTGGAAATATTGGAAGAGAGACTATTGAGATATTAGATGATAAGTGCCCAAACACTGTAGAATCCATAAGTTATTTCACTTACCAAATAGTGGAAGAATATTGTTCAAAATAACCTTATATATTTCATGACTGGGTAAAAGAGAGGAATTCCAAATATCCAAATACATAGTAATGATCACAAGAATTTATTTGTCCTGATTTGATGAGTACATCTTCTATACATGCATTAGACTCACCTACTACATTCTAAAAATATGCATAATTATTATACAGTACTCAAATTTCAATCAAAATACTTATGAAGGTCGAAATGTGAAGTATTATGATTTGTTAACTGTATAATGTAAACATGTGTTATTTTATCATAATTTGTATTCTAAATTGATCCAACTAAAACAAGAAAACAAATAACTCAACTAAATGTAATCAAAGGATATCACTTCAGAGACAGTATGTATGATATACAGTGAGATGCACATCATCATTAACAAACTGTCTAATAAATGGTTAAATTATCATTAAAATAGTAACTTTCATTCTTAAATAATTATGACACAAAAGCAAATCAAAATCCTAAGATACTCAAACTTCCCACTAATTACATGGCTATATTCAAAATACCACCAAATTAATAACCCAGATGTATTGTATGTGTACAGAAAGAATGTGGAAAGGGGGTGGAATACTGCCAGTGGGAACAGCAAAGAACACGGTCACTTTGAGAAGGAGTCTGTTGGCTTCCATCCACTTAAACATAGAGTTTTCATATTACCCAACAATTTCATATATAGACACATACCAAAGAAAAACTATACATTTTCCTGAAACAAAACTCATAATGTTCAAAACAGTATTATTCAGTTACCTAGTTTTACAACACCAATGTCCATGATTTAATTAACTTAAAATGAAAAGCTGGCCTATCTATGCAATGGACTATTTTTTATCTATCCTATAAGTACTAGCATGGTATGAATGCAGACTATTCTGTGAAAATGGTAACATTGTGGTAAATGAAGTAAACCTAATACAAAGGGTAATATGTGATTATTTTATATGTGATGTCTAATATGGACAACCAAGTAGAAAAAGAAAGAACATTGACAGATGCTGTGGCCCAGATTACATAAAATGAGTAAGAAATAACATATAAACATCTCTTGAGAGTACCTCTAATTGAGATGACAAAAAGTATTTTAAAATTAACAATGATGATCTATGAAAACATTCTAGAAATAATTAGACAACATAAGCTCAATGAATAAATTGTTAGTTTAAAAC
This sequence comes from Apodemus sylvaticus, assembly GCF_947179515.1. Taxonomy (NCBI): domain Eukaryota; kingdom Metazoa; phylum Chordata; class Mammalia; order Rodentia; family Muridae; genus Apodemus; species Apodemus sylvaticus. Next base: position 53,043,820 of record NC_067486.1, read on the forward strand.
CATTTGCAAAAACTAAAGTAACACTATGATGTGCCTGGAGAGATGGCTCAACAGATAAGAACACTTTCTGTTACAGAGCATCCATATTTGAGTCTCAAAACATCCATGGTGGACCTCAAATGTACTAAGATTGCAAGGAATCTGATACGTCTTTCTGACCCCCACTAACATCTACATACGGTACACATACATATATGCAGGCAAAATGCTCATACACAAAACATGAATAAATCTAAAAAAGCAAAAGAAGATCATAACGCAAGTAGTAGGATTAGATTCGACTTCAATATGTTTGAATAGTTGCCTATTTAAATGAAATTGCTGACTTTGGTTCAGTGTTGAAAAGTAGTGCCTTGGGGTTAAATTCAGAGTTAATCAATATCTGCCTTTTGACTTTAATAATATTAGCGTTGAAAATAACTATTCATAAAAAGTAGCCTCATCATGTTATGAAAATGACCTCAGCCTGGACATGACTGCAGTAGAAGTTTTTGAGCACACAGCAGGGTACCAATTTCTATGCTGCATCAATTGATAAATCTTTAAAGTCAAATTGCCCACATTAAAGTAAAGTTACATTGCCATATTATTGAACTGCACATTAAAAATGCATTAGTTTCATTAAATGATACAACTTTGAATACAAAATATTTTGTCATGTCTTACTAATTATATTAAGTGCACAAAAATAAGACTTTTTTTTTTTACTTACTTTTATCCTCTAGTGTAGGTTTAACTTTCCAGTATTCATTACGTTATTAGCATGTCTCTGCCTTAGGATTTCTATTGCTGTGCTAAAACAGCATGACCAAAAACAATGTTGTAAAGATAGGGTTTGTGTTACTTTGATGTTCATATTATCATCTGTCACAGTAGGAACTCAAGCCAGGAACCTGGAGAAAGGAGCTGATGCAGAGACTATGGAGGAGTGCTGCTCACTGGCTTGTTCCCAAAGGCTTGTTCAGCTGACTTACAGCATGCTAGCAATCAGGGTCACCATGCCAGAGATGTTACAACCTACAGTGATCTGGGCCCTCCCACATCACTTATTAGCTAAGACAATGAAATAAAGTCCTATCCACATGTTAATCTGGTAGGGGCATGTCTCAGTTGAGGTTCCCTCCTCCAAAATGACTTCAGCTTATGTCACGTTGACCTTAAAGAAGACAGCATAGTCCCTGTACAGTATAAAGCAAAATTTTCTGAACACAATTTTGTCTCAACCACTTGCCTATGCACGCTTAAGGCTGATGTACCTTTTATAATGATGTCAGCAGGATGATTGTTTTAATAGGAAGCCTGAGTAAGTGCACAGATGCTGGGAGGTAGTATTTGAGCATTAGCAATATGCTGTTGTTTGTATTTTAGATGAACTATAAAAATATAGCTCAAATATAAAACTTAACAAGGTAATTCCTGAATCTGTATGAATATCAAATTCAAAACCATAGGTAACCATCTGGGAGTTAATAATTGAAAATCTAAAGGAATAATTTATTAACAGTTTTAAGACTTGGAAATAATATTGAATGAAAAGTCCCAAGTGTAACCATGTCAGACTCCATTGAACACATATTAATTTCTATAGATATAAGGTATACAAAATAATTTGGACCAGCAACTTTGTCTTTCTTCATGAATTATTTTCAAGTACTAAACATTCTTTACACCAACACATAAAAAATTGGCACCTTCATATTTACAGGAGAGTATAGAGGAAGATATTAATTCCAAAAGAACCAAAAGTTAGGAGTTAGATCTAAAATTGACAGCAATAGCTCTTGCTATATTTGTAGCTAGTCACGTAGGGTTTAAAGGTAGCAAAACTATTTCTCAACATGCTGCTTAATTAAGAAAAGCCTGACAATCAAGTAGCTGCCAAATTTATTGGCAATGGTGGCTTAGGAAGTTGTGATGTGACTAATAAGCACACCACGGTAACAGAAACAGCCTACTGATGTGGGAGATTGACTCTCCACACTAATAGTTTGCACCGATTCTCTGCTGGGGCTCCACAAGTTTCTTAAAATGTAGTTAGATTTTTTTTTCCCTTGAGATACATAGAGCTTATACTTTCCACATCTGTTCTCATTATATATGCACTCTGGGTTGTTTTTTTTTTTTTTTTTTTTGAAACACTGGTTTTAGAATTAAAGATTGAAATAATTAATAGTAAAAGGTAATGATGAAAATATATGTCACTACTACATGACTTATAGAGGCATAATTTTATTTCTCCTACTGTTTAATGACTTACACTAGCAAGAAAGGAACAAGACTTTTTTAAAGAATTATTTATTTATTTATTTATTTATTTATTTATTTATTTATTTATTTTTCCTTCTGTTGTTTTTTTTCTTTGGCAGACTCTTTACATAGCTCTGGCTGTCCTGCAACCCACTAGGTAACACAGGCAGGCCACCTATAAAGTTTTAAAGAATATTTTTGTAGAATTTTTTTCAGGAAAAGCATTTTGTTCTACTGACAACTCTACAGGTATTCCAGTCCAAACATTTGCCATTTTGTTACTATAAGCCTTGTTATGCTTTCTAAAATAAGTGTTCCTTTTAAAGCATATATTTAGAGCTTGACACATCAGGTTATATTTTATATACATTAGGGTGCTTTTATAAAATACTAAGTAAAACAGATAATTATTGTCTGAAACAACAGAAAGAAAACAGCAATAGGTTTAAGGCTACATGATAAACCTTCCTCATCATATGCACACATATCCCTTCCTAGCAAAGGAAGGGATTATCTTTCTTATAATCCACATGAATTCTTTATAATCTTAGTACAGTATGTTTCTAGGAGAGATCAGTGGCAAAAATCTAAAAAGAAGATGCATACATATGTTTATATGTCTTATGAAGATACTCATATTTTAATATTTCATATAGAAGTGAAGTGAGCAGGGAAAGGGAGGAGAAGGAACAGAGAAAAGAAGAGGGAGATGCCCACAAACCCACAGAGAAAGAAGAGGCGGGGAAGGGAGAGAGAAAGAGAGAAGTGATTTTTAAAGGAATTACACCACACAATGTGGGAATGACACAGGCTAAATTCATTGGGCAGTTGGATGGTCTGGGCATTCAGATAAGGGTTGACATTGCAATCACACTTCTGAAGCCTGGAAATTCAAGCAGAACTTCTGTGTGGCAGTCTGGAGGCTGAATTCTTTTGGTAACCTCAGTCCTTGCTTTTAAGGACTGAAATTGATTAGGCGAAATTCACTACACTAGGGAAACCTGTCTGTGTCATTTACAGTACTGGTTCATAAATATTAATCCCATCCTAAAATGCCTTTGCAGGGCTTCCTGGGTAAGATGGCAGAACAGAAACTGTCTGCCTGTGACTCCACGCATGAGAAGAGTGATAATAACTATGATGAAGGAAAACCCAGTTTATTCTGAGGAGAGAGGGAAAGACTATTAAGAATCAAGAAAGCAGACAGAACCAATGAAACGAACAGGAATACACAAGACTTCGTAGAATAATCAGTAAAAACACTGACTCTTCTGGAAAGTGCTATCTAAGGCCGCACTTTCATGATAAGCCAGGTGTCAGTACATGGCCAGAGTACTTACAATCCTGATTCCCACTGGGGATTTTAGTGGGGCACAGACTCCTCCTGCACCTGGCCAGCACTGGAAAATTTTGTTGTTCCACATATCTCAAGAGTTGACATCTAGTAGTCAAAGATTCTATTGTTTGAGAGTCAGTTACTTTGGGGACCTGAAGGTAAGTAATGATAACAGGGGGCATTGGGACATTCTGCTGCCATATTTTGTGGGGTATCACATTGCAATCAAACGCCAAGCAGGGCCTAGGCTGTAAAGACCTTCATTCTTTGCAATGAGGAAGAAACAGTTTGAGTTAAACATAACTGCAGAGACTAGATGTCCCAGGCTACAGGGCTGCCTTTCTTCAGTGTATGGCTTGCTGCTTGGGAACTGAGGGAGAGTGCTCAGAAAAGATTCAAAATTCAACTAGTCACACACTTCCACATTCTCCTTTCCCTCTCAGGGCTGCTTAATGCAGGACAGGATACAAGGGCTTGACACATTCAGGCAGAGTGCTGTGTTCACTGTTTCTCTCCTAATGCAGGTCTAGGCAGCCCGTTTCCACCACTCTCGGTGTATTTGGAGGACTATCCCTTCACTTGTGAGATTAGTCACTCCAGGGTACACAAAGCAGGATAAGGAGTGACAAGAGAAAAGAAGAATCTGCCTAGCCCACAGATCATAGAGGCTTGTGTTTATCACGATGGCCACGGGGAACATCTAAAGTGAATGTAACACCTACAGGCAATGGGTTTTGATTGGCAGGACTTGGTATCAACCTAGGAAGTGGGAGCTTTAGATGGTCCATCACCAATCCATCACTCCTACCACCTGGTTGCAATTTTATAGTGCCCACAAAGAAGCCTGTCTGGTTCTTTGCTTCATCTTATTTGACTGTGTTGGGGTTGGCCTGGTGCTTCTATGTATTCAAGATGCTACATTCTGTACCCCAAGATCTGGTTGGCCCATGACAGGCTGAGTGAATCCTCTCTCCACTGGCCTTTGCTGTGTAAACCTTGCTCCTAAATTAAAGTTAATAAAAGATTAAAGCCCAGAAAGCCAAGACTTGAGGATCAAGTGAGAGGTCCGAGAAGAGACCAGGAGAGAAGAGGAAAGGAGACAGAGGGAGGAGGCAGTCATACTGAGAGGAGATGGACCACATGCGTGTACTCAGGAGAACAGCAAGTAATAAGGAACCTATGGCTGGGATGGAAGTTAGAATAGCTCAAAACCTACCCAATTAGGCTTACAGCTTGTCAATAAAATGCCGGGATAGTGAGTCTTTTATATGGGCTAGCTAGAATAAGTAATTCCTTGTACATTTAACTTATGTTTTTCACATGATCTCTCTCCATGTGCTCATGGCACGCCTCTACTCCTCTACTCTCTCTCTCTCTCTCTCTCTCTCTCTCTCTCTCTCTCTCTCTCTCTCTCTCTCTCTCTCTCTGTCTCCCCTACCCTCTCAATTCTCCTCCCCATGCCCTGAATAAACTCTATTCTATACTATACTGTCATGGCTGGTCCCTCAAGGGGAAGTGATACCTCAGCATGGGTCTGTGGAGGCAGACCCTTCTCACACACATCACCTCACTTACACCAAACACATTCCTTCAGTCCTTATCTTTTAATAAACACAGCGTACATGATGTGTGTACATGATGCATTATAAACTCATTGTTCTCTCCAATGTCTAGATGCTAAAAATTTTAAAGTGCTTTTGAAGCAGCGTCTATGTGCGTGCCTGAGAAATTAACTGATCGCTAGAGTTTACTCAGTTTGACAAGTAAAATTAACTACTGTAATTTCTACCTTTAAAATGCATAGAGTTATTTTTCATATTTTAAATTGTATGTAAATGTTGGAAAGCTTTAGAACTTGAAATTAAACACTTGGTTTTCCTGTTATATCCATTTAGAGAGCTTATCCACATGAGTGTGATTAATATTTGATTATTTTTAATACACTATAGAAAAGAATCTTAGTGCCAGACATGTCTGTAATCCCAAATCTTTGGAGGCCAGCAATCCAATGACTTCTTCTGTCTGTGAAGACTAGAAGTTTAATCTGAGAAACTTGTACCATTTTAAAATAATTAATATAAAAGGGGATGGAAATATATAACTCAATGGTTATATGAATGGGTCCTGTGTTTGATTCCAAGTGTTGGTCAAAGTAAGGAAGGTAAGATGGGAAATAAATGCACTTCTTGTGATGGACAATACTTTTGTCAAATATTCACCAAAAAATGCCATTAGTACCTTTGTTCATGTACTCCAGCGCATGGCATGTGTACTTGAGTCCCTTTCTGTGAATGCAATCACTGCTCCTAGATGTACATTTATTAATGAACTTTTATTTGTTGTCCTTAAGTTGCACTGAAGCTTCATGAACAAGCCTTGAATCTCTCACATAGCTGTACTCCACAGCTGCTGTTTGGAACTCACAGAGGTTAGATTCTTAGGAAGGTGGTGTGCTGATCACTCCATAACCTTAGCTTATAACATAAGCTTAGCAACCCAGCAGGCACTGAAGCAGCATTCTGTAAACAGCCTATCCTTATTATGCAGGAGAAAGTATAAATAACCACAGCAAATACTACGAAAACTATAAGATTATCAACTTTTGCTAAGATGAAATAATGTTCATTTTTTACTACAAGAGCATTAAGGGCACCGAAAAGCTTTCAGTTTTAATATATTATGACTTCAGAATTATAAAGGTCCAATTGTTACATACTATGCTATCATAACATTTCCTGTTCTACTTCAGTATGCATGAAATGTTTGAAAATGTAATAGATGATAACCTGTCACTAAACAGATTGGGACTTGGGTTGGGCTTCCTTCTGTGTGAACTACATGTTTTTAGTGTGCTATAATTACTCTTGTTTTGTCTTTTAAAATTGATTAGTAATAATTACATGCATTAAACTTATCTTATATATACATACTAACAGCATTTGGTCAGTGGTTTATCTTTATACTATATTAGTATATGTTTTGTGTGTGTGTGTGTGTGTGTGTGTGTATCTATACCATAGGAATTCCTTACTGTACTAAGAAGCCTGTTTGAAGCAGATGATGAGTTTTAAAGCATGTATTTAAATGTATTTAAAGAATTCTTTCCTGATATAATATATCTAAGACATAACCTTAATTTTCTTTTAACAATTTTATATTAAACTCCCAAGATGTGGCTTTTTGTTTGTTTAGTTGCTTGATGGTCATTTGTTTTGTTTTGTTTTGTTTTGCTTTGATTTGCTTTGCTTTGCTTTGTTTGTTTTCTGACACAGGATTTCACTATGTACTCCAGACTGGACTTATACATGAAGTCTTTCTCTCTGTGCTTCCACAGGCCAGAGATACAGATATAAAACACCATACATAGTGATAAGTCTTTGATTCCTAGAGTCTTGGTATTTAAATAAGTTGTAAGGAAATGTTCTGCTTTCATTTCATGCAGCTATACAGTGAGTTTCCCACAGATTCTATACCACATATTTTCTTTCCATCTGATAATTTGCCAATCTTATTCTATGCATAGCTATGTGGTTTTTACTTCTACATGGTCATTAATTCTTCAATTGTCTGAACTGGTTTTTTATTTTGTTGTTGTTGTTGTTGCTGTTTTGTTTGTTTTTGCTTGTGTGTGTATGCCATTATTATACTGATTTAATATCCCTTTAGCATAACATATCTACATAATATTCTTGTTAGTTGGTAATTGATTCCTAAATTTTAGTAAAAAGGAAACACACTCAATTGAGGTATTAAAGAAGAGCATGGATTAATTTTCAAAGAATTTACATTTAAACTTTATTATTTTTATTTCCACAATCATTTATTTATTTGTTCTGACTATTTTGTTTAGGCCTCTCTTCCCCCTTGGGTCTTCTACAATATCTCCTGAGGCAGTTTGATAATTTGTACCAAAACAAGCTTTTAAATGTTGAGTCACATTAGGTGTGTTGGGGGTTTTGTTACTGAGAGAGTTTTCTCTTTAATAATTAACATATTTCAGATAGGATGATTTTCCAAATTAAAAATTTAAAGAAAATATACATATATCCTTTGGATTGCTAAGGAGTGCTTTCTTGGCTTGTCAAGATTAATTTTACATGTCAACTTGACAACGACACCATGCATAGTTATTTGACAGACTCTTAGAGTGAATATTTCTGTGATTGGGTACTTCATATGAAATCAAAATTTAAATTGTTGAATTTTAGGTAAAGTTAGATTGTTCTCAGTAATGTGAATGAGTCTCAACTAATCAGTGAAAGACCTTACCTAAAAATAGTACTGACCTCCCCCGAGACAGTGAGAGTTCTGTAGCAGATGACTTCAGACCCAGTAGCATCATTGATCATTTTCTGGACCTCCCATCTTGAAATTCAGCATCATTTTCTGTCTGAGTCTGCAGTTGACAGTGTAGATTTAGAGTGTGGACTAATCACACTACACAATTTCTCGAAGCAAAATCTATCCCCTGCTCCAACTCCCTCTCCCACTCCTCCCTCCCTCCTACTCCTCTCTCCCTCTCCATCCCTCCCTCTCTCCCTCCTTCCCCCTCCACCTTTTGTATAAATGTATGTGTAGATATAATATTGTTTATTGTTTATGTTACTGTGTTCAATCCCAATAAAATGTGGTACCCAAACAATTAATAAAACAAGAGATAAATTGAACCGTGCATGTATTAATTCTAGGTTTTTGCTTGTCACACTTATGAGAACAGAATGAAAACAGAATCAAAAGACAACCTGCAAATAGGGAGAATAAATTCTCCTGTTACACATCTGACAGGATTCTTAATCATGAATATATAAGTAGTTACCAAAACAGCAACTGGTCTAGAGAATGGCTCAGCCAGCCAGTAAGAGCAACTGCTGCTCTTACAAAGGATCTGAGATCAGGTCCCAGAACTCATGTCAGATAACCCACCATGATAGATAACAACAGCACACCACACACACACACACACACACACACACACTTTAAAGAAATAAAGTAATTTTTCAAGACAACAATAACAACTAAGCACAAATTAAAAAAATGAACAAAATAACAATAAATATAGAAGGGTGAAAATTAGATACAGGATAATATACACAAAAGTGCTATGTAACGGGGAAGTTCAAACTAATTGTATGAAATAGAAACTGGCTATTTAGTGTTCAGTGATAGCATTAAATGATTTCAGGCAGAGTACACCACGGATCCCAGCATCCATGAACTGCCACCCATGCTTGGGAGGCCTTTAGTGGTATAGCTGTCTTTTAGTAATTTCTGTTCTTGTAAATAACTCTAATAAAGCCCATTGTTTGGACTTTGGTAGTATATGTGCCTTGGTCTGTCACTGTTTCTATTTATTCACTTCTGTCCATCATATAAGCGCAGGACAGTGTAAACTTGCAGGGGGAGGCAACTTCTCAGTACCTCAATTATGCAGAAGAAAGAAACTCTTTGCCCAAATCCACAACTGGCTTACTATGTGCAGATTACAATCTTTGTTCCATAAAAAAATATTTTAAAAATGCCCCTGGATGTTTTCATTTACCATTTCTGTTTCAGTTTCTCTTTGTGTATGTTTTCAGAAATGAGGAGTCTTAGGATCATCAATTCACAGTAAATTTAAGGAAGAAAGACAGAAAAACGAGCACAGTACTGATCCAAGTTCCTGCCATCATTTTATATTCACCTGTTATTTAATCATTGCTCTGGCTATATGTGGTAAAGTGTCATCACAGAGACACGGGATGACAGGACTTCAGTTGTTAGCAAGGAAATGCCTGACAGCATACATGCAATTTCCAAATCCCTGTGACATGAAGTTTCTGCATTAATTCATGTGTACAGAACATGGAAACAAACAAGCCACTCTGATGATTTCTTATTGTTCCTTCTATCTCAAATGACGGACTGTGCCATCACTAAATGAGACAGTAAGCTATGTGAGTTCCAGCAAGAAACGTCAGAAAGCAAAACATCCTAAAGCAGGTGGTCCCTATGAGAAAGTTACTTACAGTGAATCTCTTCCTTCAGAACCTCATCTTCCCATGAGCTTCCTGGGGAGGCAGTGGAGAATGCCCTCTTCTACTGAAGTGGCCTATTGCTGACAAAATGATAGCTCCCTCCTCTCCTAGATTCCTTGCAATGTCTTTTAGCCATCAAAACTGTAATCACCAAGTTGTTCATCAATTCGTTTTCTATGGAGAACACATCTGCTCTTACTTGTAGGTTTTGAGCATGTGTTGGCAGGTACTCAAGCAAATAAATATTTCTTATACAAAATGTGACTCATTAAATTGTCTAAAACTTGTTAACGTTTCAGCTGAGGTTCCTGTGTTATCACTTGCTAATAATAATGCTTACCATGAGTTGGATGATTTGTAGTGAAACTTTTCTTGAAAAGGCATGGACATAAGTTGCAGGCAAAGGGTGTTGTTTTGACTTCAACACTGTGCTGAAGCCTGTCTTGGAGTATAGAGAATGAGGGATGGCACTGGAGCATTGGCATGGGACTTGGAAACACATGTTGTGAAATGCAGAATGTTTCAAAACACAGAACAAATATTCAGTGGTTGTGTTTCATAGAGTAATCTATGGCCAGAGAAATAGTAGCGGAAGACTGTGGAGGTTTGAAAAAGTTGAGAGGCACTGTTAGAACTTGTTGCCAAAAAAAAAAAAAAAAAAAAAAAACAGTAGTTGTTGCAACTTTCTGTAATAAGTTTGATGCATTTGCTACCAAGAAGAGATACTATACTGACTGAATAAGAAGATCCAAAACTTCAGCACTAAGTCAAGTGGGCAGCAACTGACTGCAGAAAGGACTATTCTCACATAGGAAAGAAGCAAAGTGTACCACCTTTCTACAAGGGTCAACATGTGTGACTTTGAATTAAGAACAAGGTATAATTATTTTCATTGAAAATTGGAAGCCCTTATTTTGTTTTGATTTTCTATTTTGGCAATATAAACAAGGAGTGAACTATTCGACTTAGAGCCAATCTGGAAGCTAACCAAATAGCTCAAATAAACCTTGTTCAATTTATTCAAAGGAGGTGCTAGGTTTCATCCTCACTTTAAGTTTCCTGGACCACTCACCTTTACTCTTAATGTAAACAGGATTATCTACTGGAATATTAATTTGTGTATGTGTTTTTCTTCATTTCCTTTCCTATTGTCCAAGCTCATAGCCAAGATGACACATTCAGTGACACAAATATTATTATTGTAGAAAATAACCCTTGGGGTCAGTAAATGGCACGCCCACCCTAAAGAGATTAGATAGAGTTAAAAGAAAAAGTTCTTCTAAAAAGCAGGAAGAAACAAGGATCTGTGATGCTTTGTGGTTTCTGCAGCCCACTCATTGTAATATCCCAAAATGAGAACCTGTTAGATAGGTGGAAGAATGATCCACGCGGCCAGGCTGTCTGTGGCTGAGAAATCCAGTGTCTAAAGCACTGCCCAGCACCACCTGCCTTGCTGCATTGTGCACATAGCAAACCCACCTAACCTTGGCTGTACTTCTGAAGTGCACAGTTGGGAGGAAGCAGTCATTGTCATCACTCAGAGAATTCTGTCTGCTTCTTGCTTCTTTTTTACTCTTCTGTTTTTCTTTTATTGAAAGTAGTTTTTTTTTTTTTTTTTTTTAGTACAACACATTCTGACTATGGCTTCCTCTACTGCAACTCCTACTAGCTCCCTACCTACCTTTCCATAAAAATCCACACCGTGTCTCTTGTTAGGATATGAACAGGCATCTGAAGGACAATAATAAAACAAGATAAGATAAAACAAAGCCAAACAAACTATATTAGGCAGGACTCTTTAAGTACATTGTCTGTGGAATGGTATTGATCTTTACAGTGAGCTGTGCTAGGCTTTCTGTTTTATCTCTCACCTAACTGTTTCATTAGTCGTACGAAAGAATCACAGGTGAGAAATCCTCCTGAAACACAAAATAGTTTCATTAAAATCTATATAATCCTGCTACTCAGCCAAGCCTTTGCCTTATTTCTAGGCTAATATTGCAAAGTGGGCAATGATGAGTTGGACTCGAGGGATTCTCCATGTAGTATTAGCTGTGCAGTATGCTATGGAGAACATATGTACTTTGCACTGAGCCATTTAGCATCAAAGTAAAGTGTTTCAAGTGAGAGGGAGGAAGCTGAGATCAAGCCTTTTTTAAGGACCCCAGCCCTCTCAGGGAAGACCAGGAAATGAAGAGAGCAGTCATTGGAAAGAACAACCAAACAGCAAGAAATCGGCTGGTCTCCAATTGTAGTTTCAGTTAGTCAGAAGAGGCTGAGGAAGGAGGAAGAATTAAGTTCAAGGACTGCGAAAGAATCCAGTTCAAGGATTAACAGAGAAATGTACAAAGATGCTCATCTCAAAGACAGAGAGAGATGGATATGATCAGACAGACAGATAGACTAAGATATAAGGGAGGCAGATAGAAAGTCAAGAAGTGACAGGCAGGGCAAGGCAGCAGATCTCAGCTCAGAGGCCACATGTCCTGCCCAGTTCGAGAGATGTGCTGACAATTAGGAGAATAACGACACTCCAGTTGTTTTTTGATATACATTCAGAACCATAAAAACAGAATTTTCAAACTGTTGATATGACCTTGCATTGTTTGGGCTGCTGGAGCAGGAAGACAAACAGGTTAGTGTGAAACGCTCAGTATTAGCCTTGTCTATCCAAGCCACAGCTTTAATCTTCCCCTGCCTTCCTTTCCTTTTCTATTTATCTCATACTTCCTTTTTCTCCAAAGCTGAATTTGAACCTCACCTCTCATGGCTGTTTGTGATTTCTGCATCCATATGTCTGATGGCACTGCTAACATGTGACACTATTAATTTCTCCTTCTCTGTTTTGTCATGTTGGTTATGTTTTCATGTGTCTCAAATTCTTCCCTACTTGATTCTAGCATGGTAACTTTCATTTCTTAATGCCACCTGGTACCCAGAAAGCACTGTGAGCCTAATAAGTTTAATAAATGCTCATTGATGAAATTATTGACACGACATTTAAAGGTGAGTTAAACACAGAATTAAGCTTAAACAGCAGTAACACAATTCTAAAAGAAAGTGTTTGGTCTGTTGCTGTTGTATAAATCACTAGTTCAAGTAAATAAAAGGTGTTCTGCTGTGTTTGATGCTCCTTTCATTAAAAACAACATCTTGAATTAGAAATAATCACACTTGACCGCAGGTAAGAAGTGTTGGGTTCTGTTTTGTTTTACGTATTCCTAAATGCCTCTAAGTTACAAGTAATTGGAAACTACGGTACTATTAAGCTATATAATATAAATGCAATATTTCAATGTTACTTTACAGCATTTTAGAAGTTCTGATAACAACTAAAATCAAAAATCAAACTACTATATCTTACACATTCCTAAAATGTGAATTTTTCAAGTTATTTCAGATGTCATAGAAAGTTAAATTTGATTGCCTTTTTAAAATATTTTTTCCATAAGGACTTAAAAAAAAACCACAGTATCATTGAGAGCTGAACTACCAACTCTAATCCATTTCTACTTCAGAGAACACACAAAAAGGACATGCTTAGCAGGCATAAGTTGCATCTATACTCAATAGAGCATTTGGTCTCATCTTTTCCTGGTCACTACTCCATTTCTCCAGGTTCCTTCTTCCCCTCATTGCATGCTCCACTCTTACAGGACCCAAGCTTTCAGCTGTCTCTTGCTTTGGCTTTGTCTGCCTAGAGGCCCCCCCATCCCTTGACTCAGAGATTCTCCCTCCCAGGGAGAACAGCCAGCAGCTGTCCCCTTGGTCTCTCATCTCCAAGTGACTCTCATTCTCTTTTCTCAGCTCAAATGTCACATGAAAGACAACTTCTCTTACCAACTGGTCTTTTGTTTCTGTTGACTTGGTCTATAGATGTGGTCTTCATACTCATAATTCAAATGTCAGGAGACATCATTAGGAGGATAGTGAATTAGAGGTCAACTTGGGCTCTACCTCATAGCTAGAAACCCAGTCTTAATAACAAAATAAAAAGACAAACAAATAAGCACTTTGGTACTGAATTGAATAGCATTTGTCACTGTGGCCTGTACTTGTCCTCATTCTTGCCTCCGTTATCTGATTTTTAATATTTTGTAAAAACAAAGAACAAAAACACAAAACAAGACTATTAAATTTGTCAATGCATTCTTCAATCTTGAAAAACCTATTCAACACAATTTTATATAACGTATTTTCACATAAATCATGTTTAATGAAATCATGCAAGCAGATAATATACTTTGCAAAAAATCATTTCCCCACATTTTTGGCATAACATTTTAAAGGGGTTCTAAGAGGAAAAAAATGAAGTGCATGGGAAATTCTAATCATGATTAACACAATAATTCTCTTTAAATACTTAAACAACTTCATTTGGCAAAAGATTTCAGCCAAGTGGATGTATTAGCTTGATGCCATCACCTGAAAGAAAACTGAAAGTGAAGAAAATTAAACTCAGATGCTAAGTAGCTTCCTACACAAAACATGCAATGATTATATTTAAATTTCAATTTTCTCCTAACAATGCATCCCCATGAGAATTAGTGGAATACTTGTGAGAGGGAAAAATAGGTATTCAGTTTCTAAAAAAAAAAATTGAATTATGTTCAAGTCTTAGAGTACAGTTCCATAGTGAAGCAATATTATTTACAGTAGAAAATAATGAAAGCCAGTTGCTTTAAATAGATAGTATGAAATCACCCATAATAATTTGTAGAATGAGATTTAATTTAAATCTCAACTCTCAACAGGGAATGGTGGAAGCAATTGGCGGGAGTGGAGTCATCCTAAGGAATAGAAACCTTGGGACAAAGAATTCCATGCCGTGCTCTAATTCTGTCCTCCTGGTGTCTTGAAAGAACATATAATGTTGCTGTTGAATCATTATTTGATTCACAATAAGTGAAAAACTCAATTAAAACTGTATAATTTCATATATGGTGATAATATTGTCATGTCAGAAATAGTAATATCCAAGGCTGTACCTAAATTATCAGTGAAGATAAAAAGTCTTGTACTCATTTGAAGTAAACTGAAAAACTGCATACACATTTTCACAGTGTAAGATAGCAGCAGCTCCTTGTACAGTCAGTCTTTCCATATTCTAGGCCATCATCTGCTGCTGTGGAATTCTTTCTATACAGGGCTGAAGAGTTCTATCTTATGTCCCCATTCAAATACTAGCATCAAAAGGGCACTCTCTTCTCCCATGCTCTGGTTTCAGAATTTAGGTTAATACAAATTACTAATCACAGTGGTGGGTGGTGACATTCAGTCCCGCACTAATGGGAATGGACAGCCATGTTTGGTAAACTCAGAGTGTAAATTATTGAGCTACTACAACATTACATTCTAACTCACTTTTTTGACATTAGACACATTTCATAGATAAAGTCCTGATAACTCAATTCAGTTTGGCTTTCAAATTCTCTCATGAGATCCCTGAGTATCCTACAAGAAAATAAGTACCCATTCTGTTATCAAGTCTGAACTAAGGCAAAATAGAAAGACTCTGCAGTCTTAAGGTTTGTGAATGTGTACGTGTGTGAATTATCACTCATGTACAGAGATTGTTTCTCAATCAAATGTGGGCAACTGAATTTTAATTTCTTGCCTTAGTCAACCTAATGGTTTAGAGCTGGAAGCTTTATCAACCCTCTAATAATTCTATTGTCAAAATTCTTTTTGTGCTAAATGTCTATGTTCAGGGACCAGCTAAAAAATTCCCCAGTATTCACAAAAATATTGTTTTTGTAATTAGGGAGCTAGTGGTTTACAAGGAATACTATACTTATTATCTTAAAATTCTTCTGTCATAGTAATTCCAACTGTTGAAAAAAATTGTTCTTTTAACCATCTATACTATCCTACACAATGATTGATAGTTTTCACTAGTCAATATTTTGAAAACAATGCACACTAAAGATTTAGAAAACTTTTAGAGTTTCCATGAGATTAGTAAAGATAGAATTTTTATTTACATTTGAGAAACTGGGCACTGAAGCAAGAAATAATTGCTCCATTTGAGTGAACCAAGAAGGGAAGCTGCCTTTACAAGCATCATTTTTCCATAACTACCTACATTGTTCCCTACAAGCGCATGTCAGAAAGAGGCAAGTCAAAGCAGAAAACTCTCATACAAACTTGATGAGTTTGCGGGCTCAGAGACACTGAGAACATGAGGCAATACTGTCAAATGGTAGAACATGGATCTCTGTATAGACACCCCTTGCTCCTTTCTAGTGTATATTTGATTTTCACAGTGGATGGAATTCTACATGAATATCTTTATACAGTTTATGAAAATTGTCTGATTTCATTACACTCATTTTTCCCAAACACTGCAAACACACACATACACACACACACACACACACACACACACAGAGAGAGAGAGAGAGAGAGAGAGAGAGAGAGAGAGAGAGAGAGAGAGAGAGACAGAGAGAGACAGAGAGACAGAGAGAAAGACAGAGAGGAATAGAGACAGAGACAGAGAGACAGAAAGAGGGGAAGAAAAAGGAGGAGATCGAGGGGGAGGGGAAGAGAGAGGGAGAGAGGAAGGGGAAATGGAGGAGTTGGGGAAGGGGAGAAGGAGGGAGAGAGAAAGGGAGAGAGGGAGGGGGAGATGGAAGGGGAAAAAGAAAAAGGGAGACTTTTATTTCTTTCACAGATATAACAGACTCCTGCTGTTTCTATACTGGTCACTCCAAAGCAGTTCCCAGGATGCAGTTAAATTGATCAGTGGAAGTTTATGTCAGCTCTCATTACCCTACCAAAAACCCACCAGTGGTTTTTTAATGTGATGCATGAAAAAAATACTAAAATAAAAGTTTAAAACCTACAGTCCTACCATATTGAATATTTCTTACTCTTTTCCTGATATCACATGACATACTGCTTCTCTCCACCCTTTTCTCCACTTTAGCCTCATTAGTGGTCAATAGAGGTGCTCTTAATAGGTGCTGATTTTTCTTTCATTTTCTCTATCAGAGCTATGTTTTGTTGATCCACTTTCTTTACTTCTCTACTCAAGGGACATTTTGTCAGCTGTCCCCTATCTTGACTGTGTTTTGTAAAACAAATAATTTTCTACTTTGGTTCTTTCTAGTACCACACAAATGGTATCTCTACTCTATAAAGGTCTCATAGATTATTTCTCCTATCTAGAATTTGATAGTTTCAGGCTCCTGTTTGCTTTGTGTCCTACACTTTACTAAAAATTTACAACAATACACAGATGATGCCCGCAAATGGATTTGAATGTATCTAAGGTAGATAGAAAATTTAACAACTTAAATAACTTAAACAGAGAAGCAGCTGAATTTGGACTCAGCTTTGTTCTTTTATTAGTAAGACATTACAGCTGGTCTAACAGGTGCAAACACAAATGCTTGAAGCTCACAGATAAAAGGTTTCATGGCGGTGTGCATGTGTCTCAGAGGCAGGGGTGGGCTCCCCCTTCCTCTCTGCAGCATGCCCCAGAGGTTACACACACATAAATCATGGACCTCCCCCTAGTATAGCAGGTGTGAGCCAGGCACTGAAGCTTCTGTTTGGAATTTTGATAGGCTAACTAAATGACCACATGTCAGAAGACACTGAAAGTTCCAGGTACTGACACTTTCAACGACATCTTTCAATCCAATCCTGTTTCTCTTCAGATGCATCTTCTTTCTAACTTCCTGAAAAGTGCCAGTTGTCCCAGTTCTAGAGTAATCCCCCATGAGTGCTCCTGTTTCCTATTTAAATGTCATTTGGTAAGGAAAGACTCCAGCTTGACTCATGTGCTTCACTTCCTGAAGACAGCCTTAACCACCACTACTGTCTAGAAGAAAGCAGTCATCTGTCAGCTCTCAGATCAGTGGCAAAAAAGCAACAGACTCTCCCTCTGGGCTGGCTCTACACTATTTCACTTGGGTGGATTCTCTCGGTTCTGAATGGTGAAGGAGCCTATAGGCAAGGCACTAGAAACATGAGTAATGCATGGGGAACTTAGAAATGGTATATCTTGGCAGGGAGAGAACAAGTTCAATTCTCTTTATTTACAATTTAAAAATCAGAGGCAACTGGTTCTGGAAAGACTCAGTGCAGCAGTATAGGGGAATACCAGAACAGGGAAGTGGGAAGGGGTGGATGGGGGAATATGGGGAGGGAAGAGGGCTTTTGGAACTTTCAGGGAGTGGGGAGCCAGAAAAGGGGAAATCATTTGAAATGTAACTAAAAAATATATCGAATAAATAAAAAAAAAATCAGGAGTAAAGTGGGCACTTTTTTTTTAAGTTTTATACAGTAAATTTAGAAACTGTATTTCAATTTTAAATTAAAATGCCTAATATTGACTATTGTTCACATGTCTAGGAAAAATATATATGTAAAAACATGAAAATGATAATTTTTCCGATTATAATAGCTCACACATTGCAAATCAAATAATAGTTTTTGGACATTAGTATTATCATGCTCTAATTTTGATGAATCTTCATATTGTATGCTATTCAGACATGGTCATATAGGTAGGTGGTTATATTGGATGACAATTTCATAATTTATCATGTCCTTTGTTGAGTGAGTGACATCCAACAATGCCAGTGAGACCCACTGCATGTTGAACCATATGTACTATAGGGCAAGATAACTGCACTTGCTAAGTTAGATGCACAAATAACTTTACTAAGCTGTCTTTACTTGTATGCAAGCTTTTTATGATGCGTTTGTTACTGTAACATATAATTTAATTAGTTATCATAGAAAAGAACTAAACTAATGATAGAGACAAATGTGGGAATGAGAAGATTTAACTGAATATTTTCAGAAGACTTGCTAAGCAAATTTGAGATGACTACTGCAGAATTAGATGAGAATCAAATAATCAAAAAATTTGGGGAAGGGGAGCCCATTTTAAAAAATGATTTAGAAATCAAATCACTGCCCAATTCTCTTTAATTCTGCCCAATTCTTTGACTTTAAATAATCTAAAATGAGAAAACAGGTAAATGTTATAATGTGACTCACATAAAAAAGGCAATTGTAAATTCAATTACATAGTATACTTGGGCTAAAACAAAAGTTTGTATAGTAAAATATTCTCATTTGTTTTTAAAAATGAAATGCATTTTCATCATTTTTACTACCTTCAATTTTAAATGGCTATTTTGTTCAACAATCCGATAGATTTTTTTGTCTGCCTATATTGATTTTCTTTCTTTTTTTATTGAATATCATCTTCATTTAAATTGCCAATGATAAAACATATTGGCACTTAGAATTACACAAATTTTTTCCCACATATGCAAAGTGGAAGTCTATGCTTGGGGTATCATGGAGATGAAATCAAGGAATCATGTGGGTTTGCCATCTGGGGCTCAGAATCCCCTTCCAAGCTCACCAGTTGTTGGCAGGATCTATTTCCTTGCCATTTTAGGCGTGAGGGCCCATTTTCCTGTTCACTGCTTGCTAGGGTCACTTTTGATCCTTGAAGGTTCCCCACAGTTCTTTTCTCTGTGACCTTCAAATGTTATTTGCTGTGTGGGCATTTGCTTTCTATCTAATGAATCAGCCAGAGTCTTTCTGACTTTCTCTTCTAACCAGCTAGATGAAATGCTCTGCCTTTAAATAATTCATGTGATTAAATTGTGCCTGTCTAGATAGCCTACATTTCTTTTGTCTCCCTAAAACAGCTTTATTGTATAATTGATATACAAAGAATGGGCATATTTGGAATGCACAATTTGATGGTTTGGAACATCTGGGGAAAGTCCTATCTTGATCATGGTTCTGATTATCTCTCTTTTCATAGGTATGCTCTAAATATTGCATAACTCATTCACTGCAGAGAAATTATTTTCACAGTACCTGAGATATGCACAGAGCATTGGATCAATTCAGATAGATGAATTCTGCCTACAACATCACAAAAATGGATGTTCAATCTACGGAATATCTGTATGCTGCCAGTTGCACTACGGGAGTAAAACCTCCATCTCCTGCTTTCACCCCTTTGTATTATCATCCCATCATTCCCTTCATGGCAACATGAATCTCTTTAAGGCCATAAGAGACTCAAGATAATAGTACAGTCAGTGTTAGCTCATTTCAAAACAGAGAAGTTCAGGATTCTGTGAAAAAGAAAACACTGAGGGAGGAATTCTCTGTGGATATAAGTCAGACCGCCTCCACCTTTCTCTGTGACACCCACATCACTTTTCTTTGGAACAAGAATTAGTTAAAAAGAAAGAAGAATCTATTTAAGGTATTATCAATTTGGGTTGGCACACATGCTTCCTAAAATAATCACTACTCTCCAAGGAAAAATACTTTACAGTACAAATCTAGATAATAACAGTCTTACTACAGTAATGAATCATAGAATTGAAGAAGAAACTGAGATGGACTTTGTGATGAAAACAAAGTGGGGTTATAACCTGATATATTAATAAGAGACTTTGTGGATGGTTACTGTCTGAGATCTTAGATATAGACTCTTCCATGTTGTCTCCCTGCATCTATCTGTGCTTTCTAGTTAGACAGAAGTCAGATGCCTTCCTCTTTCTTGTGAACTTTAGCATTGGGTAGGATATGAGTCTGCAGTCATTTAAAGTCGTTATTGTCTTCTTTATCTTGAAAAATAAACAAGCGAGAATGAAATTATAAAACTATACTATAAAGGTATGTGTTGTGGAATTTTATCACATTTTATGAAACAAATTCTTTCACATATGAAGATAAATGTGGTTTATAGGAAATTAAGCATTAATGGGATTACCGAGTCTATGTACTAAGGTCCACATTCATATTGCTATCATAGGCAACATGAGTTCAAACCCTATTAGAAAAATATTTATTGCTTTTGGCAAAATGGCCATTTTAACTATATTGATTCTACCGATCCATGAGCATGGGAGGTTTTCCCATTTTTTGAGGTCTTCTTCCATTTCCTTCTTCAGAGTCTTGAAGTTCTTGTCATACAGATCTTTCACATGTTTGGTAAGAGTCACCCCAAGATACTTTATACTGTTTGTGGCTATTGTGAAGGGGGTCATTTCCCTAATTTCTTTCTCAGCCTGCTTATCCTTTGAGTATAGCAAGGCCACTGATTTGCTTGTGTTGATTTTATAACCTGCCACTTTGCTGAAGTTGTTTATCAGCTGTAGGAGTTCTCTAGTGGAGTTTTTTGGGTCACTTAGGTAGACTAACATGTCGTCTGCAAATAATGATAGTTTGATTTCTTCCTTTCCAATTTGTATCCCTTTGACCTCCTTACGTTGTCGAATTGCCCGGGCTAGTACTTCAAGTACAATATTGAAAAGATAAGGAGAAAGGGGGCAGCCTTGTCTGGTCCCTGATTTCAGTGGGATTGCTTCAAGTTTCTCTCCATTTAGTTTGATGCTGGCTACCGGTTTGCTGTATATTGCTTTTACTTTGTTTAGGTATGGGCCTTGAATTCCTGTTCTCTCCAAGACTTTAATCATGAAAGGATGCTGAATTTTGTCAAATGCTTTTTCAGCATCCAGTGAAATGACCATGTGGTTTTGTTCTTTGAGTTTGTTTATGTAGTGGATTGCATTGATGGATTTCCGTATATTGAACCAACCCTGCATTCCCGGGATAAAGCCTACTTGATCATGGTGGATGATCATTTTGATGTGTTCTTGGATTCAGTTGGCAAGAATTTTATTGAGTATTTTTGCATCGATGTTCATAAGGGAAATTGGTCTGAAGTTCTCTTTCTTTGTTGGATCTTTGTGTGGCTTTGGTATCAGCGTAATTGTGGCTTCGTAGAATGAATTGGGTAGTGTTCCTTCTGTTTCTATTTTGTGGAATAGTTTGAAGAGTATTGGTGTTAACTCTTCTTTGAAGGTCTGATAGAATTCTGCACTGAAACCATCTGGTCCTGTGCCTTTTTTGGTTGGAAGACTTTCTATGACTCCTTCTATTTCTTTAGGCATTATGGGACTGTTTAGATGGTCTAGTTGGTCCTGATTTAATTTTGGTATTTGGTATCTGTCAAGGAAATTGTCCATTTCCTCCAGATTCTCCAGTTGTGTTGAGTACAGTCTCTTGTAGTAGGATCTGATGATTTTTTGGATTTCCTCAGTTTCCGTTGTTATATCTCCCTTTTCAGTTCTAAGTTTGTTAATTTGGATACTTTCTCTGTGCCCTTTGGTCAGTCTGCCTAAGGGTTTATCTATCTTGTTGATTTTCTCAAAGAACCAGCTCCTGGTTTTGTTGATTTTTTGTATGGTTCTCTTTAGCAATATACAGATTCAATGCAATACCCATAAAAATCCCAACTCAATTCTTCACAGAGTTAGAAAGAGCAATTATCAAACTCATCTGGAACAACAAAAAACCCAGGATAGCTAAAACTATTCTCAGCAACAAAAGAAAATCTGGGGGAATCGGTAGCCCTGACCTCAAGCAATACTACAGAGCAATAGTGTTAAAAACTGCATGGAATTGGTACAGTGACAGGCAGGAGGATCAATGGAGCAGGACTGAAGATACAGAAATGAACCCACACATCTATGGCCACTTGATCCTTGACAAAGAGGCTGAAAACATCCAATGGAAAAAAGATAGCCTTTTCAACAAATGGTGCTGGTTCAACTGGAGGTCAGCATGCAGAAGAATGCGAATTGATCCATCCTTGTCTCCTTGTACTAAGCTCAAATCCAAATGGATCAAGGACCTCCACATAAAGCCAGACACTCTGAAGCTAATAGAAAAGAAACTGGGGAAGACCCTTGAGGACATCGGTACAGGGAGAAAGTTTCTGAACAGAACACCAATAGCGTATGCTCTAAGAGCAAGAATTGACAAATGGGACCTCATAAAATTACAAAGTTTCTGTAAGGCAAAAGACACCATCAAGAGGACAAATCGGCAACCAACAAATTGGGAAAAGATCTTCACCAATCCTACATCAGATAGAGGGCTAATATCAAATATATATAAAGAACTCAAGAAGTTAGACTCCAGAAAACCGAACAACCCTATTAAAAAATGGGGTACAGAGTTAAACAAAGAATTCTCACCTGAAGAACTTCGGATGGCAGAGAAACATCTTAAAAAATGCTCAACTTCATTAGTCATTAGGGAAATGCAAATCAAAACAACCCTGAGATTTCATCTTACACCAGTCAGAATGGCTAAGATTAAAAATTCAGGAGACAGCAGGTGTTGGAGAGGGTGTGGAGAAAGAGGAACACTCCTCCACTGCTGGTGGGGTTGCAAATTGGTACAACCACTCTGGAAATCAGTCTGGCGGTTCCTCCGAAAACTGGGCACCTCACTTCCAGAAGATCCTGCTATACCACTCCTGGGCATATACCCAGAGGATTCCCCACCATGTAATAAGGATACATGCTCTACTATGTTCATAACAGCCCTATTTATAATTGCCAGATGCTGGAAAGAACCCAGGTATCCCTCAACAGAAGAGTGGATGCAAAAAATGTGGTGTATCTACACAATGAAGTACTATTCAGCCATTAGAAACAATGAATTCATGAAATTCTTAGGCAAATGGATGGAGCTAGAGAACATCATACTAAGTGAGGTCACCCAGACTCAAAAGGTGAATCATGGTATGCACTCACTAATAAGTGGATATTAACCTAGAAAACTAGAATACCCAAAACATAATCCACACATCAAATGAGGTACAAGAAGAAAGGAGGAGTGGCCCCTGGTTCTGGAAAGACTCAGTGAAGCAGTATTCGGCAAAACCAGAACGGGGAAGTGGGAAGGGGTGGGTGGGAGGACAGGGGAAGAGAAGAGGGCTTACGGGACTTTCGGGAAGTGGGGAGCTAGAAAAGGGGAAATCATTTGAAATGTAAATAAATTATTTCGAATAAAAAAAATTAAAAAAAAAAGAAAAATATTTAGAAGATTCCAGGAGTCAAGCAAAGTAGATGTTATTGAGCCATTGGTCAATAGTTATTATATTCTCAGTCTGTCCGCTCTCTAAAATAACATAATTATAATTCCTTCTGGAAAAATACTGATCACTTATTTCACTGGTAAATACATTATGTTATTCAAAACACAACTATTTACTATACATAAGTGACCTTCCAAATCACACATTTTAACAATGACTCCACAGACTACCTGAAATATTGTTAGCAAAGCTCTACGCCAAGTTACCCAGGGTTCAATAATACTTACAGAGCGTCCACTATGTTCATAGCAGCCCTATTTATAATAGCCAGAAGCTGGAAAGAACCCAGGTATCCCTCATCGGAGGAATGGATACAAAAATTGTGGTATATATAACAATGGAGAAGCAGTATTCAGCAAAACCAGAACGGGAAATGGGAAGGGGTGGGTGGGAGGACAGGGGAAGAGAAGCGGGCTTATGGGACTTTCTGGGAGTGGGTGGGCTAGGAAAGGGGAAATCATTTGAAATGTAAATAAAAAATATATCAAATAAAAAAAATATAACTAGTGATTTAAAAAAAAAAGATGTGGCGAAGGAGAGCAAATTGGAGGTTGTAAAGTTCGGGAAGACAACTTAGGAGCCTGACTAAAATTTCTCTTTATGCAAATGAAAAAAAAAGGAAGAAGAAACAATGAATTCATGAAATTCTTAGGCAAATGGATGGAGCTGGAGAACATCATACTAAGTGAGGTAACCCAGTCTCTAAATATCAATCATGGCATGCACTGACTAATAAGTGGATATTAGCCTAGAAAATTGGAATACCCAAAACATAATCCACACATCACATGATGCCCAAGAAGAATGGAGGAGTGGCCCCTGGTTATGGGCTCACTGTAGCAGTATAGGGCAATACCAGAACAGGGAAGTAGGAACGGGTAGATGGGGGAACAGGGGGAAGGAAGGGGGTTTATGGGACTTTCAGGGAGTGGGAAGCCAGAAAAGGGGAAATCATTTGAAATGTAAATAAAAAAATATATCGAATAAAAAAAGAAAGAAAGAATATCATCAGATTTGAGTTCACAGAAGTGAAAAGAAAATTTCCCTATTTCAACATCCAATCTTTTATTGTCATTCAATGTTTGTTATTTTTATGTAAAAGTAAATTATGCCATTCCAAGATAATTATCAATTCTATTACATAAGAATAACATGGACTGGAAATTCTGTATTAGATTTGCAACTTAATTAAAGAGTACTTTGCAAAAAAACCTGATCTTTAAAAATGTGGAGAAACATCTTTTAGGCACAAGAGATTAAATACTTCGTAGGAAAAGTTTAAATAAAAGAGGAGAAGAAAAACAAGATATGCAAATATCTTAATCAAACTTTTGAAAGAATAGGCTTGATGGAATTGCATTTCGTTTTCTGCTATTGTAATCAAACACTCTTAAAAAATGAGAGAGAGAGTGGGAGAGAGAGAGAGAGAGAGAGAGAGAGAGAGAGAGAGAGAGAGAGAGAGAGAGAGAGAATTTATTTCTGCTCACAGTTCAAGGATCCAATGCATCATACCAAGAAAATTCAGGCATCAGGAGCTTGAAGCATCTGGTCACATTGTACCCACAATCAAAGTAGCGTCTATGGTGTTCAGCTTACTTTGGCCTTTTGTATATATAGCATCTCAGCCCAGGGTCTAGTTCCATCAATGGCAAATGGGTCTTTCCACCTCAGTGACTTTAACAAGATAGTCCCTCAAAAGCACACTCAGAAGTCACTCTCTGAGGTTATTCTAGAACTTATCAGATTGACAACTGAGATTAATAATCACAAGGTTCTATTTTCCCATTTTCTTTGATTATGTTCATTAAAATCTATATAAACCCACTTTCATATTACATACCATTGTTCTAACCATGTGTTTGACAATATAGATGTGTCCAGCTGGGCGGTGGTGGCACACGCCTGTAATCCCAGCACTCTGGGAGGCAGAGGCAGGTGGATTTCTGAGCTCGAGGCCAGCCTGGTCTACAGAGTGAGTTCTAGGACAGCCATGGCTATACAGAGAGACCCTTTCTCGAAAAAAACAAATCCAAAAAACAATATATATATATATATATATATATATATATATCTCCATTTGTCAAAATTAAACAAACTATATATTTTTAATCAGGACATTTTTCCATGTTTTAATAATATTAAAAGGTAAGTTTTCTTTGGTAACACTGTTTTTCTGAAATAATCCTAAAGCACAACATGTTTCCCTGAAAAGTTTATGGGTTAACTTAATAACTGAAACCTACTCAGGACATAGGAGACTATAAAAACTTTTATATAAGGCAGACAAAAATATAGGGAAGTAGAAAATATGTATATGCATACATGTGTATGTCAGAAGCACAATAATAGGGTTTATACTAAATTAAAAAGACATAAATTTATGTGTCATAATGAGATACATAATATCTCTTGTGCCACCTGTTCTAAATGTCTGGGGGAAAATGGAAATTGTTAGTCAGCCTACAGAGAAGATTAGGGAAGACAGCTGAAAAAAATTAGCAAAGGGAGACAGTGCTCAGGTCTGAGAAAGGACTTCAATTGTGACTTTGATTCAAACACGGCAGTTGCACAGGAAGAGACAGAAACTTTATTTTTAGCTCTGCTGCAGACATAGCCAGGGGCTCCTGGAAAATTCACACATGCAATTTATGACATTCCAGTAAGCTTTGTATATTTGACCTGAGAGTTTATAATCACCTGTGGTTTGTGGCAGCTGAAACTAGGATACAGTAGGCAAGGTGATTTCTCTTTGTCTTTCATCCTTTAGCAGACACCAAACTTACAACAAAAATTCTGCTAATAAAAACATGAAATATTAACCAGGTTCAGCTGCAAACAGGTTATCGTGTGAATAATGTCTGTGGATCCCAGTCCTCACTGTGCTTTACAACATCACCCATCTGTCTCAGAGCTTTTGGAAACAGACAAAATGTGCTCCAAGACTTAAGGGAAGAGGTAGAGTAATCCAACACAGTTGGATGCCATGATGCTAAGAGACAACTTGCAAGTACCCAGAGAACACTATCAGTGAAACCAGGGTGCAGAAGACTTATTTTTATAATCAATCACTTATGCTGTATATTTATATTTATAAATAATTTTGCCTTTCAAGTAAACAGTAACTGCTCAGTATGAACAGATATTATGGCACATAGAAAAGCACAGCAATGGTTTGTCTTCTGTTCTCCTACATGAAACATAATTCATTTTCTCCAGGAAGCCTCCCACAAGAAAGTATAGATTTGTACAAAAATAAATTATTCTTGTTAGTCATATTTTCCAAAACATGCCTAGATCCTTCAAATAGTACCTCATACCTACTTAAAACACAAGAAATGTATCCTTGATAAAATACCATTAAAAAGGAAGAATAAGTGTGTGAGTGGATAGAAAGATGAAAAGAGATAAATAAATGAATAAATAAATGAATGAATGTATGAATGCACAGTTGACACCACTCAACATTACATGTTGAGAAAAATAAACATTGTTTTTATAACTTAAAGATTTATGTTAGGATTTCTTATTTGAGACAGAAGAGAATAGACCCATTTGTTACTAGTTTTATCTTTTTCCACCAACAAGATTGAGAAAATCATATTAATGAAACATAAAAAATCTAAACAAAGCCAGAAAATAGTAGACTAACCAGTGAACACAAGAATGGAAGAGTAAATTAGAAATTAGTTCTTTAGTTAATATTATGTATGTATAATATATGATCACTAAGTAATTTCAGACATGGCTAAAACAAACAATAAAAAAGATGGGCAAATGTATATGTATTTGTATTTGTATATGTATCTCTGCCTCCAAAGAGATCAGCATAGACTCTGTATCTTACCATGCATCACTGCAAATACCCAGAAGAAACAGCTCTTACAATTAAAAGTAAAAGGTTCTTGGTTTTGCTTGGGTGGGGGGTGTTGTTTGTTTGTTTGGGTGGTTAGGCTTGTTTGTTGTTTTGATGAAAC
Source organism: Apodemus sylvaticus (assembly GCF_947179515.1). NCBI lineage: Eukaryota > Metazoa > Chordata > Mammalia > Rodentia > Muridae > Apodemus > Apodemus sylvaticus. Next base: position 53,071,336 of record NC_067486.1, read on the forward strand.
ACAACAGCAGAACACCCACACAGAGAAACAAAATTGGAAATATCTGTCAAGGATTATGAAGCAGCTAATGGAGAAATGGTTCACTAAGTAACTCCAGTCATGGTTAAAACAAACAACAAAAAAGATGGATTGTCTCCAGATATAAAGATATAAAATAATGCACATAGTCATTTTAGAATGTAAAATAAAATAATTAAAGAGTTTGATGAAGTTCTTGCCTGTACAAATAAAATACTGCAAGAAAGAACCCATAACCTCTAATACAGCATGGTAGAAATTGTACCATCTGAACATTTGAGAGATAGTAGACCTAAACACACTTAGAATAGGGCTTTGGGATTCTAAAAGGCCATAACAAAAGCTTCTTGTCATCTGAATTCTTCAAGGAAAGAATAAAGACCTTGGGGCTTTAAAAATATTAAGGCAATAATGTTTGAAGGATTGAACATTTTGCAAAACAAAATGCAATAAGCTTATAGATTCATAAAGCTGAGGAATGCCTAGGCAGGAAGAACCCAAGAGCATACATGTGAGACTCAGCACAACAGAACTTTGAAAACTAAAGACAAATGAAATACGTCCAAAGTTACCAGAAACAATGCTCTGTCTACAGAGAAGCACTTTAAAATGACAGCACGTTGCTCTTAAGATAGGATGGAAACCAGAGGAAATGCCCTTCATGGTCAACAATGGAGGAAAGGCCAACCCTCGATCCCTCAATCATTCTTTTTTGTTTGTTTGTTTGGTTGGTTTGGTTTGGGTTTGGTTTGGTTTGGGGTTTTTTGTTTTGTTTTGTTTTTTGTTTTTTGAGACAGGGTTTCTCCATGTAGCCCTAGCTGTTCTGGAACTCACTCTGTAGACCAGGCTGGCTTTGAACTCAGAAATCGGCCTGTCTCTGGCTCTCAGGAGCTGGGATTAAAGCTGTGCGCCACCACTGCCCTGCTCAACCCTCAATCTATGTCCAGAAAAAAAACATTTCTGGAGACATTCTTCTTGTAGGAAAACTAAGAACATTTCATTCATTTGGGTACTGGATAACAAAAGAATCTAGAGGACTCTCTTCAAATATAAATAAAACACAAAAACATGAATCTTAGAAATCAGAGATGAAGAAACAAATATGGAATGAGCAGAAATAGAAGACAGGCAGGATACTATGTTCTCCATCTCGAGTGTCCTAAACCATGTTAGGTGAATACGGTCAAAACTACAGCATTCTTAGATGTGGTTTCTAATGTGCATGGATGGAATACTTAAGGCAGAGGTTATTCAGACTAGACATAGAGATCATTTGCCTTGCAATCCTTGAGTTAATTTGCCAGAACACATCTTAAAATCTGACATGGTGGTGCACTCTTGTAATTCTTGTAATTGTAGATCAGGTGGATCTGTGAGATTCTGGTTAGTCAGCCTACCTCACTTAGTGAATTAATGCCAGGGAGAGAGAATCAAACAAAAAACAAAGAGGATGGATCCCGAGAATCAATACCTTAGATTGTGTACGCTTCATATACGGATGCACACAAACAAATGCACATGCATATAAATGTACCTCCATTCTTTCTGAGTCTCTCTCTCTCTCTCTCTCTCTCTCTCTCTCTCACACACACACACACACACACACACACACACACAAACACACACACACACACACCCCAAACTTTAAATGGTGATATGTCTTCAATACTTGATCTGGTAAGAAAATGAAAAATAAACCCACAATAAGCTATAGATGCATGTTAGTACAACTAACACATTCAAAGATGGTAAAACCAAACATCAGGAGAATAGAGAAAATCTGTACCTCCTGGACACTGTGGGACAACTTACAATAGTTGGACAAATATCTGAAGACTGAAGAAATAGTATGGGCTTGGAATTGTACTCCTGAGAAAGTTTCATGAGGAAGTTAGAAATGTCAGCACAGTGGATGTTCACGCAACAGTGGCTTCCACTCATTCCATGCCCAGACCTGGATAATTAGATATGTAACCTACTCTTTCCCAAATGTAGATCTGACCCATTATGGTAAAAATATCACTCTTAAAGAATTTGGCTTGGGCACAGCAAATGTGTGAAGAGTTGGGTTGAGTTACTGAAGAAAACAAAACAAAACAGAAATCTTGTCAAAGGTCAAAGTCTATATATTGAACAATGTGACCACAGACTTTCTACACCAGAAAAGAAACTTTTGAACACACACTGGCCCTCAACATCACTACAACACACTGACCCTGCCACATCACAACTGAAAATTAGAGGTTTCTTCTTATGAATCTTAAAAAAAAAAGTTCTCTCGTTCTTTATGAACTCACTCAAGAAAAATGTGTCTCCTTCATCAATAGACACAGTTACTTTGGGTGATGTTTGATTTAGACAGGACCATGATTAGTGTTTCTAAAAGACACAAGATGCCTAAAAGCCTGAGTTACTGGATTAACCAGATATTCAGTTGAGCTCCTTCAATAGTTTATGTTCCATGAAACTTGGCAAATTCTTTTAAATTGCATATTTCCTGTAAATATTTTATTGCAGAAAACATAATAATCAAACATACACACACACACACACACACACACCAAGGACAGACAGGTAAATATTAAGAGCTCTATAAAGATGAGGGCATTCAGGGTACTAACAGACTACAGAAGGTAAAGGTACTTGCCACACAAGTGAACCTGAGATCTAGCTCTGCCTCCTACAAAGGAAAAAAACTCAACTCCAAGATTGTCTTCTGATCAATCCCCCACCCCAACACACACGCACGTGCACGCGCGCGCACGCGCGCACACACACACACACACTGTGGCATATATATGCACATGTCATGTGCACCATAGACAAACAGAAAAGAATATGAGAAATTTAATTTGAATTGTCCCTGAAAACATGAATATTGTAGAAGAGAGAGAGGACCTAGGTAACTAGATATTCAAGATAAGTGTAGCAAAGGGAAATTTCAATGGTTCAAAAGACTATTTGCTGAATGAAAACATGATGAGAATCTAACAGCAAAAAAAAAAAAGACAATCCATATTAAATGAAACACAATAACAAAATATTCATGAGCATTATTTAGAAAATGATGACTTGTTTAAAACTATTAACTATGATTATATTTTAAGCCATCCAGAAAAGAATATGGCCATTATGAATTTTATAATAATTAACTCATGCCAAATAAGAGAGCTAATTGCTATCAGTTAATCTTATACTGTTTGTATACTCAAAATAATATAAAAACTGTCAACCAAACATTCTCATTTAATCATATTGAGGGACAAAGACAGACGGGGAAGAAACAAATAGTTGACTCTGTTCTCTTCAGTGCAGCACAGAGTTTATGATGGGTTTTATTTGTGGGATGCAACAGAGCATGGATAATACTAATAATGTTGGTATTTTGTACATTTCCTATAAACAAAGCTATGTGAATAATTGTGGGTTCCTGAATGACCAGGCAAATATATGCTCTAAGGCTGTTGAATTTGTGGTTTAGAAACCTCAAACCCCAAAGATTCTCTTGAGAATAATTCTCACTTCCCCCATGCAAAAAAAAAAAAAAAGCCAAACCTTCAGTGAATCCTTTCTTGTATAATTTGTTTATCTTCCCTCCCATATTTTATATTCCCACCCCAAAGGCTTTATATTTTTCCTAGAATTTTCCATTATTTTTCCAACAGAAAGTATGTTATATTCATGTATTTGTTGACTTTGCCCCCTTAACAATTCATACTCCACGTGGGCAAGGATGTTTATGTATTGTTTATGGTTAACTATTAAATTAAACACTGTCTGACATATAGAAGGTTTTCATGAAATATCTGGTGAGTAGTAACAAGTACATGTTGAAGATTATCTTTGAGGAGCAAGAAGAGAGCAGATAGATGTAGATCCTTATTGATTTTGCCATTATAAGTCTGGTTATTCTAGAATATACAAAAGAACAGTCACTCGTAACAAATAAAAATGCACTGTGTGTATGCACACAGGTGCATGTGCATGTACGTGTGTGTGTGTGTGTGTGTGTGTGTGTGTGTGTGTGTGAGAGAGAGAGAGAGAGAGAGAGAGAGAGAGAGAGAAGAGAGAGAGGGATGGAGGGAGGGAGGGAGGAAGGGAGACAGAGACAGAGAAAGAGAGGTGCACTGCATGCCCACAAATGGACATCAGAGGACATTAGCAGGAGTTGGTTCTCTCTTTCCAGTATGTGGATCCTGGGAATCAAACTCAGTTTTTCAGACTTCACAGCAAATGACTTTACCTGCTGAAGCATCTCACTGTTTCCCAAAGTCCATTTTTATTTAGATATAATATGGCAAATAAAAAATGAAATAATATTGAGTCTGAAATGTATTTGGATAGTCTCCTAGAGAGTTGAAGTCATATGATTTTGGTTCCTGAATTAAGAACTAAGCATTCCTCAATATGAAGCAATTCAGAAGGCAAGGTATCAACAGCTTAAGCCTTATATGCTTTGTAGAAGAGTTACTGTCCAGAACATTTTACACATGGATCTAAAGGAAAAATTGATTAAGACAATACTGGGAGTTATTTTTGAATGGTATAAAAAATCAGCCTGAGAATTGATTTTTTTCTATAACATAAGCAATATTCAGAAAACTGGAATTGACAAAACATTAAATGACCTATAATATAACTGCTCAAAATTATTCTTAATATATATATGAAAATGTTGCTACTTGTGTTCCTATATATGTGTAAATATTTGTGTGAAACTGTGTGTGTGTGCACATGCATGTGCACATATGTGGATGTGCTGGTATTTTTCTTTTGTTTTCTTATAAACTCCTCATTTTCAAGTTGGAAGTTGTGATTCTAACTTTCAGAGAGTGAAAATGTAAAGCTTTCTTTATGTTTTCTTGCAAATTGTTTACATTTGGACTCTGGTAACTTTTCAGCCAACACTGACTGAATGCAGGTTGGTTCTCTTGACCTTGAGTTTAAAGTTTTCTGTTACTAATCCTCCGAGACAGCTTGTCCCCTGAAAACATTTCTTTTGGCCATGTGCTTTGTTTAAGTCCCTTCTCACAATAACCCACTGTGAATCTATCAAACCGAAGAAGGTGAAAACAGCCTTGGGAAACCATATCCTAGTTTGTGAGATGCCCCTTGAACTTTGATATTCTTGTAGAAATTTCATGCTCGGTGTGAATAGCCCTCAATGTTTCAGCAAATTTTTCTCTGCTGCTGATTAAAAGGAAATTTAAATTAGTAGACTTTGTAAAATCACTATGAATTATACTAACACATACAGAACCCTTTAAAAAATAGGTCTCCCCAATCACGCTCCATTATTATATATGTGACTGAAAAATCTATTTTTATGCATTTACCTCTTTTATTCTTTCTCACAAATTCCAAGCATAGTACCCAGTTTATCATGGCAGAGTTAAAGAGAGGTTCACTTCCATGCTGGTCTTCAAACAGAAGACACCAAAGCACACATTGCTTACCTTGATATTTTTCCTATTTTCATCCATCACAACCATATGAAGTATACCCAAGTGAGGGCAGAACAATAACAGAAAACATTCCCTGTGGCACAGCAGATGGAAGTCACCAGGGTTAGTATCAATTCTCACAGCATTCAGCTACAGTGGCATATACCATTTTCACAGTATAAACATCAATGCTGGTTTAATACAACGAAAGTCCTCCCCTTGGCAGGAGCTTGCACAACTGATCTGCTCTCATTTCATTGTAGCCTAGCATATGATCCTGTATTAACCTTGGAGTACCAACTGACTTCTTTTTGTGCAAATAAATTTGTTTTTAAAAAGCTGATTTAACAAAATACACAACCATTTAATTTTTAAGTGCAGCGACAATCAAAAATAGAGGTAAGTACAAATATTAGGTGCTCACGGATACTTCAAGTCAGCGTTTGCATTAGTCAAAACTACCACCATGCATCTGTGGCAATGATATTTGTTCTCTGTGCATTTGACTTTGGGACACCTACTTATTTCTGGGGAAATATACTTAAATATAATTTCCTTAATATATTTTACATCGATTATTAAGTGTCCTATAAAATTAACCTCACCTCTTATGCTCTTTGAACACAAGCCAAAATGAAAACAGGAAACAGAAAAGTGAAGTAAAACTCCTATGCAGAAAGGGAAAGTATGTGTGACTCAAATTAAAAATGTATGAATAGTAAGGGTGAAATGGCTTTTAGAAGATCATCAGCACATAGGGTGACCTGGACTGCAGGGAAATGGTGTAACATTGCCTATACAAGGTAGTACATTTTTAGAGGGCAAAGCCAAAATCCTGTGTCAGAAACAGTCAACATTTGACTTGAGAACTGGTGTTACATTCATTCTTGTTTTGCTCATGGTCCTGTTGAAGAGATTCCAAATCTTCAACATCCCTGCAACTGTCCACTCCTGCTGGTAGCTTTGATCAGAGGAACCATTCCTCCAGTGTTTCCAAGGCTGTCTCATGAGGAAGCTCTGAGGATGCTAGAACGGATCCTGCTATCTGGGCCCTCCATCATTCTCTCTTCCAATTATTATTGTTGAATCAAGTTATGTGGTTAAAATTCATCACATTCAGAGGCAAAGAATCATACAAACAGAGCAGGAAGCCTTTGGGGAAAATAAAGGAACAGTAAAAATAAAACAAAGACATAACAACAGTACTGCCGAGTAGCCTGCTTTCATGAATTTGAATAACTTAACAAATGTCACAGGAGAGATATAATACCTGTAGATAACAATGGGAAGGCAAAGTGACATAAAATTTGAGTTTGCGGAATCCATTTTCTTAAAAAAAATGAAAAAAGAATAAAAGAATATTACAAAAAATACAAAGACAGAATTTATATGCCCATATGAACATCAAGACCAAAGAAGATTAATGTCAGCTAATGTAAAGGTTTATACAGAACATGCAAGATACAGGAGACAGTAGAAGGAGACACCAGATGCACTTAACAATCCTGGTGGAGGGCAGTCAATCTTTTGAGTGAAAATAATTTCCAACAGCATAAATTTGGAAGATTTTTGGAGACACTTTAGGTCACATTGTACCCAAAGAATAGATTGGTTTAAATGTAATGATGAGCATGATCATGCATCCTTGGGAACACATTTGAATTAAAAAATAAATTAATACAAATCTTTTGAGTAAATATACACATTAAAAATAAGGATTGGTCACCTCATTGGGGGAAAAATCAGATTTGTCTCCTTCACATTGAGAGCAAAACTCATTCAGTCTCATGATGTAATAGGGCAATACTCAAGTCCTGAGAGGTTAAATATTAACATGCAATGCCATTATACCAAATTAGCTGTTAGTCTCTGCTTAGAGATGCAGATAAAACAGTGTCTGGAAAACTAGTCAATGAATAAAAACCTGAAGATCTTTGTGATAAAATGTGCTGTTCTGATCTGGCTTTTATGAGACAATATCTAGCAAATATCAAGAAAAAAGAAGTAGAGATTGAGGGGGAATGACCGATGTTGTAAATCATGATAAATTCTGCATTAAAATGGTAAGTAGTTTAAAAGTAGAAGAAAAAGTAAGTTGAAAAAGTCTTAGTTAGGGTTATTACTGTGAACAGACACTTGACCAAGGCAAGTCTTATGAAGGACAACATTTAATTGGGGCTGGCGTACAGATTCAAAAGTTCAGTCCATTATCAACCCATTTAAGGCAGCATCCAGGAAGGCATGGTACAGGAGTTCTATGTCTTCATCTGAAGGCTGCTAGCAGAATACTGGCTTCTAGGCAGATAGGCTGAGGGTCTTAAAGCCTGTACCCACAGTGACACAACTATTCCAACAAGGCCACAGCTACTCTAACATGGCCACACCTTCTAATAGTGCCACTCCCTTGGCTGAGCATGTACAAACCATCAGTTACCATCTTTGTGGGAAGTCCTTGGAAGTCCTATGTACGAAGCTATGAAAGTAAATTTAAAGATGCAAAGGTAACACTATGTATTTGGAGCTATTGGAAATACCAACAATGGCTGCCAAGGAAAGATGCAACCAGAGAGCAGAGCCAGCCCAAGACAAGAGAAATGTGATGTTTCTCAGGGTTTGTGGACTGCATGTATTACACGTGTGTCCTAGATACTAGATATGGAACCATAGAATTTAATTCTGTATCTCCTAGGTTCCCATCTTACTTTGCTCCCATATTTCCATGGTGATTTTTTTAAATTTCTATTTTATTTTTGAGATTGCAATATAACTACATTTCTCTTTTTGCATTACTCCCTCCATATTCTCCCAATAAAACCTCCTGCTCTCTTTAAATTTTATGGCATGTCTTTCTATTAATTGCTATTACATGCAAATCCTTCCATTTGGCATGAGGCTCTTTTTGCTATTGTACATTTGAAGTGTGGATCTAGAATGCTCATTCTTACAGAGGGTCATAGGAAAAAGTTTGCCTTACCCAGATGACATTTTAAGCATGGATTTTTTTTTCATACAGAGAATGCTCTACTACTGGGCTGCATGCTTATTCAATGGGCTTGGACTTTGGATCAGTACTGAGGATATAGATGTCCAGGGATAACTGACAGTTAGACATGAGCCTTCATGTGAAATGCGATGGTTTGAATCTTAAATGACCTATAAAGGCCATGCTCTGTGGGCCTGTGGGGCAGAGGCCCAGCCAGGTATGAGAGTTCTGGTAGAGGGAAGAGAGGTGAAGCAGGTAAGGAAGTCACTTCTGCTGTAGCTGGTTCCAACTCAGAACCAGTAAGCCAGCCTCAACTAAATCTTATCCTTTATAGGAGTTGCCTTGGTCATGGTATCTCTTTACAGCAATGGCACCCCTAACTAAGACACATGACATACTGTATAACCTGTCACTAAAGATGAAAACCTCTGGAACAATCAACAAAGCCAATCCTCCCTCAATGTAGTTTACCTCTCTTAGATATTCTACCCCAGTAGCAAAATTGTAACTAACTTTTTCAAACATTATTTTTAATGACGGTTCTTAGACACTTAAACCTCCCTTTTAGCCCACCACCCACCAAAGGTATTGAGAAAGAAAGGATACAGTTGAGGTGGACATGTTTAGAAATGTTTTTTGGAACAACTCTCGTCTGTGTTATCTGGAAATTGGCAGTTCAGTTCACAGGTTAGCAGGCAGCAGCAGTTCCATCCATTTGCAAACATTTCACAGATACACAAGCCAGTTTGGGAGAGTCAGGACAGCAAACATGAATCAGCACTGGTGGTGCTAGCAGAGACTGCCAGGCCTAAGCCTTGGCTAGAGTCAGCAGGAATAACCAGCAGGAACACCAGGAGAAGTTCTCAGCTGTGCCTCTCTCAGGGAAGAGAAATTCAGTGAAGATGTGAGACCCACAAGCGTGGCACACCTAGCTGTACCAGCAAGCCAAGCTCTGTCTCTGTCACTCCCTGGAGTCCTATTTATACTCTCCAAATATCATGTGTCCTGTGTGCCTTGACTCAGCCTGGTCTTGCCTCTGCACATGCATCCAGTCAGCCTGACTACTTAGAACTAACAACAAACTACAGCACACCACAAGAAGTTTTTTGGTGTGTTTCTCTCTATGGAGTTCCAACAGATGCAGCTCAACTATGCAAATGTAAGGCAAACTAACACATGGGAGTCACTAGCAAAGAATCCTTCATTCTATGTCCTTTTCACATGCTTGCTTTAGCAGAACATCCTCTCTTCTGTGTCTGCTTCAGCGAAATGTTCCTCCATGAGTCTGCCTTAGTCTTTCACATCTGTCCACTTTAACAAAATGTTACTTCCTGTGTTTACCCCAGCAAAACACCATCCAACTGACTTTTTAAAGAACCCTCATTTCCACTTCACAAAAGACTTATTGTGCTATGCCTGGAAGAATTTTTATTTACAAACACAATTGTTTATTTCCAAATTTTGCATGCACATAAAATGGTTCAAACTGTTTTATCCAGTTCATTTTCCATAAAATAATACAAGATCCAGTTTCACAAGGTTTTCTCCAAAGGGAATTTCATAAATGAAGGTTTATTAGTGTGAAAGATAAATGTTAGCTTTTAGTAGTTCATTGCTTTGTTGCTAATATTAATAGAGTTAATTTCAAAGTGAACAAATCAATACACTGCTTTTACCTTATAAACATACTTTTATGAAGAAGTCTACATGAATAGTATTTACAGTAGATTTTGAAGTTCAAATTGATGCAATAATAAACAGGATATTCTTTTTACTTCTGCTTCTATCTGAAAGGGGCTAATTTTAAAATATCTTCTCCGTGGGCAGGTGAATAGAGTCTAAAACTCCTACTTGTCTGTATTATACAAATAGACCAGGTACTATTGGGCTTCCAACTTTCACCATTTTCTGTGTATCCGGGAATGACTCATTGTATTTTAAGATTAGTCAGACTTGCTTAATATCTTTTGATTACACAGGGCCAAGGGCATTCAGCTTCAGGAAGTACGACCAATTGTTTAGTCTCTCTTTTTTAAAATTTAACATATAATTAGTTGTGAAGGCAGAATGTAGGGTAAACTGTGTGTCAGACATTGTTACCATAAAGCATTCACATTTAAAGCATACTATAAATTCTTAATGATTACATCTCAATGATTAAGATAAACTTGAAGAAAAAATATCATTTTTCGATTTGATGATGAACTAATATTCTTTAACATTTAATGTTAAATTTAATGTGTTGTCCTTAGAAGGAAAATTAAGGGTATTCAATATGGTAACAAGCTCTTAACTTAGGCCCTCAGTTATTCATATGAATACCACAGGGTGGGTTTTACAATGCCTAGGAAGTAGCTGATGTGCCTCTTTAGTGTCTTATATGTGTTTCCCTTACACACTTGCAGCATTGGCTGCCCTGTCTGGTGCTCTGCTCTAAGCCAAGAGTTCTATGTAGTAGAAGTGCCATAACATCTTCCCTAGGCACATGTGTGTGCTCTCGAGATATGCTGTCTGAGTATGCCAGCACAGATAAGCACTCCATGAAATTGACTCCAGCTTTCTCGTCTACTGGGGGAAAGAACAACTCAAAACACATTGATGTTGCTTTTCTCAAGTCTTCTCTTGGTAGCAAACAAAAATTCAGGATTTTGTTTTTCATAAATGAAGATACAGAGTTGACTCAGATATTGGGATTAACAACTTCCTGAACAGCATTTGCACTCTAGCTTCTCACATAATTTGAAAAGCTTAGGAGATGCCAATAAAATGGAGTTGTAAATGCATCTACTTCAAGGCATTATAACCAATAAACAATACAAACGCCATTTAAAAAAAACATAGAAATGCAGGAAATGGAAAACCTCATTTTTGCTATATAAATCTCAAGGCCTCCTTGAAATTTTTCTTATATTTGCTAGGAGATACCATAGCAACAGTTATCCTTCAAAACTCTTTGCAGTTTATTTATAGAGAACATCAAAAGAGTAACACTTAATACAAGGTAAAATAAGTAATTTTCTCTTTTCATAGTACTGGATTGAGCGATTGTGGCATGTACTTCTAATCCTAGTACTTAGGAGGCAGAGGCAGTGTATCTCTGTGAGTTTGAGGCCAGCCTGGTCTACAGAGTGAGTTCTAGGAAAACTAGGACTACACATAGAAACCCAGACTCAATTACCCCAAAAGTATTGGTTATATTCAAAATTTGAACCAAGAACTATCTAAATTTTGTTCACTGTAGAATTTAATACCTATGCCTATACTTAGTTTGAAATTGTGAAATATTCAGTATGTGGTTATCAATTCCATCATTTTAAGTTTTATAAATGTTTGTATTGTTTCCTCAGACCTGGTCTCATTATGTACCTCAGGTAGAACTTGAACTCCTAATTCTCCTTCCTAGACCTTCACCTGCTGGGGGTAAAAGCCTGCACCAACATATCCAGCTCTGAATTTAAAGTTTTTACTATTATAAATTCAAAATTAATTACTCACCTCAGCAAAGGAAAACTGAAGAAAGAAATATCAAAAAGAATGTAAGGTTTTAATATACAAATATAATTTCACCCACACTGAGCCTATAGTCTGCAATTATTTCCTTTATAAACACTTAAATATTCTTTACCTAAATATGGGACATTCTTTACCTGAAATATGGAGAAAATGACCTTTATACACCATTATTTTTCTGCTCATCTAAAAACCAGCTTCAAAAAAATATATGTATGCATGCATATACACATACTTATGTGTGTGTGTATATGTACATATTCTTGGGTGGCTTTTAACTCATGTTTTTCCATATAATATATAAATATAATCTATATTATATATAGATTATATAAAATAAATAGAATATATAGAATATATTCCATAGAATATATGTAGATTTCAAGATATAGATTTAAACAACATGAATGTTTTCCATGAAGTCACTCCCTTCATGTCACCCCACCTTTTATTATTCTGAAAATATATCTGAGCAAAATAACTCAGGCCATTGTGGGGTTTTCTCCATTTGTCTGTGTGTACTTGCTGCACAATACTGATGACCAAAGCTTAGTTCCCAAGAACTAATGTGAAAAGCCACATCTGTGGGAGCATGCATCTGTAACTCCAGCATTTAGAACTAAGACAATAAGAACACGCAGGAGAATCTCTTGAACTTTAGAACAGCTATCCTGGAGAGTGCCGTGCACAATAGAAACAAGACTCTGCCTGCAACAAAGTACAAGGCCAAAAAAAAAAAAACCTCATAAAGTTGCTTTCTGACCTCAATATATGTTTATCATGCCACATGGACTTGCACTAACATATATAAAAGCTAACACCACACACACACACACACACACACCATATATACACACATAATGAATAAGCAAACAAATGACTGAAATATGTAAGGTACATTTAGGCTCATGTTTTCAGATGTTTCAGTCTCAGGTTGGCTAATTCCACTGCTTTGGGGCTTGTTGCAAAGTCATGGCATGAAGAAAGCAGAAAGAGGCAGTGAAATTCACCTCATCACAGTCAGGAAGTAGAGACAAGGAAAAGGCCAGGGAACTAGGATAAACCATGCAATGTGATACACACAGGCACTGCCGCATAATGGCTCATTTAACTGTGGTTGGATTCGTCCATTGATGAATTACCATTCTCAAGACACAATACCTTCTCATAGCACAACCAGCTTGAAACCAAGACTTCAAAACTTGGATTGTTTACATATGCAATCAATATGCATCCTGAAATGTGCCCTTTCATTCATTTTGTTCATTGTTATTGTTTTGTAGCTTTTGTTATTGTTTAATAAACATCTCTTTTTTGAACACTCCATGTCTTGTCATCCTTGCAATACTGCATAGCAATTTTCAAGCTGTTTTCAGATTGACAACGATAAATAATCTAGTGGTTCCCCCTTCGCTCTTCCCTTACCTTTCTTCTGTGATATGGCCTAATTCCTCTAAGACCTTAAACTTACTTATCAGAATAAAATGGAACAGCAATACCTATAAAAGTTTTGTCAAGAATTCCTAGATACAACAAAGTAACCCCCGCTATATTCAAAATGAAAAGGAAACGAAACATATATTCCTTTTTATTTTGAGTGACATCTGAAAAAAATCAATTACTTTGTACTGCCTGGCAAATTTTTTGCCATGTAATTCTGTGCACTGCATGAGAAAAATAATTTCACACTGGCACCATCTGCAGAAAATATAAATGTGTTTGAGCCATCCTTGAGGTGGTAAGTAATCTGTAGTGAAGATGTCTAATAAAATCAATCTCTGCTACTCCAGACTGTCATTGATTCTCAGACTATTTGGGCCTATCTAAAATTGAATTTTATTTATCTTTTAACAGATTTAAGTCAGTGTCACTTAAACTCATAAAATCTGCTACTTTATATGACTTCACAAAAAAAGATATGTAATAATGTCTTAATTTTTATAATATGAGAAAACAAGCTTAGAAATAGGTTACTTACTGAAGATTGAATAAACATGCTGAATGCAAACTAGAAAGAAAAGCACAAATAGAATGAATTTAAACAATAGCAACTCCTAATAAATAAGAAGAAACATTACTTTAGAGCCTATTTTAAAATAAACTGGACACATTCATTATTAAATGTGCTTTTTAACATTTTGGAGGTCCAGCATTTTTGTAAGGATATTGAAAAGTATGTCAAGATTATTGAACTTCTTCTGTCCATTGAATTAGTATTCAGGATTACCAAATATGCATAAATTGTCTATATTTTAGAATATGCAAGGTTTTATTATTTACAATAGATAAATACTATATCCAGTATTGGATTAAATTATTTACATTGTTATATATATTTTACAAACTGTATTTTCTAGGAATATTTAACAGTGTTGACAGTTCTCTGAAGGTGAATAAAAGATGATAGAAAAGTCATTAAAATATATCTATTCCTGTATTTTATACAAATATTAAAATTCAGGATGATCAGCACAAAAATGCACAGGAAGAGGGCGAGCACTGGGGAAACGCATCCCTACATGTCTAGAAAAGGTATGCCAGCCTGATAATGGAATGCATTATATATTTTGTTTTTATTCTTAAGAAGGTGCAGATTATTCTTATGATTAAAAGAAGTATTAGAATGAAAGCAGAGAAAAGAAAACCCGTGATATTGGCTAAAAGGAGAAGAGAGAAGAGTGGAAATAGTGAGGGATTGGGAAGGGCAGCAGGGAGGCAGAGGGAACAAAGGGACCAGGAATGAGCAGACATATCATGAATGTTCTCAAAAGGAGACCCAGGAAGCCTTCAGGAAGAGGTGTCCCCAACTGCAACAAAGTTCTTAATGTTCTAATTGTTAGATAAAACTATGCCCATAAATACTGTGTTTGACTTCATGTCACTCCTATAATTATTAACAGACAATGCAGACTTTGGATAAACACTATATAAATTATGAAGAATATGAACATATTCACACTCCATTACCTCTTTTAAAACTAATTATTTGTAATGACACATGTTAATAGAGACACTAGATCACACGAATCACAGCAAGAATACTTGTGAGGAAAAGTCATCATCCCTGTTAAAACATCACTCATTCACCTTAGAGTACATGAGAGCCTTACTAGGTGCTCAGTTACAAAACAGAGGTTGTCATGCCTGATTCACTTCTTATTAAATATGAGAGACTATCATCTTCTTGTGCTTGGTCACACAAGTTTGAAATCCCAAGTGCCAAGGTCCTCCAGATGGTTCTAGTCATTGTTGTACCGTTACTCAAAAGTTCAGTGAGGTGATTCTTCTCAGGTCATTTTCTACATATGTTCTGAGTCAGACACCTTTTAAAGTGCAGTGTTGCCCTGTTAGGTTATTTGTATTTTGTATGCTGTTATACCCAAACATATTATCAATTTTTTGCTGTTGAAATTTATTTAGGAATCATTATTTATAATGATAATAACATCAATGGACATAACTATGTACCACCAGCTCCAAGATACACATTTCCCTAGCTTTTCAAGGCTGATACTGAAGAGTTCTCAGTGAGTCAATATGCACAACTTTTTGGTACCCACAGAACTGCTGTTTTGCTGAAATAGTCTATGAAGATGTTTGAATCAATGTTCCATGACTTTGTGTTTATAGATGCATACGTGCAGTACTGGTGATTGAACCTAGGGCCCTGGACATATTAGCCAAATACTTTATCACCAGATCATGCCCTTCTATGGCTTCTCATATGACTTCATTGCATTTCAACCTCTTCCTCTGCTAGATCCTACTTTCTAGTTCTAATAATATTTAGAGATTGATTCTGAAAAACCTCCCTCTTTCTACAAATAAATTATTATCTCCATGGCAGCTTCTTGGGAATCCCTATTTGAAATGGTGCCAGAAGTAGTTTGAAGAAGCAAACCTAAACGAGGAATTTTAAAACCAAAATCAAATCCTAAAAACCTTGGCTTTCAAGGAGGAACCTGATCATTATATTTGATGCACAGATGTCTTTCACAGATGATCCTTGAACCACTGTTAAATTTTCCACATATGAAATGTATGATGCATTTGTAGAAAGAAATGGATTTTGAGAAAAGCAGACTAATACTTATCACAAAATCTATGAAGTTCTGTAGCTGTTATTAGAGGCAACTGACTCTTTTAAAAAGATAAGGAAAGAAAAGGGATGCATCTTTGAGTTCCAAATGCAAAGTGTAGATGTTGTCAAGGTCAGCATATTAAAAAACTGCTATCAATACACTACATTATATCTCCTACTGCTAGAGAGCTTTCTCGGCTTCCCACTTTTAGATTGTCTACTTCAATTGCCATAATCCCGCTGAAGTTGTGAATAAGTGTAATGGTCTGTGGATGTTTTAGCAGTCCTCTTAAGCCTCAGGGTACAACTATGTTCCTATTAGTCCAGATTCATTGCATCAAGAGACAAGAAGGTAAGGATGAGAAGTCAATACATTAGAGTTAAAGATGATGTTTACAGTTGGGACACAGAATGATATACTTAGAATCAATTGATCTTGCCAAAATGACTTAATCACTATGGCTTAATTCATTGTCTGTAAGATATTTGAATGGGTAAATAGTATGTTTACTATGAAAAGGAAAAACATTTATGCCCATGAAATACTTGCACTCTGGTTTGTGGTACTATATATGGGCTATATAATATTAACTATCACCCTAGATTCTGTAAGTCAGACTCACATGGTAAGGAAAAAAAAATCATCTTTTTTTTTTCTGGTTTTTGAGACAGGTTTTCTCTGTGAATTACAGAGATCTGCCTACCTCTGCCTCCATGGTGCTGGGATTAAAGGCATTCACCACCACTGCCCATCAATCATCCTATTTTCAGAGACACTTATTCACCTTAGAGTACATGACAGTGTAGCTAGATACAGAACCACAAAACAAAGATACTTATGCCCATATCACTCGCCAAGAAACTCCAGAGAGCTGCCATCTGCGAGTCAGACAAGTTCGAACTCTCAAGTCCCTAGGTTCTCTAGACGGCCTTCAGCACCACTGGGGCTTTACAGAAAATGTGAATTTTATCCCTGGATAGCTCCCACATGGGCACTTAATGAAACATCTTTGAAATTCTTTTTTAAATGTATTGGTTACATTTTTAAAGGACATATTCTGTTTGTATCAGTGATTGGTCTCATTTTAAAAACCTTTATCCTTCTTTGTTTGACATTTTGATATGTTTTTGCAGAAGAATTTATTTTTATCATAAGAACTTTTTCAATTTGAATACTTTCAGAACCAATTGATTTACTGTTCAAGAAATATGGCCACATTAGAGATGGATTATGGTATAGCCAAGTCTCTCCAATGAACAGCTATTCCTTTCAGAGGCTGATTTGTGGATAATACAGCGAACAGACATATTTGCAGAGTTTTCCCCCATTATGAAGTCTAGAGAACAGAGTATATCTTGACTGTATTACATATGGGATGGATTTTCTAACTCATAATTTTTTTCAAGATATCACTGAAGAGTTCACAGAATTAATAGCAGAAATTTTAATCAACTATACTATTTCTAGATTAAGAGAGCCTAAATGGAATATTGGGAAAATAGACAAAGCATGAAGTTTTACTAAACTACATCTTTTTTTTCACCCTTATAGTAATGTCTATACTAACCATTCTCCCCAAAGGCAGGCAAAAAGGTTCAACATAAACAGCTGAGAAATGCATAGTCAATTCTGTAACTTCTATGACCAGAATCTATTTTTTACTCCTCCATTTAAAAGCCCATATTCAAGGTCTAGAGAACTGGCTAGGTAGTTAAGAATGCATGCTGCACTCACAGAGGATCACATTTTGGCACCTAGATCCTACACTGGGTGGTTCACAGAACCCTGTAGCACCAATTTGAGGTGATTTAACACTCTCTTCTGGACTCCATGGCATCGACATGTCTGCGAACACATGCAGACACACATAGACGCATACACACAAATAAAACTAAAATAAACATTAAAGAAAAATAAAAGCCCTGGCCAAGATCTTCTTCTACTATCCTCAATTTTGTTCACAAAAAAGGAACTCAAATTCACTAAATTGCTGGACAGCTTAACTTCCATACTTCTTGAACCCATTCCCTCATGCTAGATGGAATATGATCTTTTCCTGCTATCTGATGAATTTCAGGACCTTAAATTTGAATGCTTCCTGTTATTATTTCTAAAGAATACTTTTCTTGACAGGAAAAATTAAAATAAACCAACCAACAAAAACCTGCTTGATATTTTTTTGCCATCCTTGGATAGAGGTTTACAAAAAAAGGCACATGATATATTTTAGATACTGAGAATTGCTCTGTCATCTTTATGATCTCTTCTTTGAAGACAGATATCTACCTTACACAATGGCCCCAACATTTTTTCCAGTCCCAGAGGGAGGAGGGAAACCTACTCCATATTTCTCTATTTTTTTATAGTTGCAATAAAATATGATTTGGTATTTCTCTGCCTTTTCTATATATAGGAATTACCAGGAGAATTACTTTTAAAGTTCGATCTCAGGCTCCTCTGGAAGATAATTTATTCAATATTTCAAGATAGACATTAAGTAGTCTCTGTTTGGAAGTGACCCCAGGCAAAGAATATAAGTCAACAGTAGAGCACTTGCTTAACAAGAATTCTTATAGCAGTGAACATTAAAACAACTAAAAAATCCAAGGTTCAGGAGCTTCATTTACAATTTCACAGGACTGGAAACTTGATTTTTTTTCCAAACCCATAGTTGACTTAAATGAAAGCAATACATTATTCACAATACATTTGACCATAATGGTAATGCACTAATTTAACATCAGAAATGGGACAATCAAAAAGACTAATTGGTAAGTCAACTAGTACTCAACTATATGGAAATGAACATGAAATATTATGAAATTATGTGAAAAATTGCTTTATGGTCCAGGAACTTACATTTGTACTGCTCATGAGGCAGAGCAGTTTACATAAATTTCTAGAAAACTCCATTGCCTTCCACCTTAAATTCAGTTCTTTATATTAAATATGCACAACCAAAATTGCTAACATTTGAGTTTCTGCTTACTGAGATGTGAGTAGATTTTTGTGACTAACATACGGTAAGTACCTGAACTTTGTGCTATTTGCCATTCCAGTCCCATTTTGAGAAAATGACTTAAAACTGCAGTTGTATCCCATGATCACTGGGATCAAATAACCTGTAAGAAAATTATCCATGCTCTATTTGTAACTTGATTCCAGAATTTTAGAGACTAAAACATTAGGAGATTCGGTAATTGGGAAAAAATAAAAGATTAATATAGAGAATATTTAATTTCACCAAAACTTCTAATACACACATACAGGGATCTTTAAACTATAGCACAGGTTGATTTATATTTTGGAATGTAGGGTATAGTGTTATCCTTTAAGAAACTCAACTGAGGAAAGATCTTCTCAGAAAGCAAACAAGCTTACATACAATACTGTTTACTGTTCCAATACAAATTTATTGAGGGATATTTGGAACCAGGAAATCAACTGGTACAGACCTTAGTTTCCTCACTATTTCAAGTATTAGAAAGCTCTAGGAAGCCTGAACATATATATGACCTAAATTAAAAGAGATCACACATTTTTGATAGCCTGGAAATGGAGTCCTTAGGGGAACTAAATGACCTCAGGGGTTGTTTGAATAATAGAATGCACGAAGGGTACCTCATGCATTCTAGAGTACCTCAATAAAGGCTACAAAAAAGTGTTTTCTATTCTACTTGGAATATTTAGTATGGGAGGCAGCAGTTCTTTATAAGAAAGTGTCAGGAACCAAAAAATACTAGCCAAACAAGCCTTGGTTGCTCTAGCCTACTAGGCCATGAAGCCAAAGAAACTCATGTGACCTTTTCCCCAGCTACCAGTTGACTAAAATCACTCACTCAGGAGACCCCAGACAAGGACTGACCAGCTAAGGAAATAAATAAAATAACAGAAAAGAAAAGCAAATAAAAAGAAAAATAATGATCTACACAAACTAAGGCAAAAAAAAGAAAGGGTCAGAACTGTTTCTTGTTAAGTTTGGAATGCTTTTATTTGTAGATAAATAGAGGGTGTCAAGAGCCTCCTAACTCCAGAGCACACTTCTCAAATGGATCACGCAGAGTTCCTATGTTCTGTCAGCTCTTGCTAGAGGGTCTGTAATAGACTCTCTATTTTAATATCATCAGAATATTTGAACTTTGTCTGCATGTTTGTACTGTCTGTAGCATTGGCTGAGGACTTTGTTATGAGTTTTATTATCAGCTGCATATCCAAGAAAATATTAGAGCTATGTTCATTTGGTTGAGTCCAGCCTCCATGTAAGGCCCTGAAACATTGTTGACTCTGTGTTTTCTGTATTCTAA
This sequence comes from Apodemus sylvaticus, assembly GCF_947179515.1. Lineage (NCBI taxonomy): Eukaryota > Metazoa > Chordata > Mammalia > Rodentia > Muridae > Apodemus > Apodemus sylvaticus. The sequence continues at coordinate 53,091,677 of NC_067486.1, forward strand.
GAGAAAAATGGTTTAGGGTCTAGTGTAATAACTCATTTTTCTCAACTCACCTTCCTTAATTTCCTATTGATATTTTACCAACTGATATGAGAAGAAAGAAGCTCCGAAAGGTGATGAAATTTAGAGGCAAATTTTCATTTTAAAGGGAGACATATTACATTTTCACCCAGAGACATCTGCCTCTTGGCTGTTATTGTACCTGAGCTATGCACTTAATGTGTAAACTAGAGATTAATGTTAATGTGACAATATTTTAAAATCCCCACTTGGATACCTATTAGGGCTTTCTATTATACATCATTACTGTTTCCTATTCTACAAACATCTTTTTTTTTTTGATGATCCAACATAATCATTTTTGAAGACAGAATAATTTTAGACCTGCCCTTTACAAATACCTAGCTATTTTTTTAGATGGTTTCATAGCTCTGACAAATCTGAACCTCTCTGTATAGGAAGGCTAGCATTGAGTTCTCGATCTTCCTGCCTGGCAAGTGCTGGCATTGTAGATGTGTACCTCCAGACCTGGCTGCTTGTGGGTAATTTTGATAAAGTTCAGAGTGAAGAAATTCCAGTTTCAAGCTCCATAACATATCAATATTTATGTAGAGAAAAAGAATAATTGCTCATGGTTGTGGAAAGACAAATTAGTGGTGTATCCATTACTATTACATTACAAGAGCATCCAGTTTCTCCAAAACCTAAAACTGCCACATGATCAAGTAATTACACTTCTAGGTCCACATAAAAAAAGCAGATAAAAATCAGTGTAGCAGAGAGCAGCAGAGGGAGTCAATCCCTGCGGCCATCTTCGCTGCCTGCCTGGGCAGAAAAGCATCACTAGATACTATAATATCCTGAGCTTAAGATTCTAGGGGTGCAAACTACCAGGGGTCTGCCTGTGCCCAGGACTTGAGCACATAGGCAGTTCATCTGCCAGTGGGCCGGTCCTGGGGCCTGTGTCCTACTGGGAGAGCAACAGAGGGAGTGACTCCCCAAGGCCATCTTCACTGCCTGCTGGGGCTGAAAAGCATCACTAGGTACTGAATTATCCTGAGCTTAAGATCTCTGGGGGTGCAAACCGCCAGGGGTCTGCCTGTGCCCAGGACCTGAGCACATAGGCTGTTCATCTGCTAGCCGGTCTGTCGATTAGCAGAGGGAATAACTCCCTGCCGCCATCTTCCTTGCCTGCAGGGGAAGAAGAGCAGCACCAGGTACTGAGATATAATGAGTTTAAGATCTCTGGGGGCACAAACCTCCAGGGGTCTGCCTGCACCCAGGACCTGAGCACATAAGAAGTTAGTCTACCAGTCATCCTGTCCTGGGGCCAGTGTCCTATGTGGGGATCAGCAGAGGGAGTGACTCTCAGCCACTATCTTCACTCCATGACTGGGGAGCACCTGGTTCACTGAGACAACCTAAATATAACATTGCTTGAGGCAAGACTCAGCAGGGCTCCAAAGGCACAAAAGAGGAAGGCAGCATATCAGCAATTTGTGCCAGAGGAAACCCAGTCATCCAGTGTCACTGAAATAGCCTTAAAGGGCCACAGGAGGTTGAAGCATCAGCCAGTGACAATAAGACCATCTAACACCAGAGAGAACCAGATGACTAAAGGCAAACATAGGAATGTTGCTAACAGAAACCAAGGCATTATGGCAGCATCTGAACCCAATTCTCCAACAACAGCAAGTCCTGGATACACCAACACGCCAGAAAAACAAGAGTTGGATTTAAGATCACTAGTCAGGATGCTGTTAGAGGAACACATGAAGTACATAAATAAATCTCTTAACGAAATTCAGGAGAAAAATGATCAAAAGCTAGAAGCCCTTACAAGGGAAACACAAAAATCACTTAAAGAAATTTACGAGAATATGAGTCATAAGTTAGTAGCCTATAAGGAGGAAATGCAAAAATCACTTAAAGAAATACAGGAGAACCTTGATTAACAGGCAGAAGTCATGAAAGAAGAAACACAAAAATCTCTTAAAGAATTACAGGAAAACATAAAGAAGCAAGGGAAGGAGCTAAGCAAAACCATCCAGAACTTAAAATCAGAAGTAGAAACAACTAAGAAACCACAAAGGGAGACAACTTTGGAGATAGGAAACCTTGGGAAGAAATCAGGGGCCATAGATGCAAATATCAACAACAGAATACAAGAGATAGAAGAAAGAATCTCAGATGCCGAAGATACCATGGAAACCATGGATTCAATAGTCAAAGAAAATGCAAAATGCAAAAAGCTTGTAACCCAAAACATCCAGGAAATCCAGGACACAATGAGAAAGCCAAACCAAAGGATTATAGGCATTGATGAGAGTGAAGAGTTACAACTTAAAGGGCCAGCAAATATCTTCAACAAAATTATGGAAGAAAACTTCCCTAACCTAAAGAGAGAGATGTCCATGAATATACAAGAAGCCTACAGAACTCCAAACAGACTGGACCAGAACAGAAATACCTCCCGTCACATAATAATCAAAACCCCAAATGTACTAAACAAAGAAAGAATACTTAGGGCAATAAGAGAAAAAGGGCAAGTAACATATAAAGGAAGACCTATCAGAATTACACCAGACTTCTCACCAGAGACCATCAAAGTTGAAGATCTTGGACGGAGCTCATGCAGACTCTAAGAGAACACAAATGCCAGCCAAGACTGCTATACCCAGTGAAACTCTCAATCACTATAGATGGAGAAACCAAGATATTCCATGACAAAACCAAATTTACACAATATCTTTCTACAAACCCAGCCCTACAAAGGATAATAGGGGGAAAACACCATCACAACGAGGGAAACCATACCCTGGAAAAAGGAGATTATTAAATTTCTTTCATAAAACCCAAAAGAAGATAACTACACAAGTATAAAATTAACATCAAAAATGATAGGAAGCAATAACCACTACTCTTTAATATCTCTTAACACCAATGGACTCAATTCCCCAATAAAAAGACGTAGACTAACAGACTGAATATGTAAATAGGACCCAACATTTTGCTGCACACAGGAAACACACCTCAGTGTCAAAGAAAAAAAAATACCTTAAGTAAAATGCGGGAAAACAATTCTATAAGCAAATGGTCTCAAGAAACCAAGCTGTAGTTGCCATTCTAATATCAGATAAAACTGACTCTCAACCTAATGTCATCAAAAGAGAAATGGAAGGACACTTCTTGCTGGTCAAAGGAAAAATCCAACAAGAAGAACTCTCAATTCTGAAAATCTGTGCTCCAAATGCAAGGGCACCCTCATTCATTTTTTTTTATTCGATATATTTTTTATTTACATTTCAAATGATTTCCCCTTTTCTAGCCCCCAACTCCCCAAAAGTCCCGTAAGCCCCCTTCTCTCCCCCTGTCCTCCCACCCACCCCTGCCCACTTCCCCGTTCTGGTTTTGCCCTATACTGCTTCACTGAGTCTTTCCAGAACAAGGGGCCACTCCTTCTTTCTTCTTGTACCTCATTTGATGTATGGATTATATTTTGGGTATTCCAGTTTTCTAGGTTAATATCCAATTATTAGTGAGTGCATACCATGAATCACCTTTTGAGTCAGAGTTACCTCACTTAGTATGATGTTTTCTAGCTCCATCCATTTGCCTAAGAATTACATGAATTCGCTGTTTCTAATGGCTGAATAGTACTCCATTGTGTAGATATACCACATTTTTTGCATCCACTCTTCTGTGAACCTGGGTTCTTTCCAGCATCTGGCAATTATAAATAAGGCTGCTATAAACATAGTAGAGCATGTAGCCTTATTACATGGTGGGGAATCCTCTGGGTATATGCCCAGGAGTGGTATAGCAGGATCTTCTGGAAGTGAGGTGCCCAGTTTTCGGAGGAACCGCCAGACTGATTTCCAGAGTGGTTGTACCAATTTGCAACCCCACCAGCAGTGAAGGAGTGTTCCTCTTTCTCCACATCCTCTCCAACACCTGCTGTCTCCTGAATTTTTAATCTTAGCCATTCTGACTGGTGTAAGATGAAATCTTAGGGTTGTTTTGATTTGCATTTCCCTAATGACTAATGAAGTTGAGCATTTTTTAAGATGCTTCTCCGCCATCCGAAGTTCTTCAGGTGAGAATTCTTTGTTTAACTCTGTACCCCATTTTTAATAGGGTTGTTTGGTTTTCTGGAGTCTAACTTCTTGAGTTCTTTATATATATTGGATATTAGCCCTCTATCTGATGTAGGATTGGTGAAGATCTTTTCCCAATTTGCTGGTTGCCGATTTGTCCTTTTGATGGTGTCCTTTGCTGTACAGAAACTTTGTAATTTTATGAGGTCCCATTTGTCAATTCTTGATCTTAGAGCATATGCTATTGGTGTTCTGTTCAGAAACTTTCTCCCTGTACCGATGTCCTCAAGGGTCTTCCCCAGTTTCTTTTCTATTAGCTTCAGAGTGTCTGGCTTTATGTGGAGGTCCTTGATCCATACAGATTCAATGCAATACCCATCAAATTCTCAACTCAATTCTTCACAGAGTTAGAAAGAGCAATTAACAAATTCATCTGGAATAACAAAAAACCCAGGATAGCTAAAACTATTCTCAGCAACAAAAGAAATTCTGGGGGAATCAGTATCCCTGACCTCAAGCAATATTACAGAGCAACAGTGTTAAAAACTGCATGGTATTGGTACAGTGACAGGCAGGAGGATCAATGGAACAGGATTGAAGATCCAGAAATGAACCCACACACCTATGGCCACTTGATCCTCGACAAAGGGACTGAAAACATCCAATGGGAAAAAGATAGCCTTTTCAACAAATGGTGCTGGTTCCACTGGAGGTCAGCATGCAGAAGAATGCGAATTGATCCATCCTTGTCTCCTTGTACTAAGGCACCCTCATTCATAAAAGAAACTTTAGTAAAGCTCAAAGCACACATTGCACCTAACAATAATCACCTAATAGCACCTAATAATAATCATGGGTGACTTCAACACTCCAATCTCATCAATGGACCGATCAGGAAAACAGAAACTAAACAGGGAGACAGTGAAACTAATTGAAGCTTTGGACCAATTGGATATATATAGAGATAGATAGATAGAACTTTTCATCCCAAAGCAAAAGAATGCACCTTTTTCTCAGCACCTCATGGTACCTTCACGAAAATCGACCATATAATTGGTCACATGACCTCAACAAATATAAGAAGATCAAAATAATCCCATGCTACCTATCAGATCACTATGGAGTAAAAGTTGTATTTAATAACAATAAAAACAACAGAAATCCCACATACAAATCTACTTAATGATAACTTGGTCAAGGAAGAAATAAAGAAAGAAGTCAAAGATTTTTTAGAATTTAACGAAAATGAAGGCACAATATACCCAAATCTATGGGACACAATGAAAGCAATGCTAACAGGAAAACTCATAGCTTTGAGTGCCTCCAAAAAGAAATTGGAGAGAACATACACTAGAAGCTTAATGGAAGAACTAAAAGCACTGGAACAAAAAGAAGCTAATTCACACAGGAGGAGAAGAAGACAGGAAATCATCAAACTCAGGGCTGAAATCAATCAACTAGAAACTAATAGAAACATACAAAGAATCAACAAAACCAGGAAAACCAGGTTCTTTGAAAAAATCAACAAGATAGATAAACCCTTAGCCAGAAACACCAATGGGCACAGAGAGAGTATCCAAGGTAACAAAATTAGAAAGGAAAAGGAAGATATAACAACAGAAACTGAGGAAATTCAAAAAACATCAGATCCTACTACAAAAGCCTGTACTCAACACAACTGGAGAATCTGGAGGAAATGGACAATTTCTTAGATAGATACCAAATACCAAAATTAAATCAGGATCAAATAGATCATCTAAACCGACCCATAACCGCTAAAGAAATAGAAGGGGTCATAGAAAGCCTTCCAATCAAAAAAAGCACAGGACCAGATGGATTTAGTGCAGAATTCTATCAGACCATCAAAGAAGACTTAACACCAATACTCTTCAAACTATTCCACCAAATAGAAACAGAAGAAACACTACCCAACTCCTTCTACAAAGCCGCCATTATGCTGATACCAAAGCCATACAAAGATCCAACAAAGAAAGAGAGTTTCAGGCCAATTTCCCTTATGAATATCGATGCAAAAATACTCAATAAAATTCTTGCCCACCGAATCCAAGAACACATCAAAACAATCATCCACCATGATCAAGTAGGCTTCATACCAGGGATGCAGGGATAGTTCAATATATGGAAATCCATCAATGCTATTCACTACATAAACAAACTCAAAGAAAAAAACCACATGATCATTTCATTAGATGCTGAACAAGCATTAGACAAAATTCAGCATCCTTTCATGCTAAAAGTCTTGGAAAGGACAGGAATTCAAGGGCCCATATCTAAACATAGTAAAAGCAATATACAGCAAACCGGTAGCCAACATCAAACTAAAAGGAGAGAAACTTGAAGCAATCCCACTAAAATCAGGGACTAGACAAGGCTGCCCCCTCTCTCCATATCTTTTCAATATAGTTCTTGAAGTCCTAGCTAGAGCAATTAGACAACATAAGGAGTTCAAAGTGATACAAATTGGAAAAGAAGAAGTTAAACTATCACTATTTGCAGATGATACGATAGTATACTTAAGTGACCCAAAAAACTCTACCAGAGAACTCTTACAGCTGATAAACAACTTCAGCGAAGTTGGCTAGTTAAAAAATCAACTCAAGGAAATCAGTAGCCTTTCTATACTCAAAGGATAAGCAGACTGAGAAAGAAATTAGGGAAATGACACCTTTCACAATAGCCACAAACAGCATAAAGTATCTTGGGGTGACTCTAACCAAACAAGTGAAAGACCTATATGACAAGAACTTCAGATCTTGAAGAAGGAAATCGAAGATCTCAGAAAATGAAAAAATCTTCCAGGCTTGTGGATTGGCAGGATTATTATAGTTAAAATGGCCATCTTGCCTGTCTTAGTCAGGGTTTCTATTCCTGCACCAACATGACCAAGAAGCAAGTTGGGGAGGAAAGGGTTTATTGAGCTTACACTTCCACGTTGCAGTTCATCACAAAAGGAAGTCAGGACTGGAACTCAAGCAGGTCAGGAAGCAGGAGCTGATGCAGAGGCCATGGAGGGATGTTTCTTACTGGCTTGCTTCCCCTGGCTTGCTCAACCTGTTCTCTTATAGAACCCAAGAGCATCAGCCCAAAGGTGGAACCACCCACAAGGGGCCCTCACCACTTGATCACTAATTGAGAAAATGCTCCACAGCTGGATCTCATGGAGGCACTTCCCCAACTGAAGCTCCTTTCTCTGTGATAACTCCAGCCTGTGTCAAGTTGACATATAAAACTAGCCAGTACATTGCCAAAAGCAATCTACAAATTCAATGCAATCCCCATCCAAATCCAAACTCAGTTCTTCATAGATCTAGAAAGAGCAATCCTCAAATTCATCTGGAATAACAAAAAACCCAGGATAGCTAAAACTATTCTCAACAGTAAAAGAATTTCTGGGGGAATCAGTATCCTAGACCTCAAACATTACTACAGAGCAATAGTAATAAAAACTGCATGGTATTGGTACAATGTCAGGCAAGCAGATCAATAGAATAGGATTGAAGACCCAGAAATGAACCCACACCATTGGTCACTTGATCTTCGACAAAGGAGCTGAAAGCATCCAGTGGAAAAAAAGATCACCTTTTCAACAAATGGTGCTGGTTCAATTGGAGGTCAGCATGCAGAAGAATTCGAATTGATCCATTCTTATCTCATTGTACTAAGCTCAATTCCAAGTAGATCAAGGACCTCCACACTGAAACACTGAAACTAATAGAAAAGGAACTGGGGAAGACCCTTGAGGACATGGGCACAGGGGAAAAGTTTCTGAACAGAACACCAATAGCTTATGCTCTACGATCAAGAATTGACAAATGGGACCTCATAAAACTACAAAGTTTCTGTAAGGCAATGGACACTGTCAAAAGGACAAAACGTCAACCAACAGATTGGGAAAGGATCTTCACCAACCCTAATTCCAATAGATGGCTAATATCTAATATATACAAAGAACTCAAGAAGGTAGAATCCAGAGAACCAAATAACCCTATTAAAAAGTGGGGTATAGAGCTAAACAAAGAATTTTCACATGAAGAACTTCAGATAGCTGAGAAGCACCTTAAGAAATGTTCAGCATCATTATTCATTGGGGAAATGCAAATCAAAACAACCCTGAGATTTCACCTCACACCAGTCAGAATGGCTAAGGTAAAAAACTCAGGAGACAGCAGGTGTTGGCAAGGATGTGGAGAAAGAGGAACACTCTTCAACTGCTGGTGGGGTTGTAAATTGGAACAACCACTCTGGAAATCAGTCTGGTGGTTCCTCAGAAAACTGGGCACGTTACTTCCGGAGGACCCTGCTATACCACTCCTGGGCATATACCCAGAGGATTCCCTGGCATGTAATAAGGATACATGCTCCACTATGTTCCTAGCAGCCTTATTTATTATAGCCAGAAGCTGGAAAGAACCCAGATGTCCTTCAATGGAGGAGGAGTGGATACAAAAAAAAATGTAGTGTTTATATACAATGGAGTACTATTCAGCCATCAGAAACAACGAATTCATGAAATTCTTAGACAAACGGATGGAGCTAGAGAACATCATACTAAGTGAGGTAACCTAGTCTCAAAAGATCAGTCATGGTATGCACTCACTGATAAGTGGATATTAGCCTAGAAACTTTGAATACCCAAGACATAATCCACATATTAAATGATGTCCAAGAAGAATGGAAGAATGGCCCCCAGTTCTGGAAAGACTCTGTGTAGCAGTATAGGGGAATACCAGAACAGGGAAGTGGGAAGGAGTAGATGGGGGAACAGGGGGAGGAAAGAGGGCTTATGGGAGTGGGAAACCAGAAAGGGGGAAATCATTTGAAATGTAAATAAAGAATATATCGAATAAGAAAATCATTGTAGCAAAGGAACATTTCTGTCTTTGCTGTAGCAGTACTCACAATAGCTATGACATGAAATCAAAGTAGGTGGGCATTTATGGATAAATTTATAATGAAAAGGTGTGATATAGATACAGTAGAATATAAATTCACAAAAGATTGAAATCCTTATTATTTACAGCCAAAAGAATTGAGGAAGAGAACACTGTGTTAACTGAATCAAAACAGATATAGAAACAAATATAAATCATATGATCCCTTTCATAGAAGTTTCATAGTAGTAAAATTCAATGCCCAGTAGACATTGCTAACAATTTGGAAGGGAGAGAATGGCAAAGTGAGATGGAATAATGGATATGAATTCGGGGTTAAATATAAAAAATAGATTCTAGTGCTTGGCAACTTAGAGAAAGGATTTCAAGTATACATACACTTCTGCTAGAACACTTGATTTTATGAAATAATAGCATTACTGGGAGAAATAGTCTCCAGTACAAGGATAGGAGGTTTATTTAACACCCAATTTTGGTCGATAAACATTTCAAAGAAAACAACACACAACAATCAAAACTAAAGTCCAATGGATCTAACACATTTACAACACATTTTAAACCATAACTTCAGAAGTTAAATTTTCCTCATTAGTAGAATATGGAACATTATTTACACTCAATCAAGAATTACACAATAGAAAATCTCAAAAATTAAATTAAAATTAAATTCTCACATATCTTTTCTAACTAGAATGGATTACAGCAAAATTTGTTGTCAAAAAAAATTTTAAGTTATAAAAATACATGATGAGTGAATTTGAACTTTAAAGTTATCAGCCATCAAAAATATCAAAGTCAGATTAAATGGTTTCCTTAAAGCAAATGAAAAAGAAAACATTCTACTTTAAAACATATTGGATGTAGAAGAAATAGTATTATGTGGGGACAATATAAAAATAGATAATCCAAAAATGAAGAAAAATTTCCAATAGCTAGCCTAATTATTCAACTCAAGAATTTAGAAGGTCAAGCCATATTCTCAAATTAGTAGAAGGAACAAAATAATGACCGTTCATGCAGAAATAAGTAAAGACTAAACAACCACAACATAAAAGATTAATAAGCAAAGAATTAGTTTCTGAAGATATTAAACTATACCAGAGAATATACAAGCTGACTAAGAAAGAAAGAAAAAGAATCTAATAAATAAATAAAATCATGGCCCAAATGAGACATCACAACCAACACCGCAGCTCTAATATAAACAGCAGTATGATAAAACCTGAGAAAAAGGATGAATTTTAGAACACATGTAAACTACAAAAATTGAACCACAGACATCTTTTTTTTTTTGCTCAGAATAATATTTTATTTATTATATCTTTGGTGGTAATTATATAGTTTTGAAGTGGTGAGGTTATTGTGTTTTGACAGTATTTTACAGTATTACAATAAATCATCCCTTATTACAATGAGAAATCTGTAAAATTAGATAAAAAGACTTATGATTAAATATGAGCAATTAAGTAAATGTAGTCATTACCTAACCTTATATCAATATTAATGTTGGGAATCACAAAATACATATAGAAACATAATGACTTTTGTATTGACTTCTGATGATTCTGATAAACTTTTTTTTTGTTTCTCTTTTTATTATATATAGACATCTTTTTAAAAATACCTCAATAGAAAACAAAGTTGAACTGGGAAAATCTTCCCAATAAAAAAAGCCAAGGACTAGATGGCTTCACTGTAAAATTTTTCCAAGTTTCTCAGGGAGCTCTACTCCCATTCTTTTCAAACTAGTCCTTAGATACTCAAGGGACGTACCTCATCCAAAGACATTCCACAGAACTAGAATTTCCTAAAAGCCAAACCATAGAAGAACACAATAGTGATGAAATCAATATGATGACTAGAAATAGAAAGATTCTCCACACAATACCAGTAAATGGAGTATAACCATATATGAACGCCATGGATCACCATGATTAAGACTAATGAGAGAACTCAAGAAGGTAGACTCCAGAGAGTCTAATAACACTGTTAAAAAATGGTACAGAGCTAAACAAAGAATTTTCACCTGAATAATTTTGAATAGCTGAGAAATACCTTAAAAAATGTTTAACATCACTAATCATTAGGGAAATGCAAATCAAAACAACCCTGAGATTTCACCTCATACCAGTCAAAATGGCTAAGATTAAAAACTCAAGAGACAGCAAGTGTTGGCCAGGATGAGGAGAAAGAGGAACACTCGTCCACTGCTGGTGGGATTGCAAGCTGGTACAACCACTCTGGAAATCAGTCTGGCAGTTCCTCAGAAAACTGGGAATGACAGGTCTGGAGGACTCTATTATACCACTCCTGGGCATATACCCAGAGGATTCCCCAGCATGCAATAAGGACACATGCTCTACTATGTTCATAGCAGCCTTATTTATAATAGCCAGAAGCTGAAAAGAACCCAAATGTCCCTCAATGGAGGAATGCATAAAGAAAATGTGCTATATTTGCACAATGGAATACTACTCAGCAATTAAAAACAACTAATTCATGAAATTTTTAGTCAAATGGTTAGAACTGGAATATATCATCCTAAGTGAGGTAACCCAATCACAAAAGAATACAGATGGATTGCGGTCACTGATAAGTGGATGTTAATTAGCCCAGAAGCTCTGAATACTCAAGACACAATTAACATATCAAATGATTCCCAAAAAGCAGGAAGGAAATGTCCCTGGTCCTGGAAAGGCTTGATGCAGCATTGCAGGGGAGTCCCAGGACAGAGAAATGGGAAGGGGGTGATTGGGAAATGGGCAGAGGGAAGAGGGTTTCTGGGACTTATGGGGAAGGGGAAACCGGGAAAGGGGAAAGCATTTGGAATGTAAACAAAGAATATAGAAATAAAATTTTTAAAAAAAAAGAAATATTAAAAAAGAGCACTTAACAGGATGAAGCCAAGACAAAAGTTTCTGATCAAGGCTCAAAATTTAATATTCAGCACTGTATTTATATAGGGAAATCCCACAGACCCCATCCTTTGTTTCAGCTGGATTATATTGCTTTGTTTTGGCTGGATTATGTTGCAAAGCAAGCTCAGCAGGCAGTCTACTCCTTGGGTAATTGCAGGTGCAATCCTTGGCTCTTCCAGAGGTCCTGTGTTCAATTCCCAGCAGCCACATGGTGGCTTACAAGCATCTGATGGGATCTGATACCCTCTTTGTGTATGGTTGAAGCTGACTACAATGTTCCCATATACAAAAAATAAATAAATAATTATTTATAAAAAAGTATAGTAACTCATGCCAATCATTTATTATATAAAGTACCATATAGTAACAAAATGGAGGATAAAATCAGATAATCATTTCATTAACTTCACTGAATGCTTTTGATATAATTCAAGTCCCTCTTTAATTCAGTCGAATCAAACTGACATACAATATTCCACAGACAAGACCATACATAACAAGACTAAAGGTCTTTCTTGTTATCAATAAAATAAGACAAGGATGTCCACACTCACGTTTCTTATTTAAATACAATACTGGAGGTTTAATTCAGAACAATAATTTTTAAAATTACAAACAAGAAGTCAAACCATCCAAGTTTTTCCATAAAATGATTTGTTGCATAGAAAAACCTAAAGAATCTACCCAAAGGCTGGAACTAATAAAGCTGATTCCCACTAATAAAATCAGCTCACACTGAATAGAGTAGAGGATTAGGTCAGCTACAGTAGAGTCCTGGCTGTCCATAAGATTGGGGAAGCCAGGGGATTTGAAAGTTGGTAATTGGGTGGCAGTTTCATGGACAGTGTCCTAAGTCTGTCACCATGTTATACAATCTAGAGATTGGAAGGAATACAGCTCAAATTTCATCTCTGAAGAAAAGTCCAAGATACTCTGATAACTGGGATCTAACCTATCTCTCCTGTGGCTGTGGCTTATTCAGCTTGAAATGAGGTTACCAACATGCTCAAGAATAAAAACACCCCTATTCTCTCTATCTTTCTGTTGCCTCAAATGGTTCTCTTTTTTTAATATATATTTTTATTTTCTATATTCTTTGTTTATAATCCAAAAGCTTTCCTCTTTCCCAGTTACCCCCTCCCTATACGTCCCATGAGTCCTCTTCTCTCCATTCATTCTCCTGTCTTTCCCCCTCCCTTTTCTCTGTCCTGGTACTACCCTACAATGCTGGATCAAGCCTTTCCAGGGTTAGGGCCCTTTTTTTCCTTCTTCATGGGAATCATTTGATATGCTAATTGTATCTTCAGTATTCAGAGCTTCAGGGCTAATTAATATCAATGATTGCAATCCATGTGTATTCTTTTGTGACTGTATTACCTCACTTCGGATGATATTTTCCAGTTCCATTCATTTGCCTAAAAAAATTCATGAATTCATTGTTTTTAATTGCTGAATAGTACTCCATTGTGTATATATACCACATTCATCTGATAGAGGGCTAATATCCAATTATCTGATAGAGGGCCAATATACAAAGAACTTAAAAAGTTAGACCCCAGGGAACCAAATAACCCTATTAAAAATGGGGTACAGATCTAAACAAAGAATTTTCACCTGAAGAAATTCAGATGACTGAGAAGCACTTAAGAAATGTTCAACATTATTAGCCATTAAGGAAATGAAAATCAAAACAACCTTGAGATTTCATCTCACACCAGTCAGAATGGCTAAGGTTAAAAACTCAGGAGACAGCAAGTGTTGGCGAGGATGTGGAGAAAGAGGAACACTCCTTCACTGCTGGTGGGATTGTAAGATGGTACAACCACTTTGGAAATCAGTATGGCAGTTCCTAAGAATACTGGAGAGGACACTTCCGGAGGACCCTGCTATACCTCTCCTGGGCATATACCCAGAGGATTCTCCAGCATGCAATAAGGACACATGCTCCACTATGTTCATAGCAGCCTTATTTATAATAGCCAGAAGCTGGAAAGAACCCAGATATCCCTCAATGGAGGAATGGATACAGAAAATGTGGTATATATACTCAAATGGTTCTCTACATAAGATCCTGGCATCATAATTACTACTGATTCTATGTCCCTCTCTATTTGGTTGCCCAGATCTCTGTGTGGTATGTTTTCCACATCACTTTTGAATAAACTAGAATTGTAACTACCTTTTATTCTGTATCCATTTTGTTGAACACTTGGCAACAAAGGCTTATCTCTATTTGATCATTTTCATTCTTCCCTCCCAAATGGATGCCAATTCTTATCCTGTTGGCTGTTCTAGCATCTTTCTTATGGACTATAAGTGCCTATAATTCACACTCACATAGCAAAGATGAGAGATTTGAAAAACCAGTGTTTTCATATTTCAGAACCACATGATAATTTATAAAGCATATATAATATGTATTTATGTTCTAATAGGGTTTTAACATAAATAATGCTGTGAATTAATGAAAAACATAATATTATATTCAGATTTCAGGTATAATAATGGTATATGGATGTTAAATAAATTTAATATTGAAAATTGAAAAACTCTGCCAAATAGAAAATGATTCAGCTAAGCCCAAGTCAGAAATAGCAAAGAATTCAAACAACCAAGAGAAGACTTTGGTCTCCTTCCCACAGCTCCAGTTTCAGCAAAAAAACAACTTCATTATTTTTTTGTTGTTGTCAAACTGATATCATTTTTTTACATCCTTCCCAAAAGTGACTTTTTAAAAAGTAATTATTTTCTAAGCATATGCAAAGCTATTCACTCAGCAGTGTTTGCCATCCAGTAGAAATGTAGGTTAGGAATCTGGGGATTGAAAGGTAGGTAACAGAGTGCTCAAGAAATAATTACTGTATGTTTCTGTTCAATAAACTAAGAGACGCAAGGAGGTAGCAGATTTCTGAGATCTCTTAAATATTATTTACATGAAATATACACTTATTAATAATACCATAGTCATTTTCAGTACGTGCTTCCAATCTAGAGGGGAGTTGATGGGGAGGGAAAGGTATGATCTAGCAGAAAGAACATTTGACTGGAAAAGCCAAATTTAAAATCAAAATTTCACCCTTTGTGTACTAGTTATATAATGTGGACAAGGTTAACTACAGTTTTTAGTTTCTACTTCCTAATATCTTCCATAAAAGTCATTATTTTAAAAAAAAATACATGGTGAATTTTGTCCAGGGATCATGAGAAGAAAACACTTTGGGGTGGAGGTTTGGGGAATCTAAGTAAATATAGCTGACATTTCTGTAGTATGAAGCAAATAATCAAGACTTAATTGCATTTGTACAAAGAAACAAAAAGAGTAGTCGGGGAGCCACACTGGGCTGGTTTACTCTGGGAGCAAACTCCTCAGCCGATCCAGCAATACCCATAGGAACCTCCACACCCAGGTGCTCTAACATGCCCAGGATTCCAGGATCAAAGTAGCTTGGTCACACCAAGAACTCAGGGCCCCAGGTGCAGCTTGACTCCCAGAAGCTCTGACACACCTAGGATCTCAGGATCACAGGATTTCAGAATCACAGGACCACAGAGACATGAGGATTCTAAGGAGTTCTGACACAACCAGGATCACAGGAGTACAGGCTATAGTCACATATAGCAAGGGTAGGTAGCATTAGGCATAATCAGATGGTGGGAGGCAAGCTTAAGGACAGAAGCAATAGAAACCAAGATAGCATGACATCATCAGTACCCAATTCTCCCACCATAGTAAGTCCTGGATACATCATTACACCAGAAAAGCAAGATTTGGACCTGAAATCATTTCTCATGATGATGAGACTTTAAAAAGGACATAAATAACTCCCTTAAAGAAATACAGGAAAACACAGGTAAACAGGTAGAAACCCTTAAAAAGGAAACACAAAAATCCCTTAAAAAATTACAGGAAAATACAATTAAAAAGGCAAAGGAAATGAACAAAATCATCCAAGATTTAAAAATGGAAATAGAAACAATAAAGAAATCACAAAGGGAGATAATCCTGGAGTTAGAAATCATAGGAAAAGGATCAGGAGCCATAGATGCAAACATCACCAGCAGAATACAAGAGATAGAAAAGAGAATCCCAGGTGCTGAAGATACCATAGAAACTTTGACACAACAGTTAAAGAAAATGCACATGCAAAAAGCTCCTAACCCAAAACATGCAGGAAATCCAGGACACAGTGAGAAGACCAAGCCTAAGGATAATAAGTATAGATTAAAGCAAAGATTCTCAGCTTAAAGGGCCAGTAAATATCTTGAACAAAATTATAGAAAACATCCCTAACCTAAAGAAAGAGATGCCCATAAACATACAAGAGGCCTAAAGAATTCCAAATAGATTGAGTCAGAACCGAAATTCCATTCTGTCACATAATAATCAAAACACCAAATGCACTAAATAAAGAAAGAATATTAAAAGGGAAAAAAGGTGAAGTAACATATAAAGGCAAGCTATCAGAATTACACCAGACTTCTCACCAGAACTATGAAAGCAAGATCCTGGGCAGATGTCATACAGACCTTAAAAGAACATAAATGCCAGCCCAGGATACTATACCCAGCAAAACTCTCAATTACCATAGATGGAGAAAATAAGATATTCCTTGACAAAAACAAATTTACACAATATCTTTCTACAAACCCAGCTTTACAAAGGATAATAGATGGAAAACACCAACATAAAGAGGGAAACTGCACCCTAGAAAAAGGAAGAAGGTAATCTTTCAATAAACCTAAAAGCCACACAAACATACTTCCGCCTCTAACAACAAAAATAACAGGAATAAACAATCACTTTTCCTTAATATCGCTTAACATTAATGGACTCAATTCCCCAATAAAAAGACATAGACTAAAAGACTGAATATTTAGACAGGACCCAATATTTTGCTGCATACAGGAAACATACCTCTGTGACAAAGACAGTCATTACCTCAGAGTAAAAGGTTGGAAAACAATTTTCCAAGAAAATGGTCACAAAAAATCAAGCAGGAGTAGCCATTCTAATATTGAATAAAATCAACTTTCAAACAAAAGTTGTCAAAAAAAGACAATGAAGGTCACTTCATACTGGTAAAAGGAAAACTCTACAAATATGAGCTCTCAATTCTGAACATCTATGTTCCAAATGTAAGGGCTCCCACATTCATAAAAGAAACTTTGCTAAAGCTCAAAGCACACATCGCACCCCACACAATAGTAGTAGGAGACTTCAACACCCCACTCTCAGCAATGTACAAATCATGGAAACAAAAGCTAAGCAGACACACAGTGAAACTGAACAGAAGTAATGACCAAAGGGATCTAACAGACAATTATAGAATATTTCATCCTAAGCCAAAAGAAGGTACCTTCTTCTCAGCACCCGATGCTACCTTCTCTAAAATTGACCATATAACTGGTCATAAAACAGGACTCAACTGATACAAGAAGATTAAAATAATCCCATGCACCCTATCAGATCACAATGGTCTAAGGCTTGTCTTAAATTCCAACAAAAACAATGGAAAATACAAATATACATGGAAGCTGAACAGTGTTCTATTTAATGATAACATGGTCAAGGAAGAAACAAAGAAATGGAAGACTTTGTAGAATTTAATGAAAATGAAGACACATTTTCATACCAAAACCTATGGGACACAATGAAAGCAGTACTAAGAGGAAAACTCATAGCTAGGAGTGGAAAAACAAATAAACATACAAAAAACAAAAACCTTGGAGCAAACCTTCACTAGCAGCTTGACAGCACACCTGAAAACTCTAGAAGAAAAAGAAGCAAATATAACCAAGAGGAGTAGAAGGCAGGAAATCATCAAACTCATCACTGAAATCAACGAAATGGAAACAAAAAGAATTATATAAAGAATCAACAAAATTCAGCATCCTTTCATGCTTAAAGTCTTGGAGAGAACAGGAATTCAAGGCCCATACCTAAACATAGTAAAAGCAATATACAGCAAACCGGTAGCCAGCATCAAACTAAATGGAGAGAAACTTGAAGCAATCCCACTAAAATCAGGGACCAGACAAGGCTGCCCCCTTTCTCCTTATCTTTTCAATATTGTACTTGAGGTACTAGCTCGGGCAATTCAACAACATAATGAGGTCAAAGGGATACAAATTGGAAAGGAAGAAGTCAAACTATCATTATTTGCAGACGACAGGATAGTCTACCTAAGTGACCCAAAAAACTCCACTAGAGAGCTCCTACAGCTGATAAACAACTTCAGCAAAATGGCAGGTTATAAAATCAACTCAAGCAAATCAGTGGCCTTTCTATACTCAAAGGAAAAGCAGGCTGAGAAAGAAATTAGGGAAATGACCCCCTTCACAATAGCCACAAACAGTATAAAGTATCTTGGGGTGACTCTTACCAAACATGTGAAAGATCTGTTTGACAAGAACTTCAAGACTCTGAAGAACGAAATGGAAGAAGACCTCAAAAAATGGGAAAACCTGCCATGCTCATGGATCGATAGAATCAATATAGTTAAAATGGCCATTTTGCCAAAAGCAATATACAGATTCAATGCAATACCCATCAAAATCCCAACTCAATTCTTCACAGAGTTAGAAAGAGCAATTATCAAATTCATCTGGAACAACAAAAAACCCAGGATAGCTAAAACTATTCTCAGCAACAAAAGAAAGTCTGGGGGAATCAGTATCCCTGACCTCAAGCAATACTACAGAGCAATAGTGTTAAAAACTGCATGGTATTGGTACAGTGACAGGCAGGAGGATCAATGGAACAGGATTGAAGATCCAGAAATGAACCCACACACCTATGGCCACTTGATCCTTGACAAAGAGGCTGAAAACATCCAATGGAAAAAAGATAGCCTTCTCAACAAATGGTGCTGGTTCAACTGGAGGTCAGCATGCAGAAGAATGCGAATTGATCCATCCTTGTCTCCTTGTACTAAGCTCAAATCCAAATGGATCAAGGACCTCCACATAAAGCCAGACACTCTGAAGCTAAAAGAAAAGAAACTGGGGAAGACCCTTGAGGACATCGGTACAGGGAGAAAGTTTCTGAACAGAACACCAATAGTGTATGCTCTAAGAGCAAGAATTGACAAATGGGACCTCATAAAATTACAAAGTTTCTGTAAGGCAAAGGACACCATCAAGAGGACAAATCGGCAACCAACAAATTGGGAAAAGATCTTCACCAATCCTACATCAGATAGAGGGCTAATATCCAATATATATAAAGAACTCAAGAAGTTAGACTCCAGAAAACCGAACAACCCTATTAAAAAATGGGGTACAGAGTTAAACAAAGAATTCTCACCTGAAGAAGTTCGGATGGCAGAGAAGCATCTTAAAAAATGCTCAACTTCATTAGTCATTAAGGAAATGCAAATCAAAACAACCCTGAGATTTCATCTTACACCAGTCAGAATGGCTAAGATTAAAAATTCAGGAGACAGCAGGTGTTGGAGAGGGTGTGGAGAAAGAGGAACACTCCTCCACTGCTGGTGGGGTGGCAAATTGGTACAACCACTCTGGAAATCAGTCTGGCGGTTCCTCTGAAAACTGGGCACCTCAATTCCAGAAGATCCTGCTATACCACTCCTGGGCATATACCCAGAGGATTCCCCACCATGTAATAAGGATACATGCTCTACTATGTTCATAGCAGCCCTATTTATAATTGCCAAATGCTGGAAAGAACCCAGGTATCCATCAACAGAAGAGTGGATGCAAAAAATGTGGTATATCTGCACAATGGAGTACTATTCAGCCATTAGAAACAATGAATTCATGAAATTCTTAGGCAAATGGATGGAGCTAGAAAACATCATACTAAGTGAGGTAACCCAGACTCAAAAGGTGAATCATGGTATGCACTCACTAATAAGTGGATATTAACCTAGAAAACTGGAATACCCAAAACATAATCCACATATCAAATGAGGTACAGGAAGAAAGGAGGAGTGGCCCCTGGTTCTGGAAAGACTCAGTGAAGCAGTATTCGGCAAAACCAGAACGGGGAAGTGGGAAGGGGTGGGTGGGAGGACAGGGGAAGAGAAGGGGGCTTACGGGACTTTCGGGAGTGGGGGGCTAGAAAAGGGGAAATCATTTGAAATGTAAATAAATTATATCGAATAAAAAAATTTAAAAAAAAAAGAATCAACAAAAGTAGGTTAGGATAGATAAACCTTTAGCCAGATTAAGCAGAGGGCAGAAAGACAATACCCACATTAATAAAATCAGAAATGAAAAGGGAAACATAACAACTAAAACTGTAGAAATTCAAAAAATCACCAGATCCTACTGCAAAAGCTTGTACTCAACAAAATTGGAAAATCTGTGTGAAGTGGATAATTATCTAGGCACATACAAATTGCCAAAGTTAAAACAAGATCAGATAAACCACCTAAACAATTCCCTAACCCTTGAAGAAATAGAAGAAGTTATTAATAGTCTCCAGGCCAAAAAAAAAAAAAAAAAAAAAAAAAAAAAAAAAGCACAGGAACAGATGGGTTTAGTGGAGAATTCTATCAGACCTTTAAAGAAGACCTAATACCAATACTCTTCAAACTATTCAAACTATTCCACAAAACAGAAACAGAATAAACACTACCCTATTCATTCTATGAAGTCACAATTACACTTATACCTAAATCAAACAAACACCAAGCAAAGAAAGAGAACTTCAGAACAATTTCCCTATGAACTTTGATGCAAAAATACTCAATAAAATCTTGCCAACTGAATCCAAGAACACATCAAAACAATCATTCATCACAGTCAAGTAGGCTTCATCCCAGGGATGCAAGGATGGTTCAGTGTACAGAAATCCATCAACATAATCAACTACATAAACAAACTAAAAGAAAAATACTACATGATCATCTCATTAGATGCTGACAAAGCATTTGACAAAATTAGCATTCTTTCATATTAAATGTCTTGGAAAGATCAGGATTTCAAGGCCCATACCTAAACATAGTAAAAGCAATTTAGAGCAAACCAGTAGCCAACATCAAATTAAATGGAGAGAAGCTTGAAGTAAACCCACTAAAATCCCACTATTCCTATCTCTTCAATATAGTACTTGAAGTTCTAGCTAGAGCAATTAGATAACCAAAGGAGGTCAAATGGAGACAAATTGGGATAGAAATCCCACTATTCCTATCTCTTCAATATAGTACTTGAAGTTCTAACTAGAGCAATTAGACAACCAAAGGAGGCCAAAGGGATACAAATTGGAAAAGAAGAAATCAAAATATCACTATTTATAGATGATATATTCATATACTTAAGTGACATCAAAATTTCCACCAGAGAATTCCTAAAGCTGATAAACAACTTCAGCAAACTGGTTGGAAATAAAAATAACCAGGAGCTGGTTCTTTGAGAAAATCAACAAGATAGATAAATCCTTAGCCAGACTAACCAGAGGGCACAGAGACAGTACTCAAATTAATAAAATCAGAAATGAAAAGAGAGACATAACAACGGAAACTATGGAAATTCAACAAATCATTAGATCCTACTATAAATTTTATACTCAACAGTGCAAATCAGTAGCTTTCCTATACTCAAAGGATAAACTGGCTGAGAAAGAAATTAGGTAAATGATGCCCTTCACAATAGTCACAAATAATATTATATATCTTGGTGTGACTCTATCCAAGCAAACGAAAGATCTATATGACATGAACTTCAAGTCTCTGAAAAAAGAAATTGAAGAATTTCTCAGAAGATGGAAAGATTTCCCATGTTCACGGATTGGCAGGATTAATACAGTAAAAATGGCCATCTTGCCAAAAGCAATATACAAATTCAATGTAATCCCCATCAAAATTCCAAATCAATTCTTCATGGAGTTAGAAAGAGCAATTTTCAAATTCATTTGGAATAACAAAAAACCCAGGAAATCAAAATCTATTCTAAACAATAAAAGAACTTTGGGGGGGGGGGGAATCATCATACCTGACCTCAAGCAATAGTGATAAAAACTGTGTGGTATTTGTCCAGAGACAGGCAGGAAGATCAATGGAATTGAATTGAAGACCCAGAAATGAACTCATACACCTATGGTCACTTGTTATTTGACAAAGGAGCTGAAAAGATCCAGTGGGGAAAATGACAGCATTTTTAACAAATGGTGCTGGTTCAACTAGAGGTCGGTATGTAGACAAATGCAAATCGACCCATTCGTATCTTCTTGTACAAAGCTCAAGTCCAAGTGGATCAAGGACCTCCACATAAAACCAGATACACTGAAACTTATAGAGGAGAAAGAGGGGAAAAGCCTTGAATATATGGGCACAGGGAAAATTTCCTGAACAGAACAATAATGGCTTGTGCTCTAAGATCAAGAATTGACAAATGGGACCTCATAAAATTGCAAAGCTTCTGTAAGGCAAAGGACACTGTCAATAGGACAAACACCAACCAACAGCTTGGGAAAAGATCTTTACCAATCCTATATTCAATAGAGGGCTAATATCCAATATATACAAATAACTCAAGAAGCTGGACTCCGGAGAATCAAATAACCCTATTAAAAGTGGGGTACAGAGCTAAACAAATAATTTTCACCTGAAGAATATCGAATGGCTAAGAAGCACCTAAAGAAATGTTCAACATCCTTACTTATTAGGGAAATGCAAATCAAAACAACCCTGAGATTCCACCTCACACTAGTCAGAATGGCTAAAATCAAAAACTCAGGTGCAGTATATACTGGCAATGATGTGGAGAAAGAGGAACTCTGCTCCATTGCTGGTGGGATTGCAAGCTGGCACAACCACTCTAAAAATCAGTTTGGTGGTTCCTTAGAAAATTGGACATAGTACTACCTGAGGACCCAGGCATACCCCTGCTGGACATATACCCAGAAGATGCTCCAACATGTCATAAGGACACATGCTCTACTATGTTCATAGCAGTCTTATTTATAATAGCCAGAAGCTGGAAAGAACCCAGATGTCCTTCAACAGATGAATGGATAAAAAAAAATGTCATATACACAATGAGGTACTATTCAGCTATTAAGAACAATGAATTTGTGAAATTCTTAGGCAAATGAATAGAACTAAAGAATATCACCCTAAATGAGGTAGCCCAATCACAAAAGAACACACGTGGTATGTAATCACTGATAAGTGGATATTCGCCTTAAAGCTCTGAATACCCAAGATATCACAGACCACATGAAGCTCAAGAAGAATGAAGACCAAAGTCTGGGTAATTCAGTTCTTCTGAGAATAAGAACAACATATTCACAGAAGCCAATATGAAAGGTTATGGCAGAGACTGAAGGAAAGGCCATACTGAGACTGTCTCACCTGGGGATTCATTCTATATACAGTCACCAAACCCTGACACTATGGTGAATGCCAAGAAACTGGGAAACTAGGAAAGGGGATAACATTTGAAATGTAAAAAAAGGATATATATCCAATAAAAAAAAAGTAGCAGGGAGGTAAAGAGGAGGAGGAAAAAAAGAAGGGGGAAAAGGAAGAGGTGTGCTCACATTGTGTGAAGAGAAGATTCAGTCCTTCCTCAAACTTTGTCCAGGTTATATGTGTGTAGAAATCTAACCTCCTACATTATGCAAGTTATTCATTGGTATGTAATTTTTTCATATTATTCTCTTGGGGAGAAGAGAAGAAAAAAGAGAGAGATACAATTAAAAAATAATTTCAAATTTTCAGTTATATAAGAAAACTAGACTTAATGATTCAGTTTACTTAATCATTTCAGAGTGGAAGCATATATTAAAATAATGTCATATATTATATGAATATACACAGTTGTTATTTTTCAACTAAAACTAATTTTAGAAATGAAATTAAACATCCAAGAAGATATGACCACTGTTTTAGGAACTGGAAAGAAAGAAAGAAACAAGTTATACAGAGATCAATGAATCTAATTGGCTGCTTCTTCAGAAAAAAAAAGTAGATGTTAGAGAAAAAAATGGAGAGCTTTGGGGGGAAGTGAGCCACAGCTCAGGTGAACCAGGCTTGCCAGCACAGGCATGAAGAACAACGGACAGAGCACCATCGACATGAACCGTCTAGGAAAGCAGAGTGAGCCAGATGGGAGTCACAGAAGTGTCACAAGAAATAGAACGCCTCCAGTTCTTTGAATTATACTTCTATTTGAATGAAAAATGTCCAATGTTTTATCTCTTCCAAGTTAAGAATTATTTATTTACACTTTTACTCAGACTAGAGAAGAATGAAAAATGGAGATGTATACTGGGCATCATTACCCATATACAAACATATATAAAATGTAAGGAATGCACATGAACTGGCAGATTTTAGCTCAACTGTTAATACTTCTAAGTGAATAAATGGAGGTGCATGAAGCTAATGAAACCTGTTGACAGAGAAAACAAGACAACTGTGTGTAAAGTCAATGCCCCAGTGCTACTGAGTTGGAAGAATTAAAGTTACTTCTATTCCTTAAAGTTAATAAGAGTCATCTGTTCAGAGAAACACAGAAAACTCTTCCTGCCATAATGTATAGTTCTCTCTCTGTCTCTTCCTCTCTCTCTCTCAGTCTCTGTTTCTCTCTCTTTCTCTCTCTGGCTCTATCTCTCTCTCTGTCCTGTCTCTCAGTAGCATATTCTAATTTGGGAATTGTGGGGGTTTTACATTAACTCATACCTAACAACAAAGTGTCAGTGTTCAATCTTATAGATATGTTAAGTCTACATTATAAGCCATGGCAGCAATAGTCCACATCTACCTGTGTTTTCTGTCACTTTGTTTTAGGATAGCCATCCCTTCTATCTATCATCAGTTAGGTTTCCTCAAATACACACTTGAGAAGTATGCCTGGTAATCACCGTCTCTGCAGGGCTGTGCTCAACCCTTCAAACTTCATAGAGGCTTACCTTACCTCAGTCATAATTAAATGACTGAGTTTAAGTCCCTTCCTGATCTTGGTATAGAACACAAGGTAATAAGATAAATAAATCTTTTGCTGCTGACATCTGAACAGTCTGCTGAACCACATATAGATTAATCAAAATTCAGAAGAAAAAAGGTATCTTTTGCAGAGAAATTTATAAAGTATGAATATCTAAAAGATATTTTATTTTATTTATACCTTCCTTCCTTGTTCCTGAAGTTAAGCATTTATTAACAACATTAATTACTTTTGATAGGAGATATAATAGATATAATGCAGTCTCTAAGGCTACAGGCAATCTTGGTCTCACTTCCTGTGTATTTGGTTCAGAGGTCCCAGGGTTCTCTACAGAATACTGAAGAAAAGAAATATGTGTGGGAACTCAGCATGAGCCAGTCATTCAGGTCTTCACACCTCAGATGGATTCATAGAGAGAGAGGTCAGTCAATACCAGTCAGAGGACTTCCTTTTGATGATGGAATGTGTTTAATAATTATTAAAAGTCAAAGACTTCTGGCAGAGTATGGATGCAAAGAAGATTAGATATGGAGAAATAATCAACTTTAGTTCAAACCAGGTCTGCTTGAATATTCATCAGAATCAGAGGACCATGATGCAGGTCCTTCCTCAAACCCTCATGGCTCCTCCCAGACATTCCTAGGGGGTGAGCCATCCAGATGTAAGTATCAGTAACTGCATGGCTCGCTGACTCTTTTCATTTCTATACAGCAAGCCTATGGATCTTTGGGGGAAAATGAGAAATGAGTTTCAAAAGAGGTTTTAACAAGTGAATGGCATAGTTTGTATCACGGGGAAAGAAAGGCAATAGGGTAAGTAATTAACGTGTTTAGGGATTTGCTGAATATACCAGGCTAAATAAAGGAACCGTGGCTTGAGATGCACTGTAGCTAACATTATGCGTGAATACTTCTATTTTTCTTTCATTCTTTCCTGGAAATGAACTTGAATCATATTCTTCCAGTCACTTCACAAAGGTGGTGCTTGTGAGAAATTACATGCTATTGAAAGGTAGTACATTGTCATTGAGGTGTGTAATTTGATTTGAAGTAAAAGAACTCAAAGAGAACTTTTCACCTAGACTATGGCCCAGTTCTTCCGACAATGAAGTCTTTACAAGAGATGAGAATGTTCCTTTCTGAGCCTATTTATTAGCCAGGAAATGCATACCAGGCTTGGTTAACATACTATTTATGTTGTAAATATTGGGTTATATCCTTCCCTGTTTTCACCCCACTCACTGCATATAGCTCCCAGTGTTCAGCATGATTTAATGTGCCCTTCTCTGCATGACTTCTGGTTTCTCCTTTCTCACCACTCCCTCCAGAGCAAAGACTTGGCGTCATTCAGTGTGCCTACAATCCCTGCAAGGCTCTGAAAAGCACATGGCAGAATGGATTTCTCCCTCCCTTTATCTGCACTTCCTCCTCCCCCCCTTCCACCAACCGAGAGCCCAAGCTTGGCCTCCTTTGTGAAGATAACAGTGCTCATTACCTTAAACATTTTGTTTTGGTTCTACAGGTCCTGCAGCATTTAGAGTACCAACAATATTCAAAAGGTCCCATTCCTGAACCAGATTACAGGCTACTGGGAAAGAAAAATTGTCATCTTATGGTCCTACTCCTTGTCTTCCTAATACTTAGAGCATAACTGTGTCTGTAATAAAAAAGGAAATCCATTATTTTAATTTTTTATCAAAACATGTATTTATTCATTATTTGCTTGTTTGTATTTACTCATTTTATCTTTCTGGGTAAGAAAGATGTTAGAGGCAGCTCCTAAGACAAGCCTGCAATAAATCTCTTCAGCATTTACATTCTTAGGAAACCCTCCCCTCTTACATTGTGGTTACTGAAACCTGCCTAGTGACAATCATGCAGCAGAGGAGAAAAGATGTCATTTTAAGATTAGGGCAATAAGGGGCTGTGATGGCCATCTTGGTTGTTTTTTGCCTTTCCACTAATCCTCTCTGAGGGTCTTAGATACTGAATTATTAATATACCATAGAGAGGTCCACAAGATGAACAACGGGATGAAGACTCCAATCCTACTCAGGTATGAGTGAAAAATATCAGACCCGTAATCCAAGGAGACCTGAAGTTCTACCAACAATCATGATATGAATGACCTCAAAGCAATCCATCCCCCAGTTGTACTTTGAGAAAACTGTAATCTTGTGAAAGACCTTGACCAGATGACTTCAATAAAGTCATGCATCAATTTCTGATCTCTAAACACTATGGTAACTGTGTATATTTCCTAAACATCTTAGATCCATGATACTCTATTTCAGAGTAAGAGAAATATAGGGAGTAAGGAATTATGCTAAATTACAATACTAAATTACATGTTCTTTGTTTCCTGGACTGGATTCCATAGCAAAGTAGTTTAGTCTGGAATTTCTGATGCTTCTGGAAAGTTCAGGGAGGCTTTATACATATATATATTTGGGAGAATATGGAGAACATGTGTGTGTGTGTGTGTGTGTGTGTTCTCCAGTCTACAAAGAACTGTTGAAACATCTGGGAATCCAACAGATAGCAAGATAGGAATATGCCATCCTTTATATGGCATAGTGTTATTAAATTAGCCTTCCTACAGAGAGCCTTAAGGACACATTCAGGCGATAGTTGAAGCTACCTGGCAGTGCAGGAGAGATGTAAAAGCAAATGGAAATTGCAGAAGACCTGAGGTTTAAAGGACAGCAAGGGACCAACCATGGCAGCCTGTTCTGCATGAGTGCTCTGAGCAGGCCAGTGTAGGAGGCAGATGTGTGATAATGTATAGTAGAAATGTGCTTATGCATGTATAGTGAATCTCAAATAAAATAACTGAAATACTGAACAGGGAGACTGTGCTGGGTTGCTCTGTCTGGCACTGATGGGAATGCATTTTCTAAAGCTTTCTTGAGGATCCCAGTCTCCCAACTTTATACTGATTTTATGCCATACTTGAGCCATGCCTTACTAGGAGACAAGTGGATTGTTTGTCTTTCCCAAATGAATGTCTTTGAGTCATACCTATCCTGGCACCAATGAGTCCCAGAGGAGAGAAATATTTTTTCCATGAAAATTATTTAGACTTAATAGTATATGATAGTAACAGCAGAAAACTTACTTTCAATCTATCTTATTGCTACTTTTAAATTCTCCACAATAAAAAGAAAACAAAGATATACCCTTAATGTACATTAGCATATACTGATCCTACTAGCACCCTTTCATTGCTGCAACATTGTTCCATTGTTCCATCTGTTGGACGAGTTTAACCTAGAGACATGACATTCTTCTTCACTTACCCTCCATATTCTCCCAAATCCCCAGCACCTGCAGGATTTTGTTTTTGTCCTTTTCTCTCTGCACAATGGAAAGAATGCTAAACCAAACCTCCAGAGACCTGGGGTTACAACTCTAAGCTTGCTACATATTCATGTTCTTAAATTAGATAAGAATAAGGACTTGAGATCACATTCTCCATTGAATGAAATTGCTTAAGACTTTCAACCCTCAATTTTTCCCTTGGTTTTTGTTTGCACAAGTGTGTGTGTGTGTGTGTGTGTGTGTGTGTGTGTGTGTGTGTGTGTGTGTGTCTTTCTGTCTAGTGTCTCAAAAAATACTTCTGTGTTTAAGATACTGCCTTTTGCTCCTTTATCTCCATGTCTTCTGTCCTGTAAAGCTGCTGTCCCCCACCTTCTCTGTCCCTCTGTGGAGCATCCTTTCCAAGATCACCAGATCGGTTAGTTCCCCAGAGTAAAGCAGCTATATGTATAGCAGGTCTCAATAATTGGGGATCTGGAACTGAGCTAAGCCTCCAACCATGTTCACAACACTGGCCCTCCAGTCCTACAGGCTCCTGCCCACATTTCTGTTCAGAGCCATGTTTTCACTAGGTACCACTCAAAACAGGTCTCCTGGCTCTCACTTTCTCCAACTCTCTGGTGGCTAGGCCTATCTTTAGCTCCAAACAAAGAAACAACTACTCTGAATTATAAACCTAAGCAGGCCAGAAAAATAGGCAAAAAAAAAAAAAAAAAAGACACAATGTTCTGTCATTTTTCTTTGTCCTATGACATGCTAAAGTAAAAAGCATGAAGATATTTCCCCCTTGGCATGCTCTGTGCCATCCCTTAGCAGCATAAAGCCAGCGAAGTTAGCTTTACAGTTAAATATAACTGTTTCTCCACAAAGCATTTTTAGCACATAAAGACATTTAATTAACTTTTTGTTTTCTTTCTTCCTCTAATAAATATTACTCAAATTACTTCATCTCCCTTAATCTTCTCAATCATCCTAGTAATACCAAATAATTTCTGAGCCTACATTATACATCAAAATGAAATAAAATGGTAAAATAATGAATAAGGTGGCTTCTTTTCTCTATTTCTTGCTGTAATGCACATTATAACTGCTCTTCCTTTAGTAAGCATAGCTCACTTTTTTTGTGGAATGTGTTCAGTGCGAGTATGTTCATGTGTATATGCATGCATGCTACCATGCGTGTGTGCGTGCATGTGCATGCATATGCGTGCGTTTCTGTGTATGTGTGTGTGTGTGTGTGCGCGTATTTTAGAAAAAAACAGAGAATGTATTTAAATGTGATTTGGGGCCCTTGTGTAGATTTTGTGAAATATTCTCCACCATAAATTTAAATTTGTATACTTAATTATTTTCCACCTATGGCACCTAAGTCTAACATTAAACAGAAGAACATCTGATGCTCAGTTTTCACATTTTTATTTCCTTTTTCTCATTCCAGAATTTCCAAAGCCTTTTTTGTGTCTCTGTAGCATATTCATGTTCAGTCATTTATTCCAATTCTAAACAGGAGATGTCTAGAGAGATGTCTTGGTGGATAAAATATTTGCAATAGAAGCATGAGAACCAGAGGTTGAATCATGCAAACCAATGTAAAAGAATGGCCTGGTAATGCATGTATTTATAATCTTAGTGCCTATGTTAATATGTGAGGGACAAGAGAGTCCCTGAGAGTCTCCTACTCTAATGCACAAAACCGACAGCAAACAACAAAGGGGCCCTCAAAATATTTTTTTATTTGATTTTATTGTGATGTAAAATGTGGGCACAGAGATTCTTGGGCATTCCATAGCTGAACAGCAAGACTAAGGGAGATAAGATAATTTAGGCAATATTTATTAGAGGAAGAAAGAATATAAAAATTAATTAAATATCATTTATATGCTAAGGATCTACATATTTCATGGGGAAACAGATACTCATCAAGGATGAACATCCAAGAAAGGGTGTCCTCAGATCCCCATACCTGTTGTGTGGCAACATGTCTGTAGTATTTACACACAAGTACACATGACCTCAGGCATCACATATACAGAGATAAAAGTTGCATAAATTTTTGCACTTCCTTTTAGACTGCTGATAATTTAAGAAAGATATTCCGACTTAACTTCTTTTCACATTCCTTCAAAGTATCTGTTGCAATGCCTACACTTTACATACATTCAACAATTACATGTAGAAAGAATGAGTTCTAGCATATGATCACAGTTTTACTGTATTTACTTAGAACTTCTAATCATGTTTTATTCTATCACTTTATCTTTTAATGCCAAATTTCATATTTTTATAATATATTTCAATTCATCTCTTTAACCCTTTTATTAATAAATCAAATATTCAGCCCAACTGTGCTATCATACTGTCTTGGTGACCATTGCAGTATATCCTAAAAATTCATAATTGGTTCTGAGGCCAAAATCATTTTGCCTTTGCTCCTTTAAAATCCTCCATGAACACATTGGAAAGGTTTCTGACTTCTTTCACCTTCTTTCCATCACAAAGAAAATCCTGATCAAGTTCAAATGTATCTATTTGTTCTTATCAGTATAACTGTAACCAAATAATAAGGTATATTTTTGTCATTTTACCTTTGTTTTTAAGTATTTTATATTCCTATTTGCAACACTTTTTACACCATTCATATCCTTTTCAACTTTAGATACTGTTAAATAGAATAATCAAAATCATACTCTAGGATTTGTGCATAGAAATGTGTCTATGGTAACAGTTTAAAATATGTTCATAGGTAGCCTACTGAAAAAGAGTTCTCTTATATATGAAACCAACTTCAAGTACATATGACAAAATACAGAGAGATAGGAAACTTCTCAGCCAACATTTCATGATGAGTAAGCCTAAATTTCCTGCATTACTTCATAGTTCTTGAAACACTGTGGATTCAGTCCCTGGGCAGCATGCAGATGGTAGGACAAGGTAATCTGAGCATGAACTGAAACTATCGTCTTGAAATTGGTTTGTGCCTGTCCAATTGTAATTCTACATTAAACCAAAAATAAGAAAGGTTTTAGACTTCCTCTTGGCAGTTAGACTCTCCCATAAAGCTTCTTATATAATTGTCTTTTATTTTTCCAGGGGACAACAATTTTTGCTGCCTTCATAGTACTGAAAGTCTATACCCCATGGGGCCTCCTCATATTTAAAATAGACGTTCTCATAGTTGGACTCATACCAATATGTACATTGAAAAATAATTATTAAAAAAATCACAACCATAACTTGAGTTTGATTTTATAAACTAGTCTTAAGTTGGCAGTTTCTTAAAATTCTCTCTTTTCATGTAACTGAAAAAATGAACCAATTCTATTAGAAATGTGGGATGGGCTGCCTAACACTGCAAGAATCTGAGGTGGCCCTGTAGTCCAAGAGCCAATCCGTTGGCTACCCAAGAATTTGACTGTTATCTTACATTCTAAAGAACGAATCTCTGAGACAGTAGTGGGGAGGTTTAAAAGAGAGGTCACTTGGGATGTCATTTGGCTCCTTTAGTTTGTCCAGATATTCATAGAAGAAAATTGGATAAAGATGGTCTCTTCCCTTGGCTAAAACAACATAGACATGAAGAGAGTACAGTTATAAGGGATTTAGCTTCTCAAACCAATTCCCATACAGCCAAGATGATATTTTCTTCTGTTTCTCTTAATGTGACCTTCTAATTAAACTTTTCTCTATAGGGACTTCATTACCAAAGCATCATTAGCAAGGCACGAAATTGTAAAATAACCTTTCTACATGTGGAAGCAAATATACTGTCAAGTTGAGGTAGATTTCTAGATCTTTCCTCTTAAACTGTAAGAAAGAATGCTATCTGGAAGAAAAATGTCTGCAATTCAACAGCATTGCAGCTCCTTATTATTACCATATCAAATATATTAAATAAAAATTCTTTAAATATTGTTTCCCTGTTTTAAATAATTAATAAATATTTTCCAAACTAATGACTATTATAATGAATCAAAAGTTTATAGAGCTAGCTTAGTTGAATCCATTTCTTTTTCTCTAACTTTCAACTAGTCATATGGCTGTGAACAGTCACTTTCTCTCACCTGGGCTCGCTCCTTTCATCTAAAACGAAAAAGGTTAAATTAGATGCCATCAAGATTCCTTCAACCATTAAGAAATTACAGCCCTAAATCCATAGGAGATTTTCACAAGTGCTGCCCAAGAAAAATTTATGAACAATTGCAATTAGGATTTTCCTAGTTTTCAATTAACTTGCTCAGCTGTGAGCACTGTGATAAGACTGCAATATAATTGTGATTAATGTTGTTATCATTATCATAATTTTTATCATAACAAATCAGGAGGAGAGATTCTGCAACACAAAGAATACAGAAATATATGGGCTACAGTTAATATCAGTAACAATTTTCCTTTATAAAGAGTTTCTCAGCTTAAAAAAATGGCAACTAACGGATGAGGATTTCCAATTTGGGGGAAAGAAATCAGTATGATTTATAGTGGGTATTGTCTGTGTTTATTTATTTTTCTATTGTGGTAATAAAATACTCTAACAAAAGCCACTCAGGCATGAAGGGCTTTATTATGGCTGCAGGTCAAGGCCTTCCTTGTGGAGAAGACTCTACAGCCTTAGGATTTTGAGGCAGATGGTCACATTGCATCCACATTCAAGTGGTGAATATTTGCACTCAACTCCTTTTCTCCTTTTGAACAGAGTCTGAGATCTGGCTCAAGGAAAGGTGTCACTCACCGAAGTTGGGTCTTCTGAGCTTGATTAGCATAATCAAGAGAGTCCTATACAGTCATAGTCAGAGACCCACCTTGCAGGTGACTTTAGATCTCATTATGATGACAACTGAGGTTACTCATTACAAGAAGACAGACCATGGATCATTTCAAATCCAAAAAAGAGCTGAAAAAGTTCAACCAGGACATGCGTGTGTATGTTAACAACTGAACTAAAGTTCACGGAACTGTATACTTCATTATTGACCCAAATTCTATCCCTAGAGTATGCCTGCAGAAGTTAGAAACTCACCAAATAAATAAGTAAATAAATAAATAAATAGATAAATAAATAAATAATAAAAGCTCTATAAAGTCAAAATTAACTTCACGTTTCTTGAATGTCAGAAAGCTCTATTAATGTGTCACACAAATAGAAATCAATGAAGAAAATTTAAATTTTGTAGTGTCTGTCTGACAGGAGGTGATGCCCAAAAGTCCATACCAGTAACATGCTAACACAGGTTAGGAAATAAAAATGTTTGGCCAGTCCTTCAAATTGGATCTAAGTGCTATCTTTGCATAACTACATCCTTAAAATTCTCAGCCAGGTAGTGGACGTCTTTTACATAAGTACTCTACAGAAGAGGCAGGTGGATATCTGAGTTCCAGCCAGCCTGAGCTACAGGGCAACCTCAAGGATAGCCAGGGCTACACAGAGAAATCCTATCTCAAAAGGCAAAAACAACAACAAAAAAATCTTAACAAGAGGTAAGAAAACAGGATGGACTATGTGACAAGATGGCATTTTGTTACAAGTGCTGCAAGGGTTACACCAGGAGGATATATTACAGTAAGTAGAATAACAAAGTGAAACTCCCAGAAACTCAGATAAGCAGATTGGAAGAGATGTCTTAGCTTTGAATGCAGAAACAAAGAGGAGACTGTCAGGGATGAAGGAGTACAGTACAGGTCTAGCAAGCACCTGTCTTCACTGAAATTGAAGTACTTTAGTTACCTGAGCCTTTGTAGCTTTTCTGCTCATTTGTATGCAAAAGGAATAAACCAGGTCCTGAGATTGCCTCCCTTAGGCTTCCTGAAACAGTCTTCTTGGGAACATCATCGGAGAATTGGTGCTGTCTGCATGGAGGGAAAAGGAAATCTGTTCTGAAGACATAAGACTTGCTTTCCATTTGTATGGGATGTGCAACACCAACCAGTATCTGCTCTAAGTCAAGTGATTTCAACAAGCCAGAGTCCAAGTCGTGGGAACTTCTACGCATGTTGCCCCAGAGATCTGTTTGTAAGGTTTCAACTTAGTAAATCTCAAGCCAACTCCAGAAATCTATCTACAATGCAATATTTATCACCCATGCAACCAACCATCTGGGCAACCATCCAGCCCTCTATTTTTGTTAATTCTCAGGATGATGTTGGTGAAAAGGCATAATACCCCCAACTAGAGAACACAGAAAGAGGAAAACAGTCCAGGTCTCTTATTTAAAATACCAACTGGAAAAAAATGACTAAGTTCAAAGTCTAGAATATGCTCTAATGCATCTGCGGTTGGATAACATCTTGAGGACAGTTTAGAATATAAGCCATATGTATATTTGGTAAGAGGTCATGTATCTGGTAAGAGGTCATGTGTTATTCATCAAATACGTCATAGTTTGCATCTGTGAAGAAGGGATGGTGTTGACAGGGGTGGTGGATAGAAGGAGGTGTGAGTGATTGGTATGTATTCCATACATGTGCAAAATTATGTAAAAACAAATTTGATTAATAATGAAAAACACACACACACAAGTTACTGCTTTTCTCTTGTGTAGTTAACCAGTTTTCCTCTACACTGGATTCTCTGCTTGGTCTTAGCCTGAAATTTCCCTCTGTGTATCAGAGCATCCAGAGAGAACAAGGTATTTTTGTGTTAAGTAATTCATCCAAGGAATTCATGTCTCAATGCACATGTCTCCACAGCACATGGAATCTGGCTAAATCAAATATTTTCTGCTTAAGTTTGCATCTCAGTTATACTTCTGGCCGTAATTACATTTTCTACGATAATCTTGACTTTATTCCCATTCTTGCATTACAACCAATGTTAGAGTTAAAATAATGAAAAAAAAATGGAAACACTGGGAAAGAAAATAAGAGGGCTTGCACCTGGACTGCGAGGCACTATGCTCATTAGATAAGAGAAAGGACAGGGTTTGGGAAAAATGCAACAAAGCCAGTGGCAGTATGCTATGGCTGGATCCCACCCACTAAGTACCACCTAATGAGTGCACATGCAGGTTCTTGGTTTTTATCTCCCTTGTTCTTTCCCTAGTTTGTGTGTAGATACATCTTTATGCACATTCCTGCAGTCAATGCATCGCTTCCATAAGGAATACTTCTAAGGAAGTCTCTGCCTCTTCAAGAAAGGAGATTACCCCAAGCAACCTCAAGTATTTATGCAATATATTTCTCTTTTTTACTATATAGACTTGCAGAAATTACCTCTTCTTACAAATCAAGGTGGAAATTTTCTGTTAACAGAGTTGGTGTGGTTAAAAATAATAATCAACCAACAAGGACCTCCTCCCCCCAGAAATCCCAGGGACTAAACCACCAACCAAAGTGTAAACATGGAGGGACCCAGGCTCCAGTCACATATGTAGCAGAGGATAGCCTTGTAGGGCATCAATGGGAGGAGAGACTCTTGGTCCTGTGAAGGTTCAATAACCCTGTGTAGGGCAATGTGAGGGCAGGGAGGCGGGAGTAGGTGGGTAGGTGGTGGAACACCCTCATAGAAGCAGGAAGAGGGGAGACAGGATAGGGGGTTTGGGGGGAAAAGTGGTAAAGGAGATAACATTTGAAATGTAAATGAAGAAAATACCAACTAAAACAAAAAACAAAAACAATAACAACAACAAAAACAAAAAGTAACCCTTATGATGACCAATGAAATCATGATGGTGCCTGCAAATGATGAGGTTCTTGGCCCACATATTCTTCAATCCCAACCACAAAACAAGAGACAAATAGTAGGCCAAGACTCAGAAAGCTGGTTATTAGAGGAAGCCCTTTGTGTTGATCCTCACTGGGCTGACTCTGGAAGTGTAATTTGCTTCCCTTTCTATCTCAGCTGCTCGAAGCATGATCAGCACATTCTTCCTGTGGGCTGACATGAGTTCCTCCTCCTTGGGAACACTGGAACCAGGACTGTAGCAACATTGGGATTGGAGGGCTTGTGGGAGAAGAGGATTTCCTTGAATATTATCAGTTACTCTCCAAAAAGTGTGTTTTCTCGCATCAGCTGTGAGAAGCCAAAACAGCCCATATTTATTTCAAAGAAGAAATAAATTCTATAAGTCTATAAAGTACAAAGAAATCGCTTCCAATCTTAGACCATATGATGTGGAAGACAGCACCATAGGATAGATGAAAACATAAAGATGAAAACCAAAGATTTTTATTTTAGGATTTTATGATCTTATTGAAGATGCCAGGAAAAAATATTGGACAAAAGACATCTTATATACAAATGCTAATTAAAGTAAAATTTCTAGTTAACTTGCATGATGGAGACTATAAAAAAAGATTTTAAAAAAAAAGAGAGGAAATAAGAGAATGGGGACTAATCAGGCAGTTACCCAAACTTTGATAGGATGTGGACCTTCTGGATTCAGTTGGATTGACACATAGAGTATCTATCAGTTCCTTCCTGGGAACCAAATATGCAATTCCTTGATTCCACTAACTTTTTTCCATTGGGTTGCAGTTTTACGAGGTTGCAAATTCAATTTACAGCCAGGAACAGTTGACTACTGGTAAGTTCTGGACTCCATTCACAACAAAGGATCAATATTATGTGGTATATTTTCTGAGAGCTGTACTTAGTATGTGTTCAAAAGGAACTGGGCTTTGCATTTCGACTCTGGGCCAGCATTGATGGCTCTGGTTTAAACCATAGGGAAATAGAAGTCACAAAACGGAAGCTAGCACTTAGTCCAGCCCAGTAGAATTTGCTACACCATCCACAGGAGCAGTACTTCTGATGAAAACAGAGTAAAATTTGTTCTTTGTGTGCTTATTTGCTAACCATATTTGATGTTCAAAATGATATATCTGAATTATTATTTGTGTGTGTGTGTGTAGCCTTGGCTGTGCTAAAACTCATTCTGCAGATCAGACCAACCTCAAACTCAGAAGTCAGCCAGTCTCTGCATTCCAATTGCTGGAACTAAAGGCATGCACCACCACTAGCTGGCTCTGAAGAATGCCTAAGAAAAGAGTTTAGAAGATTGCATTCTCAAGTTTTGTGTGAAAAATAACATTCTGTTTTGTGCAAATATGTGAAATGTCTCAGCTGTAAATTCATAAAGGTATTTTATATACAAAGGTTCTATAAATTATGCTTCAAGTTGGAAAAGTCAGTACTCACCCCCAAATAATTTAACGGGTTATTGGTAGAGATCGGATTAGATAGTTTTAAAATCAGTCTTACTGACCCTGAATCCTTGGTCATTTCATTACCTATTGTTTTCTTTGATTAAGTATAATACACATAAGGTATGTTTCTAGATAAAACTTTATACATGTAAATATATATAATTATATATTTATATAAATATAATTTGTATAAATATAAATATATATAAATTATATATTATATTTAAATTATAATAAAATAATATACCAGACTACATTAAAGTTGAAGTAGAATAGGCTCACAATTTAAAATGCAAATAGAAACCCAACATCTGCCAATCTTTGGTTCTATTTATTTATGTGCAAAATGCATAACATGGTATGAGCTACTATGTAAATGAACTCATGCACATTAAATACATGAATAAAAGATATATGGGATTGCATGTCTAATGTCATTTTATGTGAAAATAGCATCAATATGGATGTGAAATTAAAGATAATATATTATTTTCCATTTAACTTTAATTTTTAAATATTAAATATTGAAAATACATATAATACACTTAATGCAATGGTAAGAACATGGACTTAATCAAAGCTGATTATCATATGTATTCCAGATCTTACTTGATAAAAATAATACAATATTGCACATTTAGCTAGGACCCCACTTCCTATTGTTTCTCTCTTCTTTTCAGAAATAATCACTATTCTGAAGTCAATGTGTCATCATATACAGTATATATTTTAATATATGCAAATATTACTTATATTTACAAGCATTTATATATATGGTATCACATGCTAAACTATCACTTTATAATTCAAGATATTAATTTTATATCTGTAATGATGATACATTAAACACTAGTAGTTTTGTAAAATTTAGTTTCCTATACAGTATTCCCTGTTATGTATTTTATATACTTATCCATTGCCCTGTGTAGGGATAGTCAGGTAGATTGTTTTAATTTTTCTCCTATTAAAAATTAAATGATTCTTCAACTGCCTATTTAAAGGATGCTTTTTCTACAGAAGATACACATATATCCATGGTTTCAAATGTCTAACACAAGAATAGGTCTCCGGAACTCAGCTGGAGTCTAATAAATTGCTTTGTAAATTTTGGTAGCAACTTTTGCTCCTACCAGAAAAAGTATTTTTCCTTCATCCTTCCACTCCATCTTAATTTTATTAGTTGATAGTACATGAAATAATACATTGTTAATTTTAACTTGCAAGGTACTGATTACTTGAGAGAGCAAGAATGTAAGTTCCATTATTTTTAAACTTGCATCTTTGTTATTATTCTTGTAACAGTAGAGTAAAGGTAGTGGGTAGAATTTCAAGGAGCAAGCTAGTAACTTACAAAATAAGTGGTCTTTGTTTGGTTATTGTCTGGAGACTTGCATTGAATTGCACATATAAATAGGTATATGACATACAGTGATCTATATTGACTTTGTTGTATTTACATTCTAGCATCCATCCTCACACCTCTCAGCCTCTTATTTTGACATTTCTAAAATCATTAGCAATCACAGAGCAAAAAAAATAACATAAAATAATTTGAAATAATTGAATATATTTCTCTCAATGTTGAAATGGACAAGAAAAGTGCCATATTCTTTTCAGTCATAAAATGACTCTGTATATTTAAGTGAGTTATGGGGATATTAAAAAGTCAATTAGTAAACAGTAAGATACAAAGAAAGAAAAATGAAATATGACAAAAATCAACCAGATATTTCTAAAACAGGGAGATGAACGTGGCCATGAATTAAGTTCTTGTTTTTAATTAAGGGACTATCAATCAAAGAAAATTTTACTGTGGGGAATGAGTCATCTTCTATTGTACCTCATGAAATTTGAAAGTGGAAAGTCCTAATTTCTCCATTTTCTGTAATTACCATTGCTATTTATTACCTGAGACTCTGTAGAAACCTTGGATGGAATGTTCCAAAGAAGAGTGATTACTGTGATGGTTCTGAATTTTGTGACATTTCATATTTTCCCCTGATTTATATGCATTTAGGTTACCCATTAACATGCTTTGTTGCATTCCATATAAAATGAAATGGGATCAATGTACATCTTAAACTCATTATGCTGATATTACAAATGCAAATTGCCTGCTACCTACAGTGTAGTTAAACATCATCCTGCAGTTTCCTGCTACATATGAACAATTTAGAAATAACATCTTCAATTTTACATGTGTTTTCTTTGTCTGTTCAACCTTGCAGTGATCCCATTATGTGCCACATCTTGAAGAAAGATTAGCAAAGTCAAACACACTATGCCCTCATTGTTTGCAGTGTTATGGTGTTATTCTTTTTTCTAATCCAATTGTTCCCAGTCCTGAAATTGAGGATAACTTTATTGTAGGCTTTGATATTTTAAACCTATTATAACGAGGATTCTCAAACATTTTGACCCACCCTCTTCTATCCCACAGTCCAAAGGTGTGAGAGAGAAGATGGTAAATAGGTCAAGGGCATTTGGACCTGTTTAGAGGTAGTGATTGGGGGGGCAATTCTAAGGTTCATTTGTCAAGACAACAGCAGTCCAGTTCCGTAGTTTCAGAATACCAAACATGAATTAGCAGCAGTTGTATGATCCAGCAGAAACAGCTAGGTCTCCACCAGATCAGCAAGAGTCAAAGGAAGTGACCAGGACCAGTGAGGACACCAGGAGAAACTCCCTGTCGTGCCTCTTTCAATGAATTGAATGTTAGCGAAGATGAAGACTTGAGACCAACAAAATGTTTCAAAGCTGGCAAGTACAATGTCACTTTCTGTTCAGTCCTATTTATACTCTCTCCAAACATCGCATGTCCTCCCACGGGTCTTGCCTTAGCAAAACAACACGTGAGTCAGCCAGAGCAAATCACCACCTGAGTCTGCATCATCTGACAGATCTGGAAATTTCCATGTTACTTTACTGTTCATTTTTCACTTACGTTATTGTCCATTTCCTCTAAGGCATCGACACAAACTCTTTGTGTCCACAGACAGGAGCCACACTTCCAAGAAGGAGCTTTTGGTCTTTTCTGCAAAGAGCAGAGCAATGAGTGTTAAATATCTATGGGATATTTGATGAAACATCAAATATCCTAAGGGATACTTGATGAAACAACTCCCATAAACAACTTCACAAAGTGATACCAACCAGGAAATAAACACTCAATTTAGCAGGTCACATAATACTTGCAGGTCAATGTAGGGTGGGGAGTATAATTCTGGGTTTAATTCTCATTTAAAAATGTTATGGGAAATGTCTAAAAAATGAATTTGAAGACATTCTTTTCTTAAAGATGTATTTACTTATTATATGTGAGTACACTGTAGCTGTCTTCAGACACCCCAGAAGAGGGCATTAGATCTCATTAAGGATGGTTGTGAGCCACCTTGGTGGCTGGAATTTGAGCTCAGGACCTTCAGAAGTTCTCTTAAGTGCTGAGCCACCTTTCCAGCCCCATGTGAAGACATTCTATGCTTACTTAAGAAAAAACTGTTGGATTTTTGTTTGTTTGGTTGGTTTTCTGTTTTGGGTCTCACTTTTTTCAGAGGAGTCCAATTATAATTGTTTTCATCCACAAACTTGGAAGAGCATTTGGTTCCTCAGCAAATAGAATTTATGGATGGTTTGCCATGTTTAAAGATGATACTTTTATTTTTTCTTACATATTTACTACCTGTCTACCTACATATACAGTGGCATAGATCTCATAGCAGTAATCAGCTAATTTGAAAAGCTCATCATTACTACTTAGCAAAAGCATAGTAAAGGAGATGACAGCTGTTGGCTTAAATTTAACATGTTTCTTGATATATTTCTTTCTTTTGATCAAAAATAGATGAGAGTTCAAGTAGAAGGAGAGAGAATCTGTATTGGTTTGTAAGTGCAAGACAAAAGAGGCATATTTAGATCGGGAAGGTTGTGAACATATTATGAAATCTTTTAAATTGTTATTTTTTATTGGTGGTGAATAGTGGTATGTCTGTGTTTTGTGTGTATGTGTATGTGTGTGTGTGTCTGTGTGTGCACGCACATGCTTATGAAGGCTACTAGTAGATGTTAAATATTTTTTTTCAATCATTCTTCAAGTTATTGCTTCAGACAGAACCTGGAGATCACCGATTGTATTAGCTTCCACAGCTATCAAGCTCCAGATATCCTCTTATCTCTTTCTACCCAAAGATACCCACTCTGTACATGGGCACTAGTAATGCAAATGCAAGTGGGATGCCTATATGTCAAGCAGCCTACCCACCTAGTCCTCTCCTCAGCCTTTTCAGTTTAGTTTAATCTCTAACTGTGATGTATATAACAGTGGTTTCGAATATGACTCAAAATGTGTTATCTGTTGATTTATGAATGATTAAATCCCTCCTTAAACTTATATAATGTAATATTAAAAGACATTCTATAGGATTTCCAGGTCTGCCATTTCAGTTCTTCCTAAGGTTTCTATTACTGGCTTTCATATGATCGCCTTCTTGTTCTGTGACTTAAGGTAATCTTGTGTGTGTGTGTGTGTGTGTGTGTGTGTGTGTGTGTGTGTGTGTGTGTGTACATGTATCCCCAGTGTCTCTCTGTCTACATTTCCTCTTACATCTATTAGATTAAACTAGAGCCTGCCTTTTGGGTCTCATTTTAGGTAAATAATTTCTGCAAGGTTTTATCCCTTAATGTGGCTACATTCTGACACTCAGAAAATTAGGCCTCCATATCATCTGCTTGGATTAGTTTGTATCAAGTAGATTTTTGATAAAGTATAGTGTATCTGTGAATGATGATGAGAATCACTTTCCTATAATGTAGCCAATTCACCTGGTAATACTCCTGCATTAATATTGCTATTCTCCTGTCTGGTAAATTTGACTGGCACTAACTAATTAGGGAATATTGTATAAAACCCATGACGCCTGTGGATATCTTTATCACAAGTTTCAAGGATATTTCTTATAATCAAAGAGAATTGATGCATAAAGAAATTTGTTTGCCATAACT
Organism: Apodemus sylvaticus; assembly: GCF_947179515.1. Taxonomy (NCBI): domain Eukaryota; kingdom Metazoa; phylum Chordata; class Mammalia; order Rodentia; family Muridae; genus Apodemus; species Apodemus sylvaticus. The sequence goes on from NC_067486.1 coordinate 53,133,970, forward strand.
AGCCCATATGTTATTCTGGTTGAAACAGTTTTTTAAAGCATAGATACATTTTAACTAAGTATATTAATATTATTCCTATAGTCATAGAAGTCAGTCTATTAACTCAACCTGTGTTTACAATTGCTTAGTGCTTTTCAAGTATTCATTCTTGCCATTTTTCTCTATTTTCTACACTATGTTCCCTTCTCTTCAAAGCTTTTAATACCCACTAGCCACCCAGCCAATCAAAAATGTCCCTCTAACATTCCAGATTTCAGATTTAAACTCAAAATGTTGCTACCTTGTCCTCCAAGAAACCTGGAATTAAAGACCTGTACCAATAAATAAATCTAATAACCTTCAAATCTTGACATAAGATTGGATTAAATGGGTCAATTTGAGAGAGACAAAGGAAGGGAATAGAGAGGGAGGGGAGAGAGGAGAATAAAGACATTTTATATGTATTAATGTATTGAAAAATGCTCTCTGTGTGTGTGTGTATGTGTGCATTTCTGTCTGTGTGTGTCTGTCTGTCTGTCTGTGTCTGTGTGTCTGTATGTGTCTGTGTTTTAATAAAGTTAAGTGACGCCCCGCCCCCCCCCAACAGACATAGGTTATCTAAGAAAAATCTCTAGTGCTAGGCATGGTAAACAGCCTTCTAAGTTGTTGGCTAGAGCATCCAAGAGACATCTAAAATAATATTAATATATGCTATTTCTCCTGCCTTTGATTGCTTCCTAGAACTTGCTAGAAACAGCAAACATGCTGAATATAAGACGTGGAAGAATTGCACTCAAATATGTTAGGTTTGTGTGTGTGTGTGTGTGTGTGTGTGAAATGGAATGAAAAAAATAAAAGAAAACATTCAGGTACCATTTTGACCTTGTATAAAATCAATGCTTTATGTCATACTGTTCTGTTCCTTTATACCTTGGCCTAGGACTTTAAAGTCACTGACAGTCATTGACAGTCTAGAGCTCATGGAATAATCATCTTCCTTTTTGCATCTTCCTATTTCTAGCTTCTACAAAGCGCTTTCAAGTTCTCAGAGTTCAGAATGGACAGATGAGACTCATCAGCTTCTAGTATAATTTGTCCAAGCCTACAGCCTTGAACTTACTTAAAGACTCCAAGACTTGTATTTCTTCTGAAATTCAGTTTCCATTACCAACATTTCTCCTTATGTCTTAAAGTAATACTGCAGAAAATCCAATATGAAGTTCATATTTAACACATCAAATTTATGGAAGTCCATATTATTGAAATTCCTACAAAATACATTTTGGGTCAAAAGTTTGAAGATTATTTTCAGAATTCATACAAAAATCTTTGAATATTAGCTTTTTTGGAGAATGAAAGAAAATTGCTAATGAATTCTATTAGGCTAATCCCTTGATAGATGTTGATTTGAAATAATTCAATGGTAATAGTAATAATTATTTTCAAAAAAGTAACCAAGTCAGGACCCTCTTCTCACAGTCTAATGCTCTCAATTGTGAAATCCATTATGAACTATGAAATTACAAATATTTCCCAGTAGAAGTTATCATTATAGTGCCTGAGACAAAGCCCTACTGTAGAGTGTTAATGGCTGCCTCTAGTTCATAGTGGATGGTCAAATAGTGGATACCAGAAAAACTGATATTTTCATTTTGAGCATTTTCTTACATATACCAGTTATTCTGAGACAATTTACTTTGCACACCAGCATTGCATAACAGACATCAACTGTTTTATGGCCCAGAGCTTATAAAAGAGTTTGTTCAGTATTAGCTGCATTTGCCCTCAAAATTCCAAAGACTTTTTCAAAAGAGATAATCAGCTTGGAGAGATGCTGGATGAAGCTGCAATGCAGAGGTCAATAAGAGGTCATGCTAATGACTTCCTCAATAAATAGCCAGAGCAAAAGGAAAAAAAATGATGATAAAAACTTTAGAAATGGTCTTTTCCTGCAAACAAAAATAGTTTAATTCTAAAGGCCTACTGTTTACCAGTCTACCTATTTGTGATGACATCTCTAAATTTTACCCGATAAATTATCTTAATGAGCCTTTAAATTTTAAAGGCATGGCTGGTTTAGTACTATAATGCTAACATAAACAATTCCCTCACAAGGAATATGACAGTTCAACCATTTATTCAGTCAACAAAAAGAGGATTCTGGAGGGGTCTTGAGAGCTTGTAGGCTCTGGGTATTTAACATGCATATAAGGTAAGCTGAGAGAGTTCATAACTAACAAAAGCATTCTCTAACCAACAGAGTAAATATGCATTTAGTTAGTAAGATCACAATGTGAGAAAATGGTAAGTCCTTTGATGAATTTTGCATACCAGAATCAGCAATTGGAGTTATGAGAGTTTCTGTTTTAAAATTTTCTTTATTTTATAACATTTTGTTTCCATGCATTAATTTCTGTATTTGTTATTTTAAAAAAAAATGTAGCGGCATACAAATGTGAGTGTGCTGTGCTTGGTAACAAGAGAGGAAAGGTAAAGAATGGAATCGATTTTCCCATATTGCATAAAAGAATTTAGGAATTGGGTGACAATAAGACAGGGAAGAAGAGCATCATTTAATCAAAAATTAAGTGACTTTTCAGAAAAAAATTACTTTTCCAGCTGTGGAGGATGCTGAGCAGGGGTTTTCCTGAAGAACTATAAGATCACCTTTAACTCAGATTTTATAAATAACCATGGTATAATTCATAGCTCACCACAGTTCTAGGGTGTATGTGCAGCCCTGGGAGATGGGGTGGAGCCAGCAGAAGTGGCCTGAGAAGCAGAAAACACAGCTCCAAAGTTTGGAAACTTGGGTTTCTCACTCCAACCTTGTGCCCAAATACTCTGGGCAGGAAACAAAGTTGTCAAAATATTACTAAGAGTTTATCATCTGAAATTGAAGTAAAATCACTCTAAATCCAGTCCAAATTACTCACCCATGAGCGGGAGGAAAAGGATGAATCAGAGATTCTTGGCTCAGTCAGTAGGGTGTTATGGAAGAGCTGAGGATGAGTCTGGCATAGAATAGTTAGTTATACAACTGTTAGGGCCTTCTGTAGACGCTATAGTGAGTACTACCCAAAAAGGCAGTTTCTCTTCATTTTAGAAGATACAAAATATTTAAACTTTCAGCATAAATATATATGTATACATGTACATGATTAAAAGTATGTATGCACATGTACATATACAACACAAACACATACACACACATGCACACACCCATTTATGTTAGAATAACATAGTGAATCATCATATACCAATAAAATAGTATATTAGTTGGTCACTTTGTGACTTACATTAAAGTCACTTTGAGTCCTACATTAAAAATACAAGGGACCCCAACTAAGGATGCTTCAATCCCACTTGGGAGGGAGAAATAAAGCAATCATGGGAGGTTGAGGGAGGAAGGGAAATGGGTAGGAGAAGGAAGTGGGAGGGGAAAGGGGGAAAATGACCAGGTATTGGGGTCGGGCAGGATAGAAGCACTAAGGGCAAGCAGAACGAATGGAAATATGCAACCTCAGGGTGTGGGAGGTGCGGGGACCCTCTAGGATGTACCAGAGACCTGGGAGGTGAGAGGCTCTCAAGACTCAAAGGGAGGGAACTTAGATGAAATGATCAACAGTTGGGAGAAGAAACTTTTAGAGTCCACCCCCAGCAGAAAGACAGAGCATCAAGTGGAGGGACGGGGTTGCCATCCCACAGTCAAAAGCACTGACCCAGAATTGGTCCTGTCTAAAAGAACTGCAGGGACAGAAATGAAGAAAAGACTGAGGTAAAGGAGATCGAGTGACTGGCTCAACGTGTTATCCATCTCAAGGAGAGGCTCCAAACGTGCTACTATTACTGATGCTATGGTTAGCATACAGACAGAAGCTTAGCATGGCTGTCCTCCAAGAGGACCAACAAGCAGCTGAGACAGATGCAGAAACTTAGATCCAACCAATGGATTGAAGTCTGGGACCCCTGTTGTTCAATCAGGGAAAAGCTGGAAGAAGCTGAGGAGGAGGGCAGCAACCCTATAGGAAGACCAGCACACTCAACTAATCCAGACTCCTGAGATCTCAGACACTGAGGCATTAAGCAGGCAGCATACAAGAGCTGGTACAAGCCCCTCTCCCACCCTACCACTCCCCCCACACACACATATACAGCACAGGACTGCCTGTTGGGGCCTCAGTGAGAAAAGATATGCCTAAACCTCAAGAGACTTAAGACCACAGGGAGTGGAGAGTCAAGGCAGGGCAGTGTTGGGGAACATCATCTTGAAGATGGGGGGGGAGGAATGGGATGTGGAACTGTGGGAGGGTAGACTGGGAGGAGGTAATTACTAGACTGAAAAAAAAGTAATAATAATAATAAATAAAAATAACAATAATAATAAATAACCAAATACCAGATATTCTTTGCCTCAACCTTAGATGATTTCAAATTTAAATTCTAGATATCATATCTTTAAATCATAATAAAATAAGAACTCTTAGAAGTGTAATCATGAAACCATTTTGAAAATTTTAACTAGTGTATTAACTTCTTAGCTTCATTTATTATCTAATCAGTGTTTGAATTTTAATATGTTGGTTTTTTCATAGTCTGTTTATTTACATAGGATTCTAAAAAAAAATCTCCACTATGGGAGCTGGGGCGATGACTTCACAGACAAAGTATGTGCCTCATATACATGAGAACTAGATTTGAGATACCCAGAAACAATGTAAAAAGCTGGGTAGACATGGCAATCTCCTATACTCTTAGCACTTGAGAAGAAAGGACAGGATCCCCAAGACAGGCTGGTTAGTTACAGGAACCAGCACAGGTGACATCAAGGTTCAGCAAGTTATCTTATCACAGTAAATAAAGTGACTGAAGAAGTGACTGAAGGAACCTGACATCAATTTTGGGCATGTGCATACATTCTTTTAATTACACACTCACAGACACACACACACACACACACACACACACACACAACATAGAATAATAACTCATAATTAATAATCACTTAATATATGTACCTAGGTTTTTCTTACATACATGTACAGCACTATCATTTTTTGTTGTATTTGTGTATATGAGTTAATAAGTGTGTGATAGGTGTGTATGTTTGTGAGCATTTGTGTGTACTGAGTGTGAGTGTGTGTGTGTTGCTATCCTGAAACACACATTTCTTTCAGACAATTTTATAGATTTTTTCATCAGACAATTTTATAGATTGTATCATAGTGACAATAATTAACATATTTCTTCTTTGCATTTCTGATAATTTAACAGTTGTAAGGTGCTTCAGAAGGTTTATGTTTAACTTTAGCTAATCTATGATTTTTGGATAATTGCTTTAAAGAAAGATTTACATGTGTTTTGGGAAATAGTGATTTGAGAAAAATTAGTTTGTTTGGCTGATATTGTCTCAAGGGTGCATCTTAGAACAGATGAAGTTCAAAAGTGTGTTTATAAGCCAGGTGCCATGGCAAATGCTCATAATCACAACATGTAAGACTATGAAGCAAGAAGATTATGAGGTAGAGTCCAGCGTAGGAAACAGAGTGTGCTCAAAACAAATCTCAGCTGCAATGCAAGATCTTGTCTCAAAGAAACTGTAAATTTCACTCAAAATAGTTCTGCAATAGCAAGAGTAACTATAAAACCTTTTCATCCTAGTAATATCATTGACTTATGATGATCTAGAAATATCACAATGAGGAATTTCTACAAGGTAAAGGTTCTTTACCTGCATGAAACATAACTTCTTGTTTTCCTGGCCTTTCTTCTCAAGTCCTTGAAATCTATCCAGTAGATTTAACAAAATAAAGTAAAACTCAAAAATCAGCTAGAGGATACCTAAAGAAATGTGTTTACAATAGAGAACACTCATGCAAAGAAAGAGGAGAGACAATTTTCTGTATTACCTTGACATTAAACATTGCAAAAACCTTGAGAGCTGATGCAATTAATGCAAATTGGGAAAATATTGAGTAGTCGAAAGACTTGTTATTTGAGACTGAAATAACAAAAATGGAAGAATGGGAAAAAGAAGCCATTGAAACAATGTGACTTTGATAAATCAGTGACTGTACAAATGATTAAACAGATTTCATCTGAGCTTTGTTTGTAGACTGTTCTGCTGAAGGTAGCAATGTAAACAGTATTATATTAGTTGTGAATGGATGGATTATTTGTGCTTGTATCAAACATGAAAACTGTTTAGGAAAATAAATGTACATATGTTAAAAGAACACTAAAGTCATTAGCATTAAAAGAGCCAAGGCACAAAAAGAAAAAAGAAAAAAAAAACACTTTTTCCAAGCCTTTAAGAAACAGATTAAGTCTGAGTAATTTCTTTATTGAAATTTTGTTTAGCTGTTCTCCCATAACACATCCTGAAATTTATACAAGTAACCATGTTCCAATCTCTCTCCCTCTCACATAATGGGTCCCCTGAAATGCTCCTGCATTCCACTTATGGGAATAGTACCTGGAACTCCATTAGAGGGGAGAGCTTAGAGTTCTGAGTTTCTACAAACAATCATTATGACATACAAGAAAGAACAGAATGTGTATGTATTTGCAGGTTTGTATACTTATTTGGAGTGGAACTAGGACTAATATTTTCTTTTGTCCACTGAGAATTTATCTACACTATTTCCCCCTGACATTTCACATAGAAAAAAAAAAGATAGCAGATGTTTAATTTATCTTTCTGACATTTGCTCAAACATAATTCTGGTGATCTAGACAGTACATTCCAGCTAATGCATCTTACCTGACCTATCAGCAGCACCTGAAGCACTTAATCACTCCTGATTCCTTGTGAGATTTCTGTGCTGGCCTACAGGATACCACATTTAGCATTTCTTCCTCCCATCTCTGAAGGTTTCTTTGCCCTTCTCTCTCTTTCCTTCACCCTCTCAGTTCCCTAGCATCCTAACATCATGGGTGACTCTTGGGACTTATTTTTCCTTATCTAAACTTCCCTTGTTGGTGCTCACAATCACTTTGATGAATCTAAGAACAGTGTACCAAAGACATCCAAAGGTAGTCTCCCCATACAGATATCTCTTCAACAGCCATCTTATAGATCCAATGGCATCTTCAGAATCTTCAGTTGGACGTCAAATAGGCATCCCATAGGAGTCATGTGCTCAACCTCCTTCTGCCATCTACCTATCTTTTCCATTGTGAGAAAGATGCTATCTCACTGGTTTTCAAATAGGGCTACTCTTTAATCCCTACTACAACCCACTTTTGACTGTTTAGTTAATAATGTTGAGCCTATTTCAACACAACTCTAGAACTAAGGTCTTTAATCCCTACTGCAACCCATTTTTAACTGTTTAGTTAATAATGTTGACCCCATTTCAACACAAATCTAGAAGTAACTCTGTCTAAATAAAGGATAAAAAAATTATACTAGAATTTCTCCCTACTTGGAAATATGAAAACAGGTGAATATTAAATCCAGAACAACCATGCACTGAAAGGCATGTCAAAAACCACTCTCTAGGTTAGTGATTAAATAAATCAAGACCTGCTTGGACTTAAGCATAGACATGCAGAATGATCTGACACATTAAGGATAGAATTTAGATTCAACTGGTGATTCTCTCTGAGGATACTGTACACAAAAAATATTCAATCTTTCTCCTTTTTAATGTAGTGAAAATAAATAATAAAAATGAAATGTTTATTCTGAAGAGTATAACAGAAACTTATTGCTAATTAGTTTTATTTCCATTACAATTTCAAGTTGGACCTAAAGCTCTCATTGTAAGTCTATAAAAAGGAAAACATTCAGATGTGCCAATATGTATGATAAGATTTCATTTAATATAATACAATAATCATAACTTTCATACAGAATAGTTGATTGTAAAGATTGCAAATGGTGTCATGAAACATGGAACAAATTTAGAAACGAGAAAGAAGCAGACACAGGAGACCCTTTAGAATTCCTGTTCTGAGAGGTGCACTGTAAGAATGCACATTTATCGACTTGCAATGTTCAAACTAAACGAATACTAGGAACTCAAAGTTTTGTTATTGTTTTTCACTGACATTAAGTAAATTATTAATTTACTTCTTTGGTATGAGTTTTCACTAAGAGAAATAATTCACTAAGCTCTTATATCATTTTGAGTGCTTATAAATAGAGAATAAAAACACTATTGTCACACCACAGGAATCACTTCCATAACGAAGTTCAAATTGAATGAGCTGAGTTATTATTCATTTATTTTCATAGATCACATGAAGAAGGAACACTAACCACTTCAGGCACAGGCTAGCATTATATTGAGTTCAGATGAGATTAGGTCTTTATAATAATTCTTTAAAAACAGCCCACTGTTGACGGATATTAAAATGATATCAACTTTCTATTTTATTTTATTAATCTTTCCCATTTTGTTTTTTAAAAAAATGTGTTACACTTTATTTTTTATATACTTAAAAAGCACTTTAAGCTCATGTATCACATATAACACTAATGATTTTAGCCTTTGAACTATTACTTATAGAACAAAGTATATTAATTCCTGCTCCCTCATTCCTTCCACCTTTATTCCTTCCCTTGTCTTTCTGTTTTTCTTTTTTATCCTTTTTTTCTTGATTCTAAAACTCCTTGTGTTACATAAAGCTCAAAGTAAATATCGAACTCAACAAAGATTTGGAAAAATTTTCCTAATGATAAAAAGTTAGCATATATATGCCTGTATATATGCATATCCCTTTGTGCATGGAGGTCAGAGTACGACCTTCACTGTCATTTTCAAAACTGTCATCAATCTTTTTTGTGATAGGTTTTTTCATTAAGACTTAGCTCACTCATGAGGCTGTACTAGCTATATTATTAATCTCATCTATTTCACACAAGTTCTAATTTCTTAGATTTTTAAATTTGTGGAGCAGAGATTTTTAAAGTCTATCTTTATGATTCTCTGATGTCTGTTGTTATATCCCCTTTTCAATTCTGATTTTTGGTAATTTTAATCTTCTCTTTGCCTTTTACTTAATTTGGATAAGAATTTTTCTATCTTACTGATTTTCTTCAAGAAACAATTCTTAATTGATTCTTTTGTGTTCTGTAAACCTCTTATACCATGATAGATATCTACTTCTTTGGGATAGGAATTTTTTCTTCTATAATTTTGTTCAAAATGTTATCTGTACCTTTAACCTGCTTTTCTTTTCCTCTCTTAATTCCTATTATTTTTATTTTTGATCATTTCATAATACTTCAGATTTATTTGATGTTTTATTCCAGAAGTATTTTAGATTTAACATATTTCTTTAACTGATGTATCTGGTTCTTCTAGTGGGTAATAAATGTCTGAGATTCTGTCTCCCATCTCTTATTCTATGAGCTTGTACTAGTGAGGTACATAATTTTTCTTTCCAGATTTCCTTTTCTTTGTGTTTTCTTTTTTTATCCTATTTATACTCTCAGGTCTTGAATGGTTTTATTTATTTTCTTTCACTGCTTGATGTGTTTTCATAGATTTCTTAAAGGGATTTACTTGCTTCCTATTAAGAACCTCTATCATATTGATAAAGGCTGTTTAAGATCTTTTACTTGTGCTTCAACTATGCTATAATATTCGTGGATTGCTGTGGTAGTGTTGCTTAACTCTATTGGAGGTATATTATCCTGTCTTTTATTGATTATGTTTATACACTGGTACACTGGAATCTAGGCATCTGGAATTGGAAATAATTCTAGGTGCTAATATTTTGCCCTTTCTTTCTTTGGTTGATGTTTTGTTTCTTGTTTTCTGTTTTTTTATTTTCTGGTACTTAGAAGAGTGTGAGAGCTGTTTGTTGCTTGTAGGAAAATCTTCCGTGGTCTTGATATGTTTGGCCACTGGGACAAAATGTGCTTCTGAGTATTGGGACTTATAACAGGAATGGGAAATGGCTGGGTATAACCGAGAAACTTCACAAGAGGGAGGAAAACAGAATGTTCCACCAGGATCTGCTTAGTTAGTCCCTTGGGTATAGGGAAATTGATGTTAGGCCACAACAGAAGGTTTGCTAAAGTACTAAATGTTAGAATGGGAGATTGTACTTGGAGGAATGGGGATTGGTGAAGATCTGCAGTTAGCCTACTTCCTTTTCTGGTCAGAGTGGGAGGAACATTAAAAGGGGAGGATCTGTTGGATCCATTAGAGATGAGGTGGGGAGGCTGCCACAGGTATTCTGCTGAAGAGCTGGGGATGAGACTGGAGGAATGGACTTGGTGGAATGAAGGAAGATCTAAAGATTTTTAATTAGCCTAACTGCTTACCTGCAGGAATGGCCTGTGCATTCCCAAAAAGTGTCTCCTGGAGTTGGGGGCTAGGATAAAGTAACTATGGAGTAGAGTGAGTAGGAGGGGAAGATCTGTGGGATCTACTGGAGATGGGGTGAGGGAGGGGAGGGAGACTATAGCACGATTCTGTTGCAGAGGTGGGGGTAAAACTGGGGGGATTTGATTTGGTAGGACACAAAGGAGATGTGAAGGTCTACAATGATTCTACATGCTTCCCTGTCTGGAGCAGCTTCTCAGTTTACAGTGATATTACTTGGAGTCATGGAGAAAGGCTGGAATGATCTGTGTAGTCCTCTGGCAATGAGGATGGGGAGGATGTGGAGCTCTTAGCAGAGAGTCTGCTACTTCTATGGATGAAACTTGTAGGGGATTGGATTTGGGAAAGCTAAGGAAGAAATGAAGATCTGGTGTTAGCCTACCATAAGAGTGATCTGTAGGTTCCCAGGGAGTGCCTGCTGAAGTTGGGAGCTAGGGTAAAGCAATGAGTGCTGGTGGAGAGCAGGAGGGGAAGAGCTGAGAGATCCCCTAGAGAAAAGGTTTGAAGAGGCTGAAGCAGATGTTCTGGTACAGGAATAAGGAGGAGACTAGAAGATTGGATTTGCAGGAATGGGTCTCCATGGTTACAATGAAACACCATGACCAAAAAGCAAGTTGGGAAGAAAGAGTTTACTTGGCTTACAATTCCATGTATTTCTGTTGAATATTGAAGGAAATCAGGACAGGCACTCAAAATAGGGTCGGATCCTGAAGGCAGCAGCTGATGCAGAAGCCATGGAGACACCCTGGCTTCTAGATTGCTATACTTTTGGCTTAGTTTAGTTTTATTGCTGTGACAAGACACAATGACCATATAAAATAAAATATTTAATTGAGGTTGGCTTATAGTTTCAGAGTTTCAGTCCATTATCATCATGGCAGGAGTCATAGCAGCCTGACTGCAGACACAGTGCTGGAGAATGATACAAGAGTTCTACATTTTAATACAAACACAGCCAGGAGACTGTCTTCCCCAGGCAGTCAGGAAGAGAGTCTGGATCACACTGGCCATACTTGAAGATATATATGAAACCTCAGAGCCCAACCTCTTCAGTGACAAACTTCCTCTAACAAAGCCATATCTTTTTCAGTAAGTCCACACCTCCTACTAATGCCACTTCTCATGGGTTCCCAAGCAAATTCAAACCACCCCAGGAATTATGCTGGTTTAATAAAGTAGAGGTTGTTAGATTCTTCTCCTAGATGCGTGATTGCACTTGCCTTGGTTACTTGGCTGTGGGAAAACTCTGCTAATTAAGGTTGAAGTTTTCCATTGATCTAATAGCCTTCTGGGGCTCAGCTATATATGGAGGTCTGCCATCGTTGGCAGGTTTGCTCCTTCTCTGGCCTTGTCTGGGTAGCATCTAACTGCAGAATGTCAGATAGCATACTACCTGGAATGCTTGTCCATGCTAATGGGACATTTTGGTACCCATAGCCTTCAGCCAATGACATTCCCTTCCTGAATATTCCTTCTCTGAGGAAGTATATACCCCAAGGAAAGTATTTGTACCCACATCTACCCACAAAAGAACAATATGTACAAGAAAAGATTGCTTCAGAGAGCTGCTTCATTAAAGATCACTTCAAGAAACACCTTCCCCTAAAAGAGCTGCATCTAAGATTTCTGAAGAAGGCTTTCTCAACTCCAGCCCCTCTGGTACTCAGCTTTCAGTCCCAATCAGATTCTGTTCATCCCAGGTTCCACCTTCCCTTTCCTGCCTGGAGCCTACCAGCCCTGAGGGGAATCATAAGGCTAGAACCACAGAATATTCCTATATTCTCTCCCAGAAGAGTCTCTAGTGCCTGGGCAACCTCCAGCAAAGAGGCAGACTGAGGTATGATTGTCAGCTAGGTTTTCAGTACCATACATGATTTCCCAAATGTTAAGGAGTTGGGACAGGGGGTCATCGCAGAAGTGGAAAAATAGAGTATAAGAGCCAGAAAAACTGGAAATTTGTTTTAAGATTATGTTGTCTCAACATGTCAGAAGCTACACCTGTGAATTCTCACCAACATGGCTCTCTAAATATGACCTGAACAAAAATGATATCAATATACATATAAATGTGAAAAGAACTAAGCTCACAAGACCCCAGCCCTAGACAAAAAACTACAAGCAACTAAGGAATGCTAGGAATGGAAAATTAAGCTTTCCCCAGAAAGAGCATGCCAGTTGGTTATCCAAATACCAAATGGTCAGCTCTAAAACCAGATACATACAAGTGACATTCTATAGATTCATCAGTTTGTGTGTGTGTGTGTGTGTGTGTGTGTGTGTCAACATTTAAAGAAAAAGAGACCTTGGATTTGAAAGAGAGTAAGGAGGAACACATGGGAGATTTTGGAGGGAGAAAAGAGAAAGGGGAAATGATGTTAATTATATTATAATCTCAGAATATCTTTCAAATGTATTTTGAAAAGAAAAGAAAAACTTCAGGACAGAAAATTATGTCCACTCCCTTGGTCCCTAAGGGAGAGTATTAGATTTGGTGAGGCATTGGGTTTGTTTGGACAGTGACAGAAGCCCCTGGAGATATGAATGACTGGAGTCAAATTTTCTCATCTGTGCCTTAAAGGTATTATTCTGTGCTTAGGTGAACTGTGTATCAACAGAGGCTCTAAGTGAAGATTGGCAGAAGGATAACAAGACATTATCAAGGTACATGAAAGAAGAAATGTTTGAAATGGCTGATAATAAAACCAACTGCCAAAATAACTGGAGAGACAAGGTATACATTGGAAACACAACTACAAGTCTTGCCATCTGGCTATAAATGAGAGGAATCAGGATTATGCAAAGACTGTGAGCACAGAGGGAGGCACAACACTGTCTGCTTAGATTTTTATCTAAGGAGAAAGGTAATGTAACTTTTCATATTTTAAAACTCTTTCCCTTAGTGTGTGTCTATTTCTTTTCAGAATTCCTTACTTATCATTTAATTTCATTTTTTAGATAAGAGTCTAACTGCATAGCCTTGGTATCTTGTAATTCACTATGTAAACCAAGCTGGTCACAGGTTCAAAGTAATCCCCCTGCTTCATCATCCTAAATGCTAGGATTATAAACAGGAGCTACTGTTAGGAGTTGGTCTGATGCTGCTATGTATTCAAATGTTGAATTCTGGCCTCTAAGATCTGTTTGCCCCGAAAGATCAGATCCTCATGTACACCAAATGATGCTGAGTAAAGCATGCTTCCCAATTTAAAGTTAATTGATTAATAAAATCCTACAGCCTGTGATTGGGCTGGAGAGAAAGGCAGGACTTGAGGATTGAGTGGAGAGTCTCAGAAGACTCTCAGAAGGGTCTCCCTTGGTCAAGGGAGAAGGAAAAAGGAGGAAAGAGGATGGAGAGAAGAGATGGACCCTGAGCACATGGCAAGGAGAAGTACACCCTGAGGATAGGTTGGTGGAACAGAAATCACCAGAGTGAAACTCAAACATCAAGTAACAAGGGACATATATGACTGTGATGTAAGAATTCCTTAATTAGAATTCCTCAAAATCTCTCCAATATAGGCTTACAATGTATCAATAAAATACCAAGATTTGGGGTCTTTTATATGGGCTATCTAGAATATATTCATTTTACCAGCTGCCACACCCTGTGCTATATTCAGTGTATGCAAACATACTCAATGGATGTAGCAGGTGACCTATATGTAAAGCTAGCTTGCTGTGTCTTACATCAGGTTGAGTGTTGACCTGACATTCCAAGCAGCAATCTCCTAAAATATGAGAAGTCTGTTATCAAAACACAGACCTTTGCTGGGAAAGATGAAACTTCATTAAAGCTCCAGATATAGGTCTGAAACAAATATGCTAGATGTGATTGCTGAGAGTTTCCGCTCACTACATAAAAAGCCATTTAGTCAGCTCTGACCCTATTTTTCTCTTTTCCTCAGAATCCTGATAAAGGAAGAAACAAAAAAGAATAGTTTGCCAGCTGGTTCCCTGGTGTTGTCTCATCTGTCATGAATTACTTTATTAAAATTAAACCATTCATTGTTATGAGGATTGATATGACTTGACATTAAAATAAGCCTCCTTGAAGGAAGAGCCTTTTTTTAATTTCCGTTATTTTTATTCATTTATTTTTATTCAATATATTCTTTATTTATATTTCAAACGATTTCCCCTTTCATGGATCCCCCCTCCCCATAAGCCCTCTTCCCTCCCCCTGTTCCCCAATCCACCCCTTCCTACTTCCCTGTCCTGGTATTTCCCTACACTGCTGCACTGAGCCTTTCCAGGACCAGAGACCACTCCTTCCTTCTTCTTCTTGGGCATCATTTGATATGTGAATTGTGTCTTGGGCACTCCAAGCTTCTAGGCTAATATCTGCTTATCAGTGAGTGCATACCTTGAGTGTTCTTTTGAGACTGGATGGCCTCACTTAGGATGATGTTCTCTAGCTCTATCCATTTGTTTAAGAATTTCATGAATTCATTGTTTCTAATGGCTGAATAGTACTCCATTGTGTATATATACCACATTTTCTGTATCCATCCCTCTGCTGAGGTACATCTGGGTTCTTTCCAGCTTCTGGTTATTATAAATAGGGCTGCTATAAACATAGTGGAGCATGTATCCTGAGAGCCAAATAACACCCTTAAAAATGGGGTACAGAGCTAGACAAAGATTTTTCACCTGAGCATTATCAAATGATTGAGAAGCACCTAAAGAAATGTTCAACATCCTTGGTCATCAGGAAAATGCAAATCAAAACAATCCTGAGATTTCACCTCACACCAGTCAGAATGGCTGTTCCTCAGAAAACTGGGGAAGATACTTCTGGAGAACCCCACTATACCACTCCTATGCATAAACCCAGAGCCTTTTTTTTTTTTTTTTTTTTTTTTTTTTGGTTTTTTGGATTTGTTTTTTGTGAGACAGGGTTTCTCTGTATAGCCCTGACTGTCCTGAAACTCACTCTGTAGACCAGGCTGGCCTCTAACTCAGAAATCTGCTTGCCTCTGCCTCCCAGAGTGCTGGGATTATAGGCGTGTGCCACCACCATCTGGCTCAGAGCCTTTTTTTTATTGGTTGTATTTATGGGCACTGGAAACTCTGAGAGGTCACAGGAATGCACAGTACTATAGAATTTAAACCAATGATCCGTCCTCTGAAGTAACTGCTCAGAATTAATGTTCTATGCCTCAAGGAAAAGCCAATACAAGTGGTTTTGGAAGGCTTTTCAAGTCCAAGACTGGCCAAGTCACAGCTGCTCTTATGTCTTCAATTACCTTTGTATCAAGAGCAAACCAGTAGAAATCAATCAAGCCTAGAGAAAGATTTTTGTCACTTTGTTGTATTATTTTGGTTGTTGGTAACTGGTTCATTTTTAAGGAAAGACAGAAGCATTTCAAACCAAATATAAATGTTTTAATACTAAAACTTGAACTTTGAATGTGCAAAAGACACAGGCAGAGATGGAAGCTGACATTTACTTCAAAAAGTGCTGAGTAGACACAGCAGATACCTTGTACATCTTTACTCAGTGATGTTACCAAGCAAAATACAGTCAAAGGAAAATGAAAAAGATAAAAGTGGACATCTATTGTGCAGATATCACAATATCTACCATTGTGTCATAATATTTTCAAATATATCATAGGTTTACAAATAATATGGAACCGCTATTTATAAAGTGATCTGTGCATATTCTCCACTAGTATATTCTTCCTTGTGTGTGTTTATGTATGAATACATAATTATGTTTGCTCATGTGTATATTTCTACACATATACACTAAGCTAAAAGACAACATCAGGAGTCATCCTCAATTGTTTCTCTACCATTTAAAACAGGGTCTCTCATTGAAATTGTGCTCACTGATTTGGACAGACTGATCAGCAAGCCTCAATAATCCTCTCTCCAGATCTAGGATTACACAGTCCTTGGTTTCTGCCTTTCATGTAGGTTTGAATTCAGCCCTTCATGCCCACATGGCAAGCATTTTACAAACAGAGCCACACACTCAGCCCTGAAGCAACATTTTATTAACTGTTTTTATAACCCTTAGGTGGAATATTGTGCATGGAGACACATTCTTGAAATCTTAACACTTGGGAGACTGAGGAAAGAGAATTAGTCTGGATTTGAAAAGGGAAGGGAAAAGGGAAGGGAAGAGAAAAAGAAAGGAAGGAAGGAAGGAAAAAGAGGGAGGGAGAAAGGAAGGAAGGAAAAAAGAAGGAGGGAGGGAGGAAGAAAGGGAAAAGGAATAAAGGAAAAAGGAAGGAAAGATAGAAGGGACAGAAGGATAGAGGGAGAAGGAGAAAAAGAAAAAAGAGAGAAAGAAAGGAAAAGAAAGCAAGAAAGCAAGAAAGCAAGAAAGCAAGAAAGCAAGAAAGCAAGAAAGCAAGAAAGCAAGAAAGCAAGAAAGCAAGAAAGCAAGAAAGCAAGAAAGCAAGAAAGCAAGAAAGCAAGAAAGAAAGAAAGAAAGAAAGAAAGAAAGAAAGAAAGAAAGAAAGAAAGAAAGAAAGAAAGAAAAGGCACACTAGTATAGATAAAGGAGTATTTTTAATTCCCTTGTTTTACATTCTCATTCAGACAGCCTACCTGACAGCACACAAAAATGCCTGAATAAGCAAGTAGTTTGAGCAACACCACTCAAAGACAATACAAACCTCAGAAACTCCTCTTCTCCCTGCTGACACCACCTAAATCACTCAACAACTGATAAGCCACGAAATGTCCATACCTACTCTATTTCTGCTCTGTCTGATAAATAAGAAAATCACCCACACCAAGTGTGTGTGGTGTTAATAGTTATTATTAACAAAAAATATTTCTGAATAGTGAGCTACTGCCTGAGTCTACATACAAATTATCACTGTTTACCAAGATTTTTCTTCCATTTCTTCTCAATCCAAGTTTTAAGGCAAGAATAATATAATAAAATAGAATGTCATCGACAACAACAGTATTCAAATACCTATCTATTAGCAAAGCTCATTGAAAATGCAGAGCTTTCTTGATGCACCACTACTCCCTACAAGACATAAAGGCAGTGATCATCTAAAAGTACCAGCTAGAAATTGCTTTATCAAAAGACAGGACCAAATTGTGAGTCAGTCCGTAGAACATAAACAAAAACCAGGAGCTTTCTGGAAGGACCAGAAAATAGCAGACTGCCTGCAGTAGCAGTGATTAAAAAGAAAACATTGGCGTCTGCAGCAATCTACCTTTGTGCCTCTTACAGACATCTCATTTCAGCATCTCACAATTCCAGTGATGAAGACATGTTTAATTTTTAAATTGACTTCTGGTGATCCCTCCATGTCACTATGTTACTTTAGGAAGTGGTAGAAATATTTAAAAATAAGTGTAGAAAGAATGTCTGCTCAATGATACATCTGAATAGAATATGTGTATTCACACAGAGAGGGCACTTTATGGAATTACACTCAGTGCTGTACAAATTAAAGTCCCAAATGAGACAACATATTATCACGGGCCTATACTTATTACTCTATATAATTCGTAACATAGCAGCTTTCAGGAAAATTACATGTTTCTATAAAAAGCCAACCCACAGTCTTCAGATGAGATTATCCCTTTGAAGCTACATTATCCTAAACCTACGAATTTGGAGTTTCAAAATGCCATTGCTGTAAAATGAAATACCATTATTCAGGTTATTCCCCATCCAGGTTCTTGAATGAACATCTTGTCCAAAATTTCATTTATAGCAAATCATAGCATAGAAAAACATTTTTTATTTGATGATGCATAATCATGGTAATGACATTGGTAGAAATGTAAATACCTTTATTTTTCTCATAAAGATGTAGAGTCCTACATTCTCAAGTTTACAAGAATAGATAGGTTTAAGCAGATCATTCATCCATTTACTTAGAGATGGAAGTAGCATGATTTTCTGAAGGTTGGCATCTATAGGACTACATGATTTCTTTATTTATGCTACTTATCATTAAACAATAATCATGTCACTCTGTGCCTCTCTGCTGAATGTGTGGGTCCTCCTAAAATCTAAGTTCAAACTTAACCAACAGAGTGTTAAGAGACAAGCAAGTCTCTGAGTTCAAAGTCAGCCATGTATAGAGTAAGACTTCAGGTAATGGAAAGCTTAGATCTAGATGTGGTGGTATACACCTTTAATCCCAGCCCTCGGGACAACATAGGCATGCAGATCAGTTGGTGAAATTCAGAGGCAGATTTATCAGAACTTCTTTACAGAGACAGGTTAAAGAGAGAAAAAGCTAGACACGGTTAAAGACATTACAAGACAGAGAAGGAAAAGGAGCCAGAAGATGAGAAAAGATTGCTAGAGTTAGGTTGAAGCCAAGCAGAGAAATTCAGTGAGAAACAGAAAGAAGTCAGTTTGAATCAGTCAATTTGGCCAAGAGTTTGAGCCAGAAGTGTTGAGATGAACAACCTAGCCAGAGCTCAGAAAGATCTAGAAAGTGTGAGCTTATTCAGCAGAAAGTCTCAGAAGCTAAAAGAAAAATTATTGACTTAGATTAGATTTATGAGCCTAGAAGCTTCCAGGACTAGGGCTAGGAGGGTTCAGGATGAGTAAAAAATACTTTTACACTGCCCACCTTGATCTTGGCCTTCCTGGGTATCAACACTTTGATCAATAAAGTTCTATTTTTATAATTATCCAGACTCAAATATTTTGTTAAAGCAATGTGTGTTGTCTGAAATCCTCTTCAAAGTTTGATAAGACTTAGTCAAAAGTAATTTTCCATATGTAGAATGTCCTGTTGTGGGTTTCAGACATAGTTTCAAAGCACACTACTCATGAAACTGTATTAACCTGTGTTTACATGAGCAAGTTCAAAATTTATTCTTTCACAGATTACTGCATGTATATAATGAACTTTAGTTCCTTTCATTCTCTACTACCTTGCCTATTCTTCTATTATTTCTCATACTGAAACCCTTCTTTTTCCAAACAAGCCCACCTACTTCTCCTCTGTGTGTGTTGGGGGTGGGAGAGAGTGTCCCTCTCTGAGTTTTATTGATGCAGAGGTTTGTTGATGATCCCACAGAGGTGAGAGCTTATTTTCTAGAGCACAAGACACCATATCAGTAGGTTCATCCTTGAAGAAACTGACAATGCACTCAGCAGTAACCCTTAACTTCCAATAGTGCCTCAGTGAACAGGAGATCCACATAAGCTCTCACAAGCTCCCATAAGCCACATACATCATCTATGCTGGAATGTTGTGAAGGTAATTACAGGTGCCTTGAGTTCATGAGTACAAAGGCTGAGTCGTGTCCAGAAGGCAACTTTTTGGTGTGCACCTCCCATTCTCTGGCTGATACATTCATTTTGTCCCTTCTGCAATGTTTCATGAGCCTTGGAAAAATGGCTTTTAGGAGTCAGTTTCCCATCATTCTTTATTCTCAAAACTTTTATCAGTTATAAATTTGGATCACTGCTGTCCTTGCCATGAAAGTTTTATCTGACAAATGCTGAGATCTCCACTGATCTATGTGTACAAATGAGTACTTAGAAGGCAGTTTGGTGGTCTGAGGTCGCCACTATTCTCAGCTTCTGTGGCCAAGCAGCCGGATCAGCCAGGTACAGAGGGAACAACAGAGTGAAAGATCACTCGAGACACATTTTGCCTGGGTTCCTTCTGCATGTAGGAGCTGGGCAGCTCTGCAGCTGTCTGGGCACATGTCCTGCAGGGAAGCATCTGACCTGAAGAGAGTCCCACCATTGAAGGGAGCCCTGCAACCTGAGGTCCCACCATCTTGGTTCCTGTGACCAGTCAGCCAGCTTAGCATTTAGAGGGAGTCCTGCTCTCAGAGACCTGTGCCACATCTGACACAGGGAAGATCCCACCTCCTGATACTCTCTAGAGAATGGACAGGAGCAGGTTAATCACCATTGCCCCATCCATTAGATGTGGTAGACCTGTGCCACATCTGACACGGGGAAGATCCTGCTTCCTGATACTCTCTGGAGAACTGGCAGGAGCAGGTTATTTGACCTGTGCCCTTCTGACACAGGAAAGAGCCTACTTCCTGATACTCTCTGGAGAAGTGGCAGGAGCAGATTATTTGGCCTGTGCCCCTTCTGACACAGGGAAGAGCCTACTTCCTGATACTCTCTAGAGAACAGCATTCAAGAACTGGCAGGAGCAGGTCATTCGAGAACTGCCACCAGTAGGTGCATTTGAACTGCTAGAAGCAGGGAATTCAAGAACCAGCATCAGCAGAGCATTTGAAGTCCATCAGCAGAAGAACATTTGAAAAACAGCAGCCTGCAGGACATTCAACCCTTGCTAAGTCTGCCACAGGAAAGACCCCATCACCTGACACTACCTGGAGAACCAGCTGTTTGCAGGGCATTGGAGAGAAAAGGAATCCCAGGAGTATATAAGCACAGGACAGCAGAACAGAAAAGATATAAACAGCAAGACCAGCTAACACCAGAGATAATGAGATAGCCAAAGGCAAGCACAAGATCATTACCAAGAGTAATCAAAGCAACAGGGCACCATGAGAACCCAGTTCTCCCACAACAGCAAATCCTGCATACTCCATCATATCAGAAAAGCAAGAGCTAGATTTAAAATCATATCTTATATTGTTGATGGAGGACTTCAAGAAGGACATAAATAATTCCCTTGAAACACAAAAATCCCTTAAAGAAAGACAAGAGAAAATGGATCAAAATGCCCTTAAAGAGGAAACACAAAAATCTCTTAAAGAAATACTGGATAACAAGGGTCAAAAAGTAGAAGCTCGTAAAGAGGCAATACAAAAATCCCATAGGGAATTATGGGAGAGCATGGGTCAACATGCAAAAGCCCTTAAAGAGGAATCACAAAAATCCCTGAAAGAAACACAGGAGAACATGAGTCAACAGGTAGAAGCCCTTAAAGAGGAATCACAAAAATTTCTTAAAGAATTTCAGGAAAAAACAAGCAAGTGAAAGAACTGAACAAAATTATCCAGGATCTGAAACTGAAAGTAGAATCAAGAAAGAAATCACAAAGTGAGACATCTCTGAAGATAGAAAACCTTGGTAAGAATTCAGTAGTCATAGATGTAAGCATCAACAACAGAATACAAGAGATTAAAAAAAAAGAATCTCAGATGCTGAAGATTCCATAGAAAGCACTGACACAACAGTCAAAGAAAATGCAAAATGCAAAAAGCTTGTAACCCAAAACATCCAGGAAATCCAGGACACAATGAGAAGATCAACCCTAAGAAACTTTAATAAAGCTCAAAGCACATATTGTACCCCCACACAGTAATAGTGGGAGACTTCAACACCCCACTCTCAAAAATGGACAAATCATGGAATCAGAAGCTAAACAGAGATACAGTGAAACTAACTGAAGTTATGGACCAAATGGATGTAACAGATATTTATAAAACATTCCACCCTAAAGCAAAGGAATATACCTTCTTCTCAGCACCTCACGGAACCTTCTCAAAAGCTGACCACATAATTGATCACAAAACAGGCCTCAACAGATACAGAAATATTAAAATTATGCCATGGATTTTATCAAATCACCATGGCCTAAGACTGGTCTTAAGTTCAAACAAAAACAATGAAAAAGACACATGGACCTTGACCTTGAACTATGCTCTCAACAATAGCTTGGTCAAGGAAGAAATAAAGAAAGAAATTAAAGACTTTTTAGAATTTAATGAAAATGAAGACACATCATACCAGAATTTATGGGACACAATGAAAGCGGTGCTAAGAGGAAAACTCATAGATCTGAGTGACTCCAAATAGAGAATGGAGAGAGCTTACACTAACAGCTTGACAGTGCACTTGAAAGAACAAAAGGAAGCAAATACCCCCAAGAGGAGTAGATGGCAGGAAATAAACAAACTTAGGGCCAAAATCAACCAAACAGAAACAAAAAGAACTATACAAAGAATCAACAAAACAAGGAGCTGGTTCGTTGAGAAAATCAACAAGATAGATAAACCCTTAGCCAGACTAACCAGAGGACCCAGAGACCATATCCAAATTAATAAAATCAGAAATGAAAAGGGAGACATAACAACAGAAACTGTGGGAATTCAAAAAATCCTCAGATCCTACTACAAGAGTTTATACTCAACAAGGTTTGAAAACCTAGATGAAATGGACAACTTTCTAGATACATACCAGGTGCCAACATTAAAACAGGATCAGATAAATCATCTAAATAGTCCTATAAGTCCTGAGGAAATAGAAACAATCATTAATAGTCTCCCATCAAAAAAAAAATCTCAGGACCAGATGGGTTTAGCAGGGAATTCTATCAAATCTTCAAAGAAGAGTTAATACCAACTCTTCAAACTTTTTCATGAAATAGAAACTCAAGGAACACTACCCAACTCATTCTAAGAAGCCACAATTACGCCTATAACTAAACCAAACAAAGACCAAACAAAGAAGGAGAACTTCAGAACAATCTCCCTCATGAACATTGATGTAAAAATATTGAACAAAATCCTGACCAACCGAATCTAAGAATGCATCAAAACTATCTAATTCACCATGATCAGGTAGGGTTCATCCCAGGGATGCAGGGATGGTTCAATATACTGAAAGCTGTCAATGTAATCCACTACATAAACAAACTAAAGGGAAAAAAACACATGGTCATTTCATTAGATGCTGAAAAGGCTTTTGACAAAATTCAGCATCTCTTCATGATAAAAGTCTTGGAGAGATTGGGAATCCAAGGCCCATACCTAAACATAGTGAAAGCAATATGCCGCAAACTGGTAGCCAACATCAAGTTAAATGGAGAGAAACTTGAAGCAATCCCACTAAAATCAGGGACTAGACAAGGCTGCCCACTCTCTCCCTATCTATTCAATATAATACTTGAAGTCCTAGCCAGAGCAATCAGGCAGCAAAAGGAGTTCAATGATATACAAATTGGAAAGAAAGAAGTAAAACTATCACTATTTGTAGATGATATGATAGCATACTTAAGCGACTACAAGACTTCTACCAGAGAACTCCTAAAGCTGAGAAACAACTTCAGCAAAGTGGCTAGATATAAAATTAACTCTAGCAAATCAGTAGCCTTCCTCTACTCAAAGGATAAACAAGAGGAGAAAGAAATTAGGGAAATGACTCCCTTCACAATAGTCCCAAATAATATGTCATACCTAGGTGTGACCCTAACAAAGCAAGTGAAAGACCTATATGACAAGATCTTTAAGTCTCTGAAGAAAGAAATCAAAGAAAGTCTCAGAAGGTGGAAAGATGTCCCATGTGCATGGATTGGGAGAATCAATATAGTAAAAATGGCCATCTTGCTGAAAGCAATCTATAGATTCAATGCAATTCCCATCAAAATCCCAAATCAATTCTTCATAAATATAGAAAGAGTAATTCTCAAATTCATCTGGAATAACAAAAAACCCAGGATAGCAAAAACTATTCTCCACAACAAAAGATTTCCTGGAGGAATCACCATCCCTGACCTCAAGCACTACTACAGGGCAGTAGTGATAAAAACTGTTTGGTATTGGTATACAGTCAGGCAGGAAGATCAATGGAATAGAACTGCAGACCCAGAAATGAACCCACACATGTATGGTCACTTGATATTTGACAAAGAAGCTAAAAACATCCAGTGGGGAAAAAAAGATAGCATTTTTAACAAATGGTGCTTGAGCAACTGGAGATTTGCATGCAGAGAAATGTAAATCGACCCATTCTTGTCTCCTTGTACAAAGCTCAAGTCCAAGTGGATCAAGGATCTACACAGAAAACCAGACACACTGAAGAAGAAAGTGGGGACAAATCTTGAACACTTGGGCACAGGGGAAAAGTTCCTGAACAGGACACCAATGGCTTATGCTCTAAGAACAGGAATCGACAAATGGGACCTCATAAAACTGCAACGCTTCTGTAAAGCAATGGACACAGTCAATAGGACAAAACAGCATCCAACAAATTGGGAAAAGGTCTTTACTAACCCTATATCTGGTAGAGGACTAATATCCAATGCATACAAAGAACTCAAGGAGTTAGTCTCCAGAGAGCCAAATAACCCTATTAAAAAAATGAGGTACAGAGCTAAACAGGGAATTCTCAACTGTAGAAACTTGAATGGCTCTAAAGCACCTAAAGAAATGTTCATCATCCTTAATTATCAGGGAAATGCAAATCAAAACAACACTGAGATTCCACCCTATACCAGTCAGAATGGCTAAGATGAAAAACTCAGGGGACAGCAGTTGCTGGAGAGGATGTGGGGAAAAGGGAACACTTCTCCATTGTTGGTGGGATAGCAAGCTGATAAAACCACTCTGGAAATCAGTTTGGCAATTCCTCAGAAAATTAGACATAGTCCTATCAGTGTACCCAGCTATACCACTTCTGGGCATATATCCAGAAGATGCGCCTACATGTAATAAGGACACATGTTCCACTATATTCATAGATGCCTTATTTATAATAGCCAGAAGATGGAAAGAACCCTGTTGTCCCTCAGCAGAGGAATGGATGCAGAAACTATGGTATATATACACAATGGAGTACTATTTAGCTGTTAACAACAATGAATTCATGAAATTCTTTGGCAAATGGCTGGAACTAGAAAGTGTCATCCTGAGTGAGGTAATCCAGTCACAAAAGAACACACATAGGATGCACTCACTAATAATCAGATGTTAGCCCAAAAGCTCAAAATAAACAAGTTACAATTCACCAAGCTCAAAAAGAAGGAGGACTTAAGTGAGGGTGCTTTGGTTCCTCTAAGAAAGGGAACAAAATACTCACAGGAACAATAAGGGAGACAATGTGTGGAACAGAGACTGAAGTAAAGGCCACCCAGAGACTGCCCTACCTGGGATTCATCCTATAAACAGTCAACAAACCCTGACACTACTATGGATGACAAGAAGTGTATACCAAAAGGAGCATGTCATGGTTGTCTCTGGAGGGGCCCTGCCAGAGCCTTACAAATTCAGAGGCAGGTGCTAACAACCAACTATTGAACTAGGCATGGGGTCCCCAATGGAGGAACTGGAGGATGCTGCAGAGGACCTGAAGGGGTTTACAGCCCCATGGGAAGAACAATGATTTTGGCCACCCAGATGCCCCAAGACTCCCAAGGACTGAACCATCAACCAAGGGGCATACATGGTTCTATCCAAAAATGTGGCACAGGAATGCCTTGTTGGGCATCAGTGTGAAGAGTGGTCCTTGGTCAGGTAAAGGCTCAACAGAGGCCTGAACAAAGGGAAACTGAGGGGGGGGAGGAGGAGGGAATGTGTTGGGTGGAGAGGCGTATACATGAAGGCAGGGGAAAGGAAGAAGTAGAGGGGTTGGGGGACTTAGTGGAGGGGGGATATCAGGAAAGGTTTTACCATTGGCAATGTAAATGAAGGCAATATTCAATAAAAAAAATTAATTAAAAAAATAAAAGAAGGCAGTTTGGCAATGTGACTATTAAGCAAAATAGTAGGGGTAAATTCCTCCCAAGGCCTTTGACCCCCATGCATATACATATGACCAGATATAGATAGACATTATCTTCTGTGCAGTTTCTATTCAGGAAGCAGTTGGTTACCACCATAACAACCATGACACGATTGTACCAGAGGGGCAGTCTTGTTTGGCAGGTCATTATTGTAGTTTGTGTGATGTGTAGCTCAGTTTTTCTCCTTGCAGTCTTTATAGCACATTCTAGCACCATAGAGTTCACAAATAGAAAGGAAACTTTAAACTTAGCTTGCTTGATTTCTCTTTGCCCTGTGTGATGTCTTCAGCAACAGAGCATTGCCATCACATTATGGCAGGCAATCAAGAGCAATGACAATTCTCTGTTTAGTTTTGAGGGAGCTAGGGTCTCCTTCATCAGCATCTCATAGCTACATGCTCCTTCGTTCTTCCTCAACAATAGTATTGTAGTTAAAGAGGTTCTTTGATATGTTTTGATATGGAAAAAATTACAAATGAAAGCTCCAAACTTAGAGGAAACAGGAAATGCTGTTTCTAAGCACCTGAAATATAGAAATCCATGTATGCATGCATTGGTGAAGGCAGCGCTCTGTGGCTTCCAGTACAGAAGAATGTGGTATGGTATCTGGGTCACATTGAAGGGAAGGCAGCTAGAACAACAGATAGCAATGTAAACTGCTAGGCTAAGGCTATGGAGAAAACCACATAGAGACCTTGTATCTCCTTCCCTTCTTTTTTATTGGTAATCCCTTTTAATAAAAGCTTGAGAGTTATGGCTTCAACTATGGCAAACAAACAGCAAGCTTAACTTTTACTAATGATTCGTCAGAGCAAAGCAAAAGGTCAATAGTTAGTGTTACTGAGGCTACTGCTAACAAAGAGTATGGCCTAAACCATAATGACAAAGCTTTGCTGAGTGCTCCCTAATTGAATTTCCTGACATTAATGATTATTAGAACCTAGGCAACTACTTTTAAATTTGAAGTTCTCTCTTCAATGCCCTTATTAGACATTCCTGCCCTGCTTACTCATAGTGTGGATGATGTAAAACAACAATCCTTTATTTTAACATAAAGGGTTTCAAGCTCTATGTCGAAAGCACATGCTATGTTGAAAGTACATATCTGACATTTCAAGAAATTTTGATTGTCATAAGTTGGGTGTACTCATAGGTTCCTCTTGTTTATAAGTGTCTGTTCTTAGAAGCATTGTGGCAGTATGAAAAACAACAGGGCTTTCTCTCTGTGGACCAGAGTTACAGCAAGCACTGTAACATTTGCTATATTTCTTAAAAAAAGAAAAGAAAGAAAAAGAAAAATATTATTGTAAACAGATACATGCATTCTAGTTCCCAGTTAAAGCATATTCTCAATTCTAACAGGCATGCAGACGGAAGCCTGGAAGTTGAGGTGTGCATTCTCCATAGCTTGGGATAATGAGGCTGAGACTCCCTGGTTAAAGAACTAGAAGTGGCTGGTTGAAACAAACTAGCATAGCAAACTTTGGACATTTGGTGTTGCCTGGTATGCAGCTTAAGAGAGCAGTTCTGAGTTCAAATGAGCCTGTGCAGACAGCTGGCTAGCCTACTTAAATAAGGGGTAACATTCTCTATCCCTAAAGGCCCAGACAACTTGCCTATTCTTTTCTGATTTCTGGCAGCTCTATTATTTTCTAGGAGCTTCAGGGTGCTACTGATTCTAAGTCCCAAAGCTTGGCCTAACCTCTCTCAGTTCATACCCCTTCTCAAGATCTCAGGAGCTGAAACTCTGTATGTAAATTCCCATCACACACATCAGGACAGGACTAGCCCCAAAGCCCTGGGCTAAGAACTAGTGTTGATTACCTCCCTCTTTGGAGCCAGGCTGAGCCTAGCTGGCCACAAGAGCTGAGAACAGTAGCACCAATGGGCAGAGACCCTGAACCCTGCTGCTGTGGGTCAGGGTGACTTCAGCCTTCTGGACCACAAAGGCCATCCTCCATGCAAAGCCAGCTTCTGAGGCCAGAGGGTGCTGAGGCACATTGGTATCGCTCACTGCCCTGACATTTGCCAGGTGGAAAAGCTAGTGCAGGTGGTGCAGAAGCTAGAGGCAGGCAGCCTGTCTTCAGCACTGTGGACCCTCAAGTAGGCATCTACTATGTATGCCTGACCAGCAGCTAAGAATCCTGTCACTCAAAGTCTTATTAGTTTTTTGACAAATATATTTGACATTTGTATGATGAATCTATAATTGTAGGAATACTAATGCTATATTTCAAACTTACTTATACTGGCACCTTTACTTGAATTATAACAAAATGACATGCATTTTAGGTTGAAGATTCTGATTACTACCACTCTTTCAAATTGGAATGTATTAAAGATACTTTAGACAACCCACAGCAGGACCTTTTGTCTTTTATGCCTAAGTTAGCTCTTTGTATCTCCCATAGAAATAGAACTGGCCCTTAACTTTATTTTAAAGAATAGTACAAACACACACTACAAGGTGTTTTAAAGGATCACATGCTCAGACCATCCTATTGAATGACAATTCAGATCTTTGATGCTACCACCAAGACACAAACTGGACCTGCACATCCAATTTAAAATTTAAATAGTGAAAATTAAATAAATCTAAACTCAGTGCTGAACTGTACCAGAACCCTTTCTATGTATACCTGTGGCTAGTGCCTTCCAGATGGTACGGCCTGATTATACAGTACTCCCACTGTCTCAGTAGTTCTGCTTGTAGGCAATAGTGAGGAAGATTAAGCTTAGTCACTTCATCACAGTAAACTCAAGACCTCGCAGGAGTATGTCTGATGTTTTCACAATGTTATTTTGATAAGATATTTTTTTCTATGTTTGCAAAATCTAACTCCCAGAAATGTCTGTTTTGTTGGTCTCAAATACATTTTCCCAAATGAGCCTGTGTGGCACATATTGTTCTGTTATAGACGTCCACAATATCTCAAAACACGGAGTCATTTTTGCCCGCCCTTCTTTCTGTTTGTCTGTTTGTCTGCCTGTCTGTCTGTCTTTTTACGTGAATATCCCTTTCACTTTCAGTACATTATAGAAAATGCTGAGGTTACTTACAAAAGTTAGTCTAAATGTCACAAAATGTGAGTTATACACTAAATCGGAAATTTATAAATCCAGGCCACAGACATGAAAAAGCATAAGCATTTTACATAACAAAATACATTTTTTTTCTAAACCTCCCACTCATCCTGGTGGGTAGGCAATAGTCAGCAACCAGCAACTTCTGGCTGAATAGGTTAAGAAATATATTTAAGCAGAGCAGGGTGCCCTTGGTATATTAGTGTCTGCTTTTAATTTTTTATTTTATCAATGTAGTAAATTAGAAGCTTTTCTTATTATAACACCCATCACAGAGATAACACTCATCACAGAGAACCTTGAATATACAAAGGAAACTAATGATGATAATGTTATTTAGCAATGAATATTCTAGTGTCGCAGAGACTCTGATCACCAAGTTACATATTTTATAAATGTGTTTCTTAATGTTTCGTGTATATTATTTCCAATTTTTGTGATGCTTCTGATGATTTTCATTTTTATTAGGTGTGGTTCCTAGATTTTATAACAGTCCAATTTTTATTTACTTGCTATAATTGATCTGAATTATGTATGTTGTTGGATCTTCTCATCCTTCCTCAGAATAGGGCCATATTTAAGCAAAAGGCCTTAAGAATACTAGGTTGATATGAAATTGTTAAGATAGAACTGATGTGTCTAAGAAAGGGAAGACCTTGCAGAACATACCAAGAAGGCTGACCTCTGCAAACCATAGAGAGTAGCCACAGGAGAAATTTCATCTCCCATTACCTTGGTCTTGGATTTCTAATATCTAGGACAGGAAAAGAATGTTTCTATTAAATGTACCCAGATTTTCGTACTCTGTCATATCAGCCCTTGTAAACTAATATGCTTGATTTCTAAGATTGTTTTTTCTTTTTCTTTCTTCATTCATTTGTGTGTATGTGTGAGGGCATATGCCAAGCAGAAAATCCCTCCACTACACAAGCCTCAGGAGTTTGATACTTTAGGTTTAGAAGCAAGCACCTATACTCACTGATCTATCTTGATTTCCCCAAATTTTCATTTTATAAATGAAGCTCTGATCTCAGAGAACTTTTATACCTATTTCTGAATACGTTTCTATACAAATATTTTTTAGGAAAAAGTAATTTAGTTTTGTAAAACATTTTATTAAATATTTTTAAATTATGAAATACTATACTTCCCAAGCATGCAATATTTTCCTGAACTTATCAACAATAAAAAAAATATGTCTATTAATATATTCCACTATAGGGTAGATATGTTCATGTGTGTTGTGTGTGTGTGTGTGTGTGTAGTTGTGATAATCATATCTTTGTGTATATGCATGTACAACCATGTACTCATGCACATGAAACACAGAGGAGGGTGTTTCTTAGCCTCTTCATTACACTCCACTCTATTTTTCTGAGGCATGGTCTCTCTATGAACCTTGTGTTAGTGTGACTGAGAATCACTTTGATCATCTCATATGTTTGAATGCTTGATCTCCAGTTGGTAGAGCTGTTTTGGAAGGATTGGAGGGTGTGGTGTTTTTGGAGTAGGTGCGTCACTGGAGGAAAATCTTTAAGATTTAAAAAACCATGTCCCACTTCCCTCTGTGTCTCCCTGACTCTTGCTTATGGATCAGCTTGTGAACTCTCAGTTGTTCATCATGCGTTTGCTCTACCATCATGGGCTCTATACCTCTGAAAACAAGCTCAACTAAACACATGATTTTATAAGCTGCTTTAGTCATATTGTTCTTGTTACAAATATAGAAAATAGTAACTAAGACACACCTGGAGATTTTAATCTTTTTGGCTATACTCGTAGCTCCCAAGCCCCAGCAATCCTCCTGACTTTACCTGCTATAGATTGGGATCATAGGTAGATGTGAGACCATGTCTAAATAAGTTATGTGCATGGTTATAGCCAAACGCAGCTCTTCAGTGTTGATCAGTAATCATGTGTAACCCCTAAGCTATCTTTCAGTGCTCTCATTAGTATTCATTAAATTTAATTCAATTTTATTTTTTTAAATAGTGGTCAGCATTCAATTATGGTAATGGGATTTATAAACTTACAGACTGAATAAACATAAATATGATAAAATACTAATAAGTAATTCGACTTACATGTGTCTGGATATATGTGTTTACATATAATAGATGTCAATTCTTATTTTATCGCTCAGTAATATTTTCACATTAATTTACATGATACTCTTTCTTTTTATTGTTAGGAAATGTCATTCTGTACGAATATATCTTAATTATTTAGCTCTTCTTTTAGAATAATATTTTTACGTTAATTTGTTTTTGTTTTTTTATTAGCAATGCAATTGCCACAAACACAGAGACGGAGTTACTCTGTTATCAGGATGCTTGGACCCAATGCTAGTTGTAGGGTTTTTGGTCATTGGCTAAGTATCCTAACCTCTCATGTTACTCATTCAGTAAATAATGGACGATGCAGCATTTAATCCACACTGTTATAAGGTGATTTACTATTTCCATGTTTAGGAAAAAAACTTCACTGTAAATATCGATTACATTCTCAACCATGTAGCCTATTTATCAGGTATTTAAGAATGAATTATTTATGTAAATTCACCAACATGTGGGCTTAGAGACTTATTTTCAGTTTGTATATGTGTGTGTGTGTGTGTGTGTGTGTAGCTATAGTTTACTCCTTATCCTTATTATACAGTTTTTCAATATAACTAACTCAATAATTCTCTTTCCAAAGGAATTTCACATACTTACACTATTTTTTGCTATTAATCACATCACCGAAGCAAGCATTCTCATAGATCGTATTTGATGTCTACTAATAAAAGTTTCTAGTTTTGTAAAATATAGGTATCTCAAAAACAAGAACAACCCTCAAATTTAAAATAAAACCAAATGCAGTCTTAAATTACATAATCATGCTTAAGCCCTAATTAATGACTATTTCTGCAGATCTTCAAAAACATCGATCTTACCATGTGTACAGTGTTCCCAAGACATAAAAATCAGTTAGTCTTGTCCCCTCCAAAAGATTTAGTAGTGGCTGTGTTTCTGAGAAAGGATTAAGGGACTTGGAAAAAGAGTTTCATATATGGATTCCTATGCCACACCATTCCTGAGCGACAGAGTTGTCAGTAAACAAAGATGTCATGCGCTGCAGGTGTGTTGCCCTTCATCTCCCTCCACCACTCACTATCTTGTTTTTTCGACATAGGATGGCATAGGAAAGCAGCAGCCGTGCACCACTGCACTGCTGAGTAAGGAACAGTCTCCAAGGTCATTCCAAAGTTTGTGAGGGAGACAGATGCACTATCCAAGACCAAAGGGAAATATGGGCCTTCCCCTCTGCATCTCCTCCCTGCTAAGATGACAGCAATCATACTCCTTAGTCACTTCTTTAGTATTCATCTTTAATAATGTGTAACTGCAACCTGTCATTACAATCAAAGGACAAAATCAAACATAAAAAGTGTGAAGAGAGGCTACATAAAAAAATAATCACTCTGCTCATCACAGAATCCCTGGCGGCTGCCTTAACTCATATTCAGCTCCATCATCTCATCTGTTCTGCCTCAGGCTTCAACTCTCAGCCTTCCTTGTGCCGTGATCAGGCAGTATTTGCTTTCTTACACATTGTCATCCACGGGAAAAATCATGAATGCAAGTGGCCTTAAGTAATTTCTACAATACGCTTGAAAAAACAAGATGGCCACAATCTCCCCTAGAGTCAATACTGTGACACGTCATTCAAAGCACTGTAGGTGTGGGGCTGAGATAGAGAAGCCAATACAGCAAAAAGAATCTTACAGAGTCTCAGATTTTAAAGGCAGAGTAGAGCTGTCAAACAATAGTCTTATAAAGCAAAAGAAAAATGCCATGCCAAGTGTGCTAATACACAAATTACTTGAGCTTGAGGTTTTCAAATACATATGGGTATGTGTGTGTGAGACATACATACACATATCTAGCAAATCACTCATATATACATAAATGTATATATGTGTATGTCTATACACACACACACACACACACACACACACACACACACACACATATATATATGGACTTTATGTGGTTTTAAAAGCCATCTTAAAGGATAAATATTGGTTTATTTATTCTAAGTTAGTCAAGAAAATATGTAAAACTTAAGTGAGTACTGGAGCTACAGTCGGGAAGCCTGGCTGGTCTTTTAAAGGCCCTGAAACTTTAAACAGACTGCTGTTTTCTCTAATGTACAGCCTCATTTTGATCACAGTAAACATCAACTTCAATAATCTGAGAAGTTCTCACTTTTCGTAGTTCATGTGAAAGAGCAGAAAACTCTTCTCTAGCCACACTTATTGTGGCATAGCTCGCACACAGATCATGTGATCTCTAAACGTCCTTGTGTGGTTTCTAAGTCACCTAACAAAACTGAAGTTCAACCCTACTTATATATATCAGAATATTCTTGGGAATAAAAGAACATGCCAGTGCCCATAAAACCTGAAAGATTCAGCTTTCTCAGGCTAGCATAGGATATGCTATTTATATAATATAAAATGATGCTTGAAAACTCTCTGGATGATCATCTGCAATGATCAAGAAAAATTTTTCCCAGGGTCTGTGATGCATAACCAGATGTAGACTCCTGCTTTAGTGAACATGCCAAATACCTAGAACCATTCAGTCAGCAAATTAGGCAGCAGACTTGAAAGGAATTGAGTAAATACTGACTCTCCTTATTAATCCACTTGGCTAGACTTCCACACAAAGGATATGGACACAGACTGGTGCATCCTTTGGACACAGAGATGAAGAGCAGAGGTTGTCTAGGAAAGCTACACTAAGATGCAAAGATTCCATGGAGTTTAGTACACTTGGTGGGAACTTTGTGAGCCTTTCAGAAACCTATGGATTTTCTAATCAGTGCCCTAGGGCTGGATTTCAACAATAATGCCACTTTTGCATTGTGTGTCAATGAAAAGTAGGATTCCATGAATAAATAGTAGCCTCATTCTCGCCAATTGTATTTGAGCATATTCAGCATCTGTGGGTACTAGACTGACTCATTTCACTCTGGACTTTGGCATCTACTCAGTCTGTTTTCTGTAAGTGTGAATGGTCTAGTCATTAGTTCTACAAGTAAATTTTCAAATCTACTTCTCATGTTTTACACTATTATGGGTTGTATTAAGGAAATGTATTAATTCCATTCCTACTGCCGAAACTACAAGGAAAAATAAACCTATTTCAAAGAAAAGTAAGAAAAACTATTAAAGTTTTATATAAAAGTACCTACTATGAGCATAAACACAGTTGAATGATAAGATGGCATTCTATCTGAGCATGCCAGTACAGTGATAAATAATAGACAGGAAGTAATAATGTATTCCTGTTCTGGAAAGACTCAGTGAAGCAGTATAGGGCAAAACCAGAACAGGGAAGTGGGAAGGGTTGGGTGGGAAAACAGGGGGAGGGAAGGGGGCTGATGGGACTTTCGGGGAGTGGGGGTCTAGAAAAGGAGAAATCATTTGAAATGTAAATAAAAAATATATCAAATAAAAAAATAATGTATTTCTATTCAAGTGTATGGCAATAGATTAACTACTCATAATCTTATGTATGTGCTCTTTAAATAGCTTAATAAAAGATAAATGATTTCTAGAGATTTGTTAGTATCAACACATTTGAATATAAAACTATCTGACTATATAATTAACATTAAAAAAGTGCACCAGGTAAAGAATCACATCTGACATAAGTTCATATATCTCTGTCTTTCAGAAGACTCATGAGAAAAGGTGGTTGGATCTGATTTAAAGCTGTAAAATATCATGTTTTACCATTTTTACTTAACAGTCAAATGTTCATGTTTTAGACCAAATTGTAGAGGAAGTAAGAAGAAAAGTGAATTTCCTTTGAGAATAAAACTAAAATAAGTATTAGCTGCTAGCAGTTAAACATAATGATATTAATCTCTATAATTTAAAGTAACTATGTGCCAGACACTAATGGATGCTGTAAGGTTTCATCCCAGTGGGTCATATAATAGCTATCAGTCTTTTTTTTTTTTTTTTTACAGGTGAAGAAATTGTCCCTTATACCATAAGTAGATATCCATCTGAGTTCATGTAACTTACAAATTCAGAGGTAGATATGAATCCAGGTCTAACTTTTACAGATCTCTATGAAGAATGTTGAAAATACTATAATATGTAAACTATTAATACACATGGTGATTTGCAGAGGAGTGGCTCTAGTTACAGTCTGTGGCTATGACAAATACCATCACCAAAAAAAAAAAAATGTAGGGAGAAAAGGTTTATTTGGCTTACACTGAGCTCATGAAGACCTTGAAGTAAAAACTGAAAGAATTTTTGCTTGTTGACCAGTTTGCAGACTCATATTTAGTTAACTTTCTAATACAACCCAGAGCCACATGCCTAGGGAATACCGCTACTTACAGTTGGTTAGGCCCTCCTAAACCAATTAACAATAAGATAATACCTCATAGACATACTCATAGGCAAATCGGATCTATGAAGTTGTGACTTTTGTTAAGTGACTCTAGGATGTGTCAAGTGCACAGTTAAAGCTAACTGTGACAGAAGCCTAGCAATGACTCAGCCTAAAAAAAAAAACAAAGTATAAATGTCATAAAGAGCATAAGCTGTCTCTTAGCTATTATCTCTACTAGCTTTTAGCCCCTCCTGATTAAATAAGACTTCCATGGAAATATAATCATGTTTTGAGTGAGCTTTCTACCACTCTAAGCTCCATGAGTGGTACCCATCCCCTCCTAATTAAATATCTGGAATTCAAACTGGTCTTAGTCTAGGTCTTAGTAAGTTATCAAACTCAGTTATCCTCCCTAACCTCACTCTCCTTTCCAACATGTCGTGCATTAAGTCAAGTCTTTTCTGGCTACTACCCAGACCATCTGGCCTCTCTCTAATCCAGACTCTTCATTGTTAGGAGGAACCTATTTTGAAAGGATTAAAATTCTCAGCATATACATATACAGATACACCCTGCCTACAATTCTGCAGGAAATTCCTGCAATCCAATATTTACTCTAAGCCTGACACACTGCTTCCACACCTGATGGAAATTCATGCATGTGTTCACCAATGCCATATGCTAGTGAGTTCACAGCAGCTCTGTTTGTAAGAGGAGAAAATTTAAAATTGTCACTATGCTCTAATGTTCAATCAATGGAAAACTATGTCATAGTCACCCAATGAAATATTATATAGCATTAAGGATAAATTGAAATATACATGCAAAATATTTTTATGTATAAACAGTCAAGTCTTTTAAAGTTCAAAGCTGTGGAAATCTAAGGTTGGCTTCTAGACATTGAAACTCTTGTTGAATGTAAAACTAGGAGATAGAATGCAGCTCCATTTTTCTGGTACTGATGCATTTGTCTATGTGCATTCTGGAAAAATTTTTGGTGGAGTCACATAAGTCTTTACAAAATGCATTTGAACTGCAGATCATATGTCAATCAGAAGTACAACAATAAAGTCTCAACATTTTCCATTGATTTTAATATCTTGCCTCCTTACCCTATGTGTATTCATTTCAACAACATGAAGAAGTACTTGGATCCCATCTAAAGTGGTTACCTTTACTATTGCACTTCTTTCTCCTTATGCATTTCTTTTTGCTCTTTGATTGGTATTTGTCTTATCCCTATTTTTTATTTCATTGTCTCCCAATCAATTAAAAACATATTGCAAATATCACTTTCTCTGAAGGTCTTCTCTGCCTCCACCTCATGCTTTATCTCAATTCTTGTGTGAAACATACCACCACACATCAATATAGCAATATTACATTTCTCTCCCTTCCTCCTTCTGCCCCTCTCACTTTCTCATTGTATTAGAGACAGGTGCTTGCATTCTTGTTGCAAATCATAGACCACCTAGTAGGAGACAGACTCTGACCAAGCACCCTATGCAAGTAAGCAGAAAAGTGTGGCTAAAAGGAATAGTAGAACAATATATATGTAGAATGTTGTCATGAAATATGAAAACACCCTAGAAAATTATATTGCTGTCCATGTCTGTGGACCCAGCACTATTCCTCACATGTCCATTTCCATGTTTAGTTCACAATACAGCAAATGCCTAAGTCATCCTAATGAGAGATCAAAACCAGAGTTCTATTTGCCAATAACAGTAAATGAGTTCCTTTTATTCTTTTGCCTTTTGCCTTCAAAATGGCCCTGATGATTCTTACTGAGCTGCTTATTGTGTTCAAAGTAATAGATTATATCATTAAAAGAACAATTTAAATTCCCAATTACTTGTTACCCGGCTAAATATGAAATCACCAGCATAAATTGCAATTACTGAAGTTTTCATAATATCTGCTTTTATCAGAGGTCAAGAATTGGGGAATATAAGTTGAGAAATGTAATTTCTCATGGTATTATATTGTTTGCAAGTCATTAGTAGTTTCTAGACTCTTCCTTCCTAGCAACTTAGCCCTGTTCTTCTCTATTCTCTTAAAATTGGCTTTTCTTTCTGACATTATCTCATTACCTCATTATTTTGTAGAGTTTGGGGTGCACGTCCTCCCCAGCACAGCACAGCACAGAGGTCAACCTTGGTTGGGTGCCTTCCAC
Source organism: Apodemus sylvaticus (assembly GCF_947179515.1). Lineage (NCBI taxonomy): Eukaryota > Metazoa > Chordata > Mammalia > Rodentia > Muridae > Apodemus > Apodemus sylvaticus. The sequence continues at coordinate 53,171,396 of NC_067486.1, forward strand.
CTTTTTGAGGCAAGGTTTTCTTAACCAGCTAAGTATTTGCCAATTAGGCCAGGCTACCTGATCTATGGTCTCAAGAATTTTCTTGTCTTTCCCCTATGCCCAGCTCCCCAGATCTGGGGTTTTATGCACATTAGACCACAGCCAGAGTCTTTTGGTTTTTTTTAAATATTCTTTTCAGATTGAAATATAATTATATCACCCTCCATTTCATATGAGTTTTGGAATCAGCAGAAAGCATTTTTATGACTGAACCAACTCCATAGCCACATATATGGTTTTTAAACTCATATTAAATATAATATTCATTTATGAGCAAATGGCTAGAGACTTATCCCAATTTGTGATACTATAACAAAATATAAAACACTGAATAAACTAAAAGAACTACAAGAACTTATAAAAGCTTATTTGAATACCTTGTTTTGGTTTTGTCTCAGAGCACTTAGTCATTAGCCCCTTGTTTCCTTCCTTCTGGGAAGGAAGAGTAGGTAGAATATGGCAGTGGTGGTATTATGTGGTGGAGGCTACACAGCTCTAGGTGTAGAAGTCACACAGCTCTCAGGAACAAGAGTGATTTATAGGAACGTAGGATAACTAAGAGCCCCAAAGGAAGTGACTTCATAACCTACTTCCTTCCTGCAGTCTCCACAAGTGAAATCTCTGAGGACCTTCCCATAAACACCAGGGGCTAGGCATTAGGTATTTGAAGATAATCTTGAGAGCCACAGATAATATCCAAAGGAAAATGTGTTACCTTCAGCTTCCAAGGAATTATAGCCAAGCCATAATAAAGATTAATTGACTCCTTCTCCATGTATTCATAAAGTCTTAATAGTTCCAGTTGTTCAAATGTTCAAATCCACAATTTCCTCTGACTCAAAGCAAGCTTTTAGCTGTGTAGTCCTATTTAAAAAAATAGCATTATGTGTGTTTAGTATAGAGTAGCACAAAATAACATTTCTCAGAAGGAAGAATGAGAGTGTAGAAAGTTATGAAAGCACCAGAGAAAGGGTGAAACTCAGTAGAGCCAACTTTAAATGTCGTAGCACCACACTTGGTGTCCAGACCATGAGCTGTCATGATGCAAGCCAGTTGGGCATATCATGCATACTGTCTTAATATTTATAGCTTACATGGACTCTCTCTCTCAGGCTCACCTAACTCATTGTTTGTGGCTTTCTTCAACTGAAGATCCCACAAGTTTGGAAATGCAAAACTCCTGGGATCTTCACCATATCTACAACATCATTATTACATCGTTGTATAGACACATCAAGATTTCCTTCAAAAACCTTGACCTCCTTATCTATCACTTGACTCCTGAGAAATTCTTAGTAAACTGGCCAGAAACCTCCTAATTCCATAAGTCTTGATCTATATCACAAGAAATATATACTGGCTGCTACTTTAAGAGGTATCCAGATGTCCTTTACTACAGCAGCAAAGACCTTTGAGAGCCTGAAAGGAAGCCAGGGGAAGCAACTTTCCAGGTAACCCTATGCGGTTTCATGCAGCAGGCCATTATTCAAATCAAAGTCTTCAAATGAGTAAAGTTGAATGGATGAGCCCTTGATATGAGTTGATCCTAATTGAAACCTATCTATCTGGATTTGATAAAGCAAGTTTCATCTTCAGAGTTGCATCGTTAGAAATTAGAAAAAAAAAAGTCACAATATCTGACCTCTTTAAAGTTTTCAGAATGTAGAAGAATATATAATGATGATAAATGTCAGCATCGTAATAAGGAAAATCATTAGTGTTTCATTAGGGATATTACATTTACTTGGAAAAAGATAAACATGGCATAATATTAATTCAGAACACAAATTTCTCCCTTATTTCCAGGTTTATTTTTTTTATAATTTGTTACGTCCATCTTAGCCGATCCTTCCCATAATTAATTAGAATAATCATATAATTAATTTGACCTGTAACAAAATCTATTCTATCATCCCCCTGGTTAGATTATACTAAGCCTTTTTATGCCCTTTGTCTCTCATGGTGAATTTTCCTACTATTAACTGAGCATTTGCTGTGCCCCCGCGCCCTGCATTAAACACTTTGTACATTGAATTTAATCATTAAGATCACAAGATGAAGTCTATATGATTATTAGCCTCATTTTATAGGAGAATCCAATAATATAACCATCATTTAAACTTTGTTCAAGGTTATACAATTCTTAAGTAGCAGAGCTAAAGTTTAAACTTCAGGCATTCTGAGTTCACAATGTGCCTTCTCTCTCTGGGCTGCATTGCCTAATGTTCCCGAGGCCATGCCTTAACTCTCTATATCCTTTCTATGCTTAGCTGATCAACGCCTCCTTAGAGGTAAAGAAATATAAGAATCAACGGAGATTAGAGAAAAATAACACAATTTTAAAACAAAATGCATATATTCAATGTGGGTGGTTAAATAATTAGGGAATTATGTGGTCAATACATTTAAAAACTACTAAGTCAATTAGATTACTTCAAGAACAAAGCCTTAATAATTTCAAGGTGAGTTATACATTATTATTCTCATAGATCCCATAAACACTATCAAGTATAATTCATGTTTGTAAACAGAGTTCACTTTTTAGAGGATCATTTTCTTAAACATTGGGAAAATTTTAATTCACGAAGATAAATCTATTTGAAAGTAATTACCAAGGGCCTTCAGAGATGGTTCAGTGGTTGAGTACTTTACTTGTTGGTATTGCAAAGCTACTGTTTGCAATATACACAACTTCCTACAACTTCAGTTCCAAATGTCCTGGCACCCTATTCTAGCCTCCATAGGCAGCTACACACACATACACACACACACACACACACACACACACACACACACACACACAAATAAAAATAAATAAATTGATTTTTAATTATTAATAAATCACTCTTTTATTTAATAAAATGAATCATTTTTCCTGATAAATGAGCAGTTTCTCTGATTTAGGCATTTTCTAAATGTCCCTAATTTTAGATCATGCCAAGTCCTAGAAAAACCAGTGTTTCTGCTAAAATGTTCAAGATGATTTACATATAAACACCCCCACCCATTTTCAACATTGTTTAAATGCAGGAAATATTAGAGGGACTTTTGGAAGACAGAGTCCTTAGGAATAAGAACACATCACTGTATTTATTATTAACACAAGCTGAGCCTACGCCTGCTAAGTCTCTCCAGGTGATACCACCCACCATTTTATAGTATACTAGGAAGCCCACCCACAATCAAGTGGAGACTTTCAATATGGTTCCCATATGAAATGTTTCCCCCACCACCACTAGTTATCAGTTGAAGTCTTAATACTTTAGGATGTTCTGAAAACTTTAGAATGTGGTCAGTAGCTGAAGGAAATAGATCAATGTGGATGTACTTTTATGGACCCTGTCTAGTCAGGGAATTTTGTCTGTGTGCTCTGTTTCCTGTCTACCATAATGAAAACAGTCACCTCTGTCAGACATTTCCACCACAATAGTAAATCTGACCCCAGTTACAGAACAATGGAGCTGGCCATGATGTCAACCTCCCACTTGCCAGATAAAGTAGTTTCTATTACTTATGTCAGGTATCTGGTCACAGTAATGATGAAGTAACACGCAAACTTTAGGCCAATAAAATAAGGCCTTTGATCTAATTAAATGTGGCCATGAGATTATTGATACTTTAGAGCTAATTTTCCAGAGAAATTTTGAAGGGGCACAAATATGGCCTGGAAAGCTGAGGTAGTGGGAGCAGAGCTAAATGAAGAGTTTTCGTGGGAATAAACTGGAGCATCAAGAGCAATGTAGACAGGCAAGGGTGGCTAGTGAGGCTCCAGGTAGAAATGAGGAGGTTACTGAAGATTGTTTATGTTCAGTGCTGGAAAGGGGCTGCTCTGCATATTTTAATGCCCTGACACTGAGGAAGGCTGAGCTAAAGTGGAATCCACTGTTGAAGTCATTGCATGGTTATTGTTTGCTGTTTTCAGCCTGTTTCCCTTGAGACAACAGAATCGGTAAATCCCTGAAATCTTATCGTTTGTATATATGAAGGAACAAAAGAATAAAACAAGGAAGGCCTTCCTTTTAGAAGACAGTCCCTGTGGTTGACAATGCTCCCTAGGACACTGTTTTCCCCTGGCCTTGCCTTCGTCAGGATCAGGTGCCCATGCCCTCAATGGTTACTGCAACTGTGGCTCAAGGTGGTCCAGCTACAGAGAGAGTGGGTGGCACACTCTGTTGTCATCAACAGGATGCTGATTTTGCAATCATACTGGACTGAGGAGATCATGGCAGGTTCCTCTCAGATTCTCACCAAATCCTGAGGGTTCAGGTAATATGTGACAGTGACAGTCCCAGAAGGCAGGTACTGAAAGGGCATTATGTGGACAGGAGAGAAAGAAGCTGCTGCACTGGAAACCCTAGGAGGTTTTATGTGCCAGGAGCATGAGCATCTGCTGATGAACACCTAGTATAGGGGTCATGGGTACTACAGAAGGCCAGAACAGTTGCCTGAGCCTGTTGAACTCACTCTGGATGCCACACAGATCTGCTATATCTAATGCCTATCTTCTGTTTTGCCTTGTCCCCTTCACTCCTTTTATGCCCTGTCCTTCTCTTTCCATACAGGAATGTTTACGTTTTGCCAATGTATGTTGGAAATAAGTATATACCTCACTGTATTTTTGTATGTCCTCACAGCTAAAAGCTGTTTAAAGCCTCAATAGAGACTTTCAACTCTGGCTCTTGGATATAGTAGAATTTTTGACTATGTGGTGACTCATAGAGATATACAACATTATTTTGTATTGTGAAATTGGCATGAGCCTCTGTGATGACAGGGTGGAGTATTATGTTTAAAGGGATGCATCTGGTTCAAGTTGAAAAATAGTCTTAATTTAGTTAACCTGATAGGCATCTAAGAGACTAGTGAACACATCGTTGTGTACATGTGCCTGTGAAGGTCTTTCCAGAGACAATGAATTAGATGGCAAAAGCTGGTCTAAAAAAAAAAGCTTAATCACTGCAACAATTCCAACATTCAATATTCTAATGAGAGCAGTACAACTTCACTGGATCTGAATATACTCAGGAAATTGGACACTGACCTGTGCCTTTAGGGCCTGTATGCTTCCTTTGCCTGTTTCCATTACTGCTTCACTCTGCTTCCTGTCTGCCTCCAGGGGAACAGTGTCTCCCTCTATTGAATCCAGCCACCATATCCTATCACAATGTCCACCCAGAGGGTAGGGAAAGGCACCAAAACTTGGACTAAAACATCGTTGATGAATTAAAACTTCTCAAACAGTGATTTAAAAACAAAAACAAAATCAGAAACAAAAACAAAAAGTTTTTCTCTTAATATTTTCTATCAGGTATTGGTGGCAGTACAGATAGAACTAACTTACGTACTAAATTTCTAGAAGAACAAGATGTGGCCTTTAATGCTTAGAAAGATATATATATATATATCTTTGCTGCTCAGTGGTAGCATATGCCTTTAATCCCAGCACTTGGGAGGCTGAGGCAAGCAGATTTCTAAGTTTGAGGCCAACCTGCTCTACAGAGTGAGTTCCAGGACAGCCAGGGCTATACACAGAAACTCTGTCTTGAAAACCAAAAAAAAAAAAAAAAAAAAAAAGAAAAGAAAAAAAAAAGAAAAAGAAAAAAAAGTAATCTAAAACAGCCATCCTGTAAAATACTAGCCCTAGTAGTATATTACTACTTAAATATATTTAAAACTTATTAGGTTATGAGCAAAGACTTTAAAAGTTAACTTTTGAGGACATAGGGGCTCTTTTAGGTTATACATACTTACACACACACACACACACACACACACACATGTAAATCTAAATGGATATAGGCCTGAATGTGTATATATATCATAATATATAATACATATGTTATAATAAATATAATACCTGAATGTATATATATATTAAGATAACAGAATGTTTATGCATTTTAATTTTCACTTATCCATTTATATATACATATATATATATATTCAGATAACAGATGTTTATGTATTTTAATTTTCACTCATCCATTCATTCATTGGAGTTAAGGGCTTATCACATGAATTAGTAGGTCAGAAAATAGCCGGCAAGAATCAGTGATTTCATTCTACACTGTGAGTCTGAGGATCTGGCTTGGGCGCAAGCTCCTTAACCTACAAACAGTGAAAACAAATGTGTTGTTGCTGCTGTTGTTGTTTTCTAGATATCCTTATTATTACTTCCTGTCTCTCCAGATGTCAACATCTTCTTGTCATATAGAATCCCTATTGTAGTATTGTACTATAATGTAATAAGTTTCTATTTCTTTCTCTGTCATGAACTTCATCATTTATTTGGCTTCATAATATGGTTAGTATATAATCATGGTATGGAGGATATTTTACTATTTTGCCAACAAAATAATAATGCCACTGAACATAGTAACATTGCTACAAATCTTCTTTTCAGCCTGTCTTCAGAGCTTGGAGCTATCCCTGGCATAGTACTGACTCATTCTGTATGAGTAAACAGGGCACCAAAACAAAACAAAGAAGGAAAACAAAAAACAAAAAACAAATCTTACCCAATAAATACTTTGGTCTCTCTGCTGTACCTATTGAGTGGTCAAGAATTTAGGGGCCTCAATGAACTAGCACCTCACCAGTTTTTCTCTATGCAGAGTCCATTCTGCACCACAAATTCCTTTTAATACAATCATTAGAAGTCAAATTCTGTCACACAGGTTAAGTATTTTCTTTTTTATGGGCATAATGTCTGGAGTTTGTAAGTACCCTACTGTCTTAGTTAGGGTTTCCATTGCTGTGAACAAACACTATGACCAAGGCTACTCTTATAAGAACAACATTTAATTGGACTGGTTTACAGGTTCAGAGGTTCAGTCCATTATCATCAAGGCAGGAAACATGACAGAATCCAAGCAGGCATGGCACTGAAGGAGTTGAGAGTTCTACATCTTGTTTTGAAGGCAAACAGGTGAAGACTGGCTTCCAGGCAGCTAGGAGGAAGGTCTCTAAAAGCCCACCCCACAGTGACATACTTCCTTTTACAAGGATATACCTCCTAATAATGCCACTCCATGAGTTACCACGACACCTACAGGCTTCTCTTTAGACAGATTACTCACTGTAGTTTCTCTGGATCTCCTTCTCAACATAAAAACCAAACCCACAGAAAAATAATTCAGCTTGCATCTGGGTAAGATTCATTTAATTTTCTATCATAAATCTGGCTCCTAAAAAAAGAAATCTCACTGAGGTTTATGTAGGTCACTACTGAGACACTTTACACTGAATACAATTATTAGAATAAAACAGAAAAAAATCTCATTAGCATGAGAAGATATGCCTGAGCACTCCCAGGTTTCCTAAGGCTTGAAGAGCATTACAAATATGGATGCCTACTTGATTTTGATGCATCAAGCTCTGATGTGTCATCTTCCCCTTGGCTCTCTGGAGGTCTTTGCTGGAGATTTCTTTTCTACATTGGAGAAGCAAGACAGTTATCTTAGGCTCCATGGATAGGAAATGAGGGAATTATGATGCTTCCTGCTTAATTGGAGCCTTGCAGTGATAACTTGGTCCTAGGTAATTCAAGTAAGGTCACGGTCACCTCTATTTGCTGTAGAGGATAAATACAAGAACACAGTGCTCTCACAGTAACTCAGTCAAATGTACCACTGTTAATACTAGAGCACTTTCCTACCATCTCATAAATCCAAAATGCTGCCAATATGTACTTGACAGAGCCCATTGGACTTAATCACCTTTTAATACCAGAGGCACCCCAATCCCTTAAGAGATGAAAATTAAAAAAAAAAAAAAGGTTGTCTATGGAGCAAAGTGAATCTCCCTTTGCATCTATGGAAGCATTTTTAAATCCAAGTGATTCTATGCTCTGATCCTGAATTGCCAACACAAAGATAGGTTCAGTGATCTCTAGGGTAAACAGTACTCTCACTGGATAGTACTTTGAGGTAGTTTGCATAAGAATATCCCCCCCCCCAAAGGCTTATAGATTTAAATGCTTGGTCACCAGGGAGTGATACTATTTGGAAAATTAAGAAGTGTGAGCTTGGAGGAAGTGAGTCACTGGCTGTGGGCTTTGAGGTCACAAATGTCCTTGCTAGGCCTAGCATCTAGTCTATCTCTTGCTGCTGCTTGTGGATCCAAATGTGGAATTCTTAGCTGCTCTGTTTACCTGCATGGCGCCGTGCTTCCTGCCATGCAGATAATGGACCAAACCTTTGAATTTCTAAGCAAGCTCCAATTATATGCTTTCTTTTCAGAATTGTCCTGGCCATGGTATCTCTTCAACTCAATAGGAGAGTAACTAAGACAAAGGAAGTTGAAAGAACCCAGCCTCCACCCGCTCACTGATTGTTGTCCATTCGTATGGACACTACCAAATAGAATTCTAGATCTGAAGCATGCGTTCATGGTTTTTATCTTTTGGACCAGAACACCTTTCTAAAAAAAATGTCCCTGATAAAAACGGCATATAAACAAAATTTTAAAGAATCTATCCTATGGAGAAACATGGGATTAATTACCCTCTTAAAATTCTCTCCAAATCTTGATTCGAAAATAATGATAAAAAACTACTGGAATAGGGGGGAAAAAGGATTAAAGATGATGAAGAATATAGCTTTTTTTTTTTTTGGAAAAAATGCTAAATGTAGAACTCACAATAGATTTACCCTCCTATTCTCTCTCTGTAGGTCTGACTTCCTACTTAAATAATTTTTTTTCTTTTTCCTTTTTTCTATTTATTTTTATTCTTTGTGCAATAACACTCTTCTTATTTAAAGTTGACAGGAGTCAATAGGACCTAGAATCAAAACTGGTAACTCAAATACTTACTCAACCACAATCCAGTATGCTTTATAAATTTTGCTTCTATTTTAAATTATGAGAAATAAGTCCCTCATCACTTAAGCAATTGAAACAACTGACAACAGATTGGGTAGATCATTAAGATGACAAAACTTGGATCTGCTCCACAATGCATAGCGCTCTACGTGGCTTTCGGCATGATGACTCGCAATCAGGATGACCGCACTGTATGCTATTGCTTTCTCATCTCCCAGTGCCTGGGCAGTAAGCATGAGTCAGCCAATGACTTCCTATGCAACCTTCAGCAAATTCCTTTACTTTTCGCACTATCGTTTTTTTCTAATCTGACAATGGACTCAATACTTTTGTACCAGGAGATTTTTTTTGTTTGTTTTCAGGTTTCTAAAACGGATTAAAGATGATGAAGATTACAGTTCTTTCTACAAGGCCTAGGTCAACAATGCACACAGAGATTATATTCTCTATCCTCCTTTCTTTATTTAGTGGAAAAGATGTTATAAGTCAACCAGGCTGTAATTGCTTGTGTTCTGTTCTTTTTCCCAGCTTCTGTGGTGGACAGAAAGGTACCAACTGTGGGAGTGCCATGGAATTGGATATTGTTCTAATTCCTGTTCTCTCTCTCTCTTTCTCTCTCTCTCTCTCTCTCTCTCTCTCTCTCTCTCTCTCTCTCTCTCTCTCTCTCCCTCACTCCTTCCCTCCCTCCCCTGTTGCACACACTCTCACACAGAGACTCATTTTCTTAAGGGATGCGGAAAAGTTTTTTTTTTTTCAATAATCAAAGCCTAAGGATTCACAAATACGTACAGAAGGAGAGGATTCCTAAATAACAGATCACAATATAACAATAGAATTAAACAAATAACGGTAGCTTTTTAATGTACAGGTGATCACATACACGTATATCTATCTAAATATATAGAGAAATGCAATATATATTCATATATTCATAAGTACATGATTTACCCCATAAAATGGGCTAATTCTCGTCTTGATATTCTGTGTCTTTTCAACAAGAATATAGTCTATTTGCAGTACTACTGTGTATCTCCTCTCTCTTTAGGAGCATAGTAGAATCTTTCTACGTAACTTACTGGGTTTCCAAATATCTATCACTTATATAAGTAATTGCTAGGGTTGAATTTTTTGTTTTCAAATATCTCCACTAATCTTTATGTTTGAGGTCTGCCTTAGAGACAAGGCTTGTCCCAACATAAATACACCATACATTTTGATGCACTGTGTGTGTGTGTGTGTGTGTGTGTGTGCGTGTGTGTGAGTGAACATTATGAACACCAACACAAATTAACTTGTGCTATATCCAGTACATAAACTAGCATGCAAGCAGGTATAAACTGTCCATGTGTTGCTGAATTAACTGCATGTGGCATCAAGGGATATACATGAAAGGAATTCATACATGCAAATCTCTTAGAAATTGCTATTAATTAATGAGTTAGAAAGTGCTACTGGGGATGGAGAGTCAACCTAGTGGATAAGGCAAGAACACACTGTTCTTGCAGAGGATCAGAGTGAATTTGATTCCCAGCCTTAATGTATGGTGGTTCACAACTACTGCAATTCCAGGCACAGGGTACACAATTTATTCTTTTTATTGCTTAAAGCCCGTTTACATAGGAGACAATTCCCTCAAAAATTCCAAAACTTTATTCAGATTTCTTTTAACAACAGCCCATTGACATTTTAGTGGAAATAATATTAGCACCATTTAGAATTTGTGGATTGAAGAACAAGGTATTATGTAGCATCACATCAGGATATAGCACTTAATGATGGATGAAACAGAGTGGAAGAGATAGAACTTCACTTTAGAAGCCTTGTGAGCTTCAGCAAAGTAGAGAACTCTGGCCTGAATCTGGAGAACAGCTAGAAAGCTGACCTCGTCATGCTTTTCTCTGCTTGTCATTCAACTAGATGGTTTCCGCTTTAATCTATCTGTTGAGTTTTTCCTGAAAGGTACTTTGCAACTAAGAGCAAGTTGGCTATTTAACTTGTGTATGCCCATCCATAATGCATATGTACTCTGAGTTATGAAACTCTTGGAAATTACATTTGAAATTAACTTAAGATTGCAGAAATTAAGAAAATAAGTTGATTAGACAAACAACTTTAGCAAAGCTCTTGTGATATTAAGACATTGTCAGCATGACTAATCAATAACAGAGCAAATGGAGAGAGATTAATTAGAAAGTGTTCACAGTAATTAAAGTAGATTAGTGGTCACTACTAGAATGGAAATAATACTATGAACACTGGCTAGCTATTAGAGAGAATATTTTCAAAAGTCATGTGTTCTCTGAGTTGTGATGTAGGTGAGTGCTACAGCATGCACCAGGTACATGTGAGGCCCTTGTCTTCATGACCAATAATCAGAAAATAATACCAAGTAACATGCCGGAGTTCAAGAGAAAGGGCACAAGCAGTAACACTTTGGAAGTTTTCAACCAGTATCACCAGAGGACTATTCAAACCACTTACAAAAATACTTAATGTGAACAAGAAATCATGGTGGTAGGAACAGAGCTCATAGAAGAGATGTGTACACTCTCAGACCACAGTGACTAGCACAGTTGAAGTGCTCAGAATGACCAAGATGGTGTAAAGTGTTGGGGGCAGGGATTCTGAGTATTCAGAAGGACAGTGTCTGCCAGACATTGCACTGGATTCAGTTGTGGTATTATTATATCTTCACTCAGCTAACTAGTTGGTGAAATATATGTAGGAGAAAAAAAAAGAGCTGCGTTTACATAGAAACTTCCATGATGAATGGTCCCTAAAGCAGCAATAAAGGGGAAAGTTGGTGCTGCATTTTTTCATATGATTGAGAGTTATAAATATTGACTTTGCTCAGATAACATGAAAAAGTCCATGAATAAAAAAAAAAACTGTTTGATTTGTTGGTTCCATCCATAATCCTCAGTTTTGAGTTTCTCTTTCTGAAGAAAATCATACTTCTTCCTCAAGATACCTTTTTGTAAGAGTAAAACATATGACTAACCTTGCTCTACCTTCTGTAGGCTTAATTTTGTTTTTTAATTAACAATAACTAGTTTGGGAATTAGCCTGTGCTGTTTCTTGTTTTTGAATTTTTGCTAAGTCTTTTGGTGAAAAAAATTATAAATTCCTCAGAGAGACTCATGTATTTTCTTGCCAAGAATACTTGTTTCTAAATAAACTAAAGGTAGTTAAGTGGATGGGAACAGATGGGAATAAAATGGACAGAAATTGACGACTGGGCCTCTTGACTTCCCTTTTCTATGCGACCAGCAGCACATCTTTCTCTTGTCAGGCCTGATATTTCATGCACTTGAACTTTAACTATGTCAGTCCGATTCCTACTTAAGTCAGCATACAATTGAGTTCCAGAACAGAGCCCTCTTTCCAACCTGGTCAGAATCACAGCAGGGAACAACAGCATAACTGCAGTTCTCTAAGTCACAATGAAGAAAGCACTCCTATATTACTACTTGTAAATGCATCTATGCTTACAGAACCTCTATTTGAACTAGCAGCAGGCTCAATTAAGTGTGGCCATTTATCTACCTTTATTTGATGTATAAATAAAAGGAAGCCAGGAAGAAAAAAATGATGCAGCATATGTCAGAGCTCATTAAAATAAGTCTACAGTTTTCTATTAAATACTAGATACAGACAACATAGCTCTAACCATTAGAGATTCAAAAGTGTTAAGCCATAGATTCTTCTCTGTGGAAGTTCATACTGCACAACAAAAGAGAAAAAATCAGCAAGATTTAAAATACAACATGATAAGCATACACTATAAGCATAGCGAGATATTGTGAGAGAGGCAGTTGATCCCATCTTAAAGAGTAGAAAACTAGTTTCCAAGGCAGTAGTCCTCTTTATTGAGACTTGAAGAAGAATGAATACTTGAATACTTTGAGGGAAATAGCATATCCCTAACTTATCTAATCAAACATGCTTCTGTGTACTTCAGTATCAACAAGTGAATCCTGTTGAGGGTTCCCTATGTCTCACATATTGTGGTAGAGACTTTAGCATACCAGGGAAATAATATACCAAGTGACTTCCAAAACCTATGATTATTTTTGTAGATTAAAACAACAAAAATAAATTAAGCAATCAAGTCATATAAAAAAGATGGCTCAAAGATTAAGATATGTTATAAATAATACTATATAAGAACTCTTCAGAGGCCTCCAAAAGCCTTCAATAGGGAGGGAGATTAATGACTAGTGGATAAAGCTGAGGATTTTTGTCTTCTGTTGACAGCACCAATGTTACCTCAGATTAAGGGTGGACAACACTTCCGATGTTAATCATGAAAACATAATTTTGATGATTCCTTTGGAAGCCCTGTGCTTTCTCAAATAACCTTCTCTCTTAAAATGTATTGTGAAAAAGAAGTAAACTGAGCATAAATCACCACTACTTATAAATGTGTTCATATTTAGAAATAGAGTCTATACAGACGCAATGAGGTTAGCATGAAGTCATACTAAATTATTTAATATGGGACTTAAACCAATGATGAATGTCTTTAGTAGGAGAACCTGCAAAAGACGATGATGTAAAGGCATACCAGGAGATGAGGAAGAATGCCAACATCTACTAAGACTGAAGGATAAAATAGATTGTTCTATAGAGACTTCAGAACAACATAACCCTGGATACATGCATTTTGCCATCAGAGATGTGAAAAAATAAATTTCTCTAGTTTGATATATTGGTTCATGACTCGTGTGTGTGTGTGTGTGAGAGAGAGAGAGAGAGAGAGAGAGAGACAGACAGACAGACAGACAGACAGACAGACAGACAGAGATATAGAATGCACAAACTAAGCCTATAGCTCTTCTCTCCTATTTGGCATTTGTAAATTCTCTAAGTGAGAATCAAATAGTGTTACAAATATCAACTGATGTGATGAGGTAAAATTTCAGAAGGAGAGTAGAAGTGAAGATTATACAAAGTCATTGTCTCAAGTTGACAAATTCGGTGTAAAAATTAGGCCTTCCATGGCTGTAGGCAGATAAAGAGTCACATTAAAAATGGACTTAAAGGGCATCTGTGTGGTGTGGTGGTGGTGGTGGTGGTGGTCGTGTGTGTGTATGTGTGTATTCTGAATCCAAGTGTTGAAGAATTATGTATATAAATGGAAGGCAGCATTGTGATCATTCTGACAACCCAGCAGATTTTTCAGACATATATATGGCATCTGATCATTTTTCTTAAGTCTCAGCTCTAGTACCAAGATCCAAGCCACTGTAATCTTTTCCCTGCAGTACTGCTTAAAGTAATTCGCTTTCTTATTTTATGTACTTGTCCAAAAGAGACAGTCAACTTCCAAAGTAATTCTGCAACCAAGGTAATCTATATTACTTTGCAGTTTGCCTAATAACCCCCACTAGTACCTTCCTATCTCAGATGACATTTCATTCAGGCCACAGAAGATTCAGTGTCAGCTCCTTTTCCATTTCTCTACTATTTCTACTCTTCTACTTACACAGACTTCACACTCTTTTAAGGCTATGTTCTTATTACACACTATACATCTCATAACTTATCTGTGATACTGTAAAGCCTATGCTCAGATGTTATCTTCTCATCAAAATCTCCTAGACCATACACCCATCTATTTTCCCCAGCACATTTTTTCCAATGTGCTTATCTCCTTTAAGTATATAATATCCCATTTGCAGTCTTAATTTGTTTATTGCCTGTTTCTTTCCCAGCGGATATGAAGTTCATTAGGGCAGGATTTTCCATCTGTTCTATTGACTCCTACAGTTTATTGCCTAGAATAGTATCTGTCATAATAGCTACTCAATACACATTTGCTCAATGACAGGAGAAGGATATTTATTTGCACTAGCATTATTTGAAGTAGCAAAATAATGGGTATAGCCTACATATTCAGCAATGCAATAACCAATTGAAAAGGCTACTTTTCAATAGACTATTGTATACCTATAAATGATAAGGTATATTAACTATATCTTCTACTTAAATATTTACAATGAATTAGCCTATGAAGGTGAAAGTGAGTTTGACTCATTTAGGGCAACTACACCAAAGTTACCTATATGTCTGAATCAGGAAAAAGTTAAAATGACTTCTAAAGATTAATAGGTAATATGAACATTTTAGATTTTTAAGATATTACTAAGAAGAATTTTGAAAAAAGTTAAGTTTTGCCATACTGAAATGAGAATTTTCCATACTTTATTGCCATACTGAAATGAGAATACATGCACACATACACATGCACACACTCACATGCACACAGAGAGAGAGAGAGAGAGAGAGAGAGAGAGAGAGAGAGACCTTAAATCCTATTAACTAGCATATAGTGAAAAAAATCTCAAGAGTAGGAGAAACTCCAGGGAAGTATATATTGATATTTTTATAGGATTTGGAAGCAGAGAGAAAAAAGAAAAATAAGTAAGTACACTGTTCAAAATTAAATAGATGAAAAGAATTAAGAAAATGTCTCTCTTACCTTTCCATGGTTAAACTGTAGATTGTCCCAGGACCCACATGTTAAAGGCTTCATCCCCAAAGAAGGGGTATAACTGCGAAGTGGTAAAACATTTAATGTAAGACCTAGTGGGAGGCCTTTGGATCATTGAGATCAAGTCCTTCATGGAGACTGTAAGACCCAGGCCCCCTTTTCTCTCAGTTTTCTTCTGGATCACAGTGAGGAGAGTGTTCTGTCCCATCACACAGGCCCATTATGGCATGCTGCTACAGACCAAATGCACTGACTTCAACCAGTGTGGAAGGTGGCTTCCAAAATAAGGTTTTATCTCTGGGAGCTGTTAGGCTAAAGTATCACAAAGGTATTGCTTGGTAGAGTTTTAAAATATGACTTTATTAGGATGATTAAAAATAATGGCATTAACCTTTCAAAGCAGGAAATGGCATTGATTTCCTCAAGACAAATTGATAGCATACCCTATCTTTCATGGGCTGATTATTTAAACTATTACAAAGTTTAAGTTGACTCTGCAAATTATGAAAGCAAGAGTTTATTTGGTTCAAAATAGGAAAATGTCATTGTGCTGATTAGAACATGTCTTGAATTTTAATGGTCTTTAAGAAACATAAGATTCTTGAAACATAATCATATATAACAAAGCCTAAGTATGAACAAGGAAGCTCCTGGAATTTCTATAAAACTCTTCTTACAAAGAAAAATAATACTGTCATCTGATAAGAGAAAATGGATTCATTATTGAATTACCAAAATATAAATGTCTAAAATTCAGATGAGTCCTTTTTGTCTTTGCTATTCCTGCTTTAATAGCCCCAACCTCTTTTGACTCTATGATGACCAACAGTTTTGTATTAATAATATTCCAAGTAACCCAGGTTTAATCCATGAATCATGAAAATAGGGAGAGCAAAAATGAATCAATGAATAAACAAACAAATATGCAAGCTATGTGAACTGAAAGATACGAAGGATCAGTCTATACTTCAGAATATTGTATAACTGTAGAATGTACTCCCTGAAAATGAAGAATGGAGAGACAGGCATGTGTCCCTTGAAAGCATGAAGGATGGGTGGAGACTATGCTTCAGTTATGCCTGGTCTATTTTATGAACCGATGTATCTTCTGAACATTATAGGAAGAACACACATAAAACTTAATTTGTCATACACACACCAAGGAAGCAAATACAAAGCAAAGAAAGGTAAGAGAAGGAATGAATGGAAAAGAAAGAAATGAGAAAAGCAGAGTGATAAATATGAAGGAAGAATATCAAGAAATATTATACCTGAATGTGAAAAAATTGAGAAGAAAAATACACTAACTATTTATAATTGAATAATTAAAAAAGAATAAAAGAGAATATACTGAACTAAGATAGGGATCTGAAAAGAATATAAAGGGAAAAAACCTCAGTTGCTAGAAAATGCCTCATTCACTAAACATCTCAAAGACATTGTAGGAACAAACTCTTTAGTCAAATATGCAAAAGGATGCATATTCCACCAGAGGAGTAAAGAGGTGAGACTGTTAGACATGTAATATAAATCACTAGTCTTTAGTGCATCCCATGTCTTTTGTTCCCATTTAACTTTGTTGAATAAGTAATGCTAAAAGGATAGTTCATTACTGATACACATAAATCTCTATCATATAGCTAAGATAATATGACATCCTACTAGAATTTAAAGCCTGTTATTCAATCACTAGATTGAGATTGTTTCACCTCCTGGAATCCCTACATAAACAAAGGGAAATCTAATACAAGACCAATACAGACTTAAACAATAAGCCTCCAACTTACTTCTAAGCAAGCACTTTCCATCAGATCCTATAGGAATAAGGCAAGTGCCCAGCTGAGGACAGTTGCATTATTGTCCACATTTGTTCTTTTTTGTTTGTTTGTTTGTTTTGTTTTAATTTTATTCGATATATTTTTTATTTACATTTCAAATGATTTCCCCTTTTCTGGTTCCCCACTCCCCGAAAGTCACATAAGCCCCCTTCCCTCCCTCTGTTCTCCCACCCATCCCTTCCCACTTCCCTGTTCTGGTTTTGTCTTATACTGCTACACTGGGTCTTTCCAGAACTAGGGGCCACTCCTCCATTCTTATTGTACCTCATTTGAAGTGTGGATTATGTTTTGCATATTCCAGTTTTCCAAGCTAATATCCACTTATTAGTGAGTGCATACCATGGTTGATCTTTTGAGACTGGGTTACCTCACTTAGTATGATGTTCTCCAGCTCCATTCATTTGCCTAAGAATTTCATGAATTAATTCATTGTTTCTAATGGCTGAATAGTACTCCATTGTGTAGATATACCACATTTTTTGCATCCATTCTTCTGTTGAGGGATACCTGTGTTCTTTCCAGCTTCTGGCTATTATAAATAGGGCTGCTATGAACATAGTGGAACATGTATCCTTATTACATGGTGGGGAATCCTCTGGGTTTATGCCCAGGAGTGGTATAGCAGGATCTTTTGGAAGTGACATGCCCAGTTTTCTGAGGGACTGCCAGACTGATTCCCAGAGTGGTTGTACTAATTTGCAACCCAACCAGCAGTGGAGGAGTGTTCCTCTTTCTCCACATCCTCGCCAACATCTGCTGTCTCCTGAGTTTTTAATCTTAGCCACTCTGACTGGTATAAGGTGAAATCTCAGGGTTGTTTTGACCACATTTGTTCTATCACATCTTATTATCATACCATGGGTCCAGAGATCCCTGAGCCTCTTCTGATCCACTGATCAATCTACCCATATAGTCTCAAATAATTCAAGTTTGTTTGGAGTTTTTAACAATGACCATAATGATGTTATCAACTTGATTAGATTCAGAATCACCCAATAGATGAGAAAAATACATTTCTAGGTGTGTCAGAGAGGATATTTCCAGAGGTGGTTAGTTAAGTTCAGAAAAACCAACCTGAATAGAAGTGGCAATAATTCTAGGCCTAGATGAACTAGAGAAGAGATCTCCCATACTCCATTTCTCCTGCCTACTCCTTTTCTCCTTCCCTCTCTTTCTTTCTTCCTTCTTCTCCCTTCCCTCCCTCCTTTGTTTTCTGTTTGCTTTGAGATTGGTTATTTATTTGACATACTCTCTTTACCAGAAGGAATTGAAACCTTTGAAACCGTTAGCCTAAATAAATCTTTCATCAACTGAATTGTTTTCTCATGTATTTGTCATAGAATTGAAAATTTTAACATGGTCTTTTTTTAAAAAAAAAAGCACTTCATATTTTTCAAAATTATTAAATTCCAAGGCAAATCTAAAGGAATTTTTCAAGACTCTTAAAAAAGCCATTACCATTGTTATGTTCAAAATTTAATTAATGTTTTAAAACAACAGCCTAAAGACATTAAATCTACAATGGAGATTATAAAACTTGTCTTAAAAAGAATTGTGGAGAACATTCTTTGTTATAAGTGTATTTCAAAGTATTGAATTGTTTTGTAAAACATATAAGTTGGTTAATTTTATGTAGTAAAATAAATATATATTTTACTACTATTTAAAGGATTATAAATAAATAAGAGGCATTTTAGATAATACAATAAGATCTTAATAATTCAGAGAGAATAACATAAGTTTGAGTATAATAATCATATTGAAAACACTAAGCTCCAAAAGTAATGATTTTTACATTTGTAAAATGTAAAAGGACGTCCTTGAAATTATTGAATTTTGCTGCTTATTGTTGAGCCCCAAATTCTTTAAATTGTATTCATGTACATTTTATGGTATCCTATCTACCCACATATTTTCCAGTCACCTGGTCACTAACCTCCAACCTCCAATTCCTTTCTAATTGTTATTGAGAATCCAGAGCAGCAATAAGAGGATCTTGCTGCTTTCTCTTTTGCCATCAGTCTGTTGGATGACAGCTTAAAGTCACTACTGTTTAAGGAAACATCATCTTTCAAATACTTGTGCTGGAAAAATGTCTCTGAGACTAAAAGAAAAGTTACATGCTAAACTTCAGTACAAGTTGGTATGTTATATAGAGTGAAACACTGGAAATTCTCTATTTTAGAGATAAACTAAGAAACTGGAGGGCCCTATTCTACCTGCAAATACAATCAGGAAATGCTAATCCTAGTGGAGGCAGAACTTTACAGGAAAGATAAAATTCAGTATCTACCTTCTTTTTCCCTCGTCCTTTCAAGAAGACCTTTCTGGAATGGTCCGAGTACTCTAACCTGCATGGAGGGAGATGAGGGCTGAGAAAAAGAACATCTCCTCCATCCTATAGATGGTGAGGTGCTGGCACTAATTATTGATCCCTGTGTGATGGGTACATTTTAATTGTTAAGTTCTTGTTTTCATATTTTTAGTCATGCCCATGATAAGTATTCTAAGGGATGCGGGACCATGAAAATATGCGACCACATGTGAAGGAAATGATTCAAAAGCAAATAGAAGGTGTAAAACCCAGGCCAGCTGCTTAAATAAAATGACTGCCAATCTACATGCCTTAGGAATGGTTGAGCAGGGACTGTGAACTGCTTTGAACCCTAATGTGAAAAGTGCCACATGGGTAGCCACACTCTCAAGATAGTTTGGCTTGCCAAGTAAGTCTGAAATATTTCAATTTTAAAAGGAATATTCTTGCTTACATACGTTGAAAACCAATTAAACATTCTCAACATGCTAGGAAATCTATACTTCAAGTGCCCTCTGGCTATATTCAGATTACAGGTCTTAGAATTGTGAACAGTTTTATACATCAACAATAAAACATGAGAAGGACTAAGAAGGGGAGATAAGAGAAATAGCTTTTAGACAGCTGTTAAACCAAATGGGTATTTGGTAATGAAAAGCTCTTGAAGTGGAGGTTTCAGCAATGTTTCTGGCAATGAATCTCACTGTATTAATAAATAAATCTATCTCTAGTGTTTTGACTTTTAATGTGTGTATTTTAACATAATAGCATCCTAATAGTTGACTTTAAAGTAAGAAGGAGGTAACACCACCATAAGTGTGTGCCTATATCTATAGATATAACTAATCAGTTCTTTTTTTCTAACAAGTATATGTTGGATATCATGTAACAGCTGATGATAAAAATCATACCTCTCAGGAATTTAGTAAAATCACTGGCAACTACTTGACTGCAGTAAGAAAGTAGAATTGCTGGCCAAGAGGCTGTCTGACCAGAAGATACACTCAGTACAATGGACAAGTGCTAGGAGAAGGACTAAAAGATTTCCAAAGATATCTTCTCTGATCTGCAGAAACACATGTATACACACTAACATAACTGTATACTGATCATTCTTAGAATCCAAATACATGTAATAAACCTCATTCTTTTTCAAATATATTTTATTAAGTGAGAACTTCATGCAATGTGTTTTTATCATATTTTTATCCCTTCTCCAATTCCCTCAAGATCCACTACCATCTCCCTACTCAGTCAAATCATGATTTTTTTTCTTTTGAAGTTCATTATATTCAATTTGCATTGCCTAAACATTCTTGTTCTGGCTAACTGGTCAACATCCAGAGAATAAAAGACTGACTTAGTACTCTCATTACAATAAGCCACGTAGCTTAAGGTGTTTTGTTAGAATGGTCACAGTGGGCTAAGAGAAATAGTCTAAATTTGGAACATATCACTTGGGTACTATATATAAAAGATGTTTTCCAGTAAGTCTTCAATCAACCTCTATTTAAAGTGTATTGCCCAATCAGCTTACTAAAATCTAGGCCATGATATAGACTGACTGTTTGTGTGCCCTCAAAGTTCAAATGTTGAGATACCTCTCCCCAGTACATGGTGTTTGAAGTCAGTGCCTTTGAAAGTTAACTAGGTCATAAGGATGGAGACCCTGTGAGTAACATTGGTGACTTCACAAGAAGGTGCCAGGGGTCTCTTCTCTGTTCCAATGAGGATATAAAGAAGCAGCAAATTGTAGAGGTAAAACAGGGTACATGAGAGAATCTTTAATTTGGACTGTGAAATCTTCATAGCTGTGAAAAATATTGTTATTTAAGTTACCTATCTGTGGTGTTTTATTACAGCAACCTGACTTACCAGAACCGATTCCTTTACATTAGACACTGATTTTCCTCAATGGAACTATTAAATTTGAGTCTGAGTATTTGATGACATTGTAAATATGACTTGAAAAGTTTACATTTCATCCTACCTTAAATAGGATATTATGTTTTTGTTCAATGAAAGGGGATTTTGAAGTCAGCAAGGCAGAGTGTACATTGTGACTCTACTGCTTACTAATTATGTATAGCATGGGATACCTTATTTAAGGAATGAACGGAATTCTAGCATTCTGAACTGACAATTTTATTGCCTGAAAAGACTGATAAATTTAGATAAGGCTTGTAAAGCATTTAACACAGGGATAAACAGGAAATATGCTCTTTCATTAGCTTCTAAACATAAAACTATGTGTTAAATCTACCAAAAATGATTTTTGAAATATTCTTAAGGAGATATAAGTGGAAAAGTTTTCCCTAATCACAATTACTAATTCAAGAAAGGACAGCTAAAAGTTTAAAAAAATTAATTAAAACTTCTAACAGAGCCAAGCTTCCAAAGTAACAATTAAAAACAAAATTTTGTCTCTAGCATTATACATGTGGAGATCTCTTTGAAACTGTCAGCTCAGGTCAGAACCATAGAAAACAATATACTAAAGAAGGGTGAGGCCAGAAGTCCATACGCCCTAGAACTAAAGAGCCCACTTTGAATATATTCAATCCCTGCATTCTCTTTCTCTCTGGAATAACAGATCAGCATCCTAAGTTACAAATTGTTTTCATAAATTTTATATAGAGTATCCAGCAACAATTAGAAATTTTCACACCTTTGAAAAATGAAAACATATTAAAATAAAATAAAAGCGGACTGTTGGGTTAATAGACAAAACTAAGTTCCTTGGAAATGCTTCGGACCCTTCTGGTCTTACTTCATGGGCATGTATCCTGGTACATCATGTTTTTGCCACTGTGGCCATAGTGCCTCGAAACAACTACAGAGAAGGGTTTGTCCTCTAGTTTCAGAAGATGTGGTTCATGGCTTTGTATCTGACACTTGGATAGGACATTGTGGCCACAGCAATTTTTCACTTCACATCCAATAAGGAAAAGGAAGGGGATGTAGATATACAGGTGGCTTGCCTTTTTGCTTATTCTATACTTTCAAAGAAACCTGCCCATGGAATTTTTCAAGTTGCATTTAATTATTCTTCTCTGGAAATATCCCCACCAGCATTCTGCAGATGTGCCTTACCAATCCTCTGGACCATTCTATATTTATTCAAGTTAACCATGAAGACTAGTCATAATACTGGGTCAATAATAGTTAGATTGTCAACTTGACACAAGCCAGAGTCACATGGGAAAAGAGAATCTCAATTATAAAGTTGCCTTGAACAGATTAGCCAATAAACAGGTTTGGGGTGTGTTTTTTGATCCCTAATTAATGTGGGGTTCATTCTGCTATGGTCCATTATATACCTAGGCAGGTGGGAATGGGATGTGTTTTTAAAGCTGGTGAAACACGAGCCTGTAAACAACCCAGTAAAGCAACATTCCTTGGTAGTTTTTTACTCAGTTCCTTCTTGAGTTCCTGCCCTGACTTTCCTCAATCGCTGTTACCTGGAAATATAAGATGAAATAAACCTTATTCTTCCCCAAATTGCTTTTAGCCATGTTTATCACAGCAATAGAAAACAAACTTAACAATCATGTGAGAGTCATAACTATATAGGGACTATGCTTAATTTAGTGATCTATTCTTGCCAACTTGATAGCTTTATTAACTTTCTGGTATACCTACTTACAGTAGGTTCCTCAAAGTATGCAGCTTCTCATGTTTTTAAGATTCATTAAGAGACACTTAAAATGTGTAATCTGGGGTTAACTGCTCACTACTACAAAGGCAAGACATTGCCCATTATGCTAACCAATGTCCCGTGAATAATCAAATTTTCCAGTTGGGCTGCAGTGATTGGGCACCAATTCCAACCCTTTGTATCAGGTTTCTTTCGCTGAAGTAGTCTGGAGATTTCCTGTGTCTTACATAGTTCCTTCATACGTGTATGCAGATCAGTATTTTCCCAAATATTCAAGGATACACATATAATTTCTGGTTCTTTCTCTAAGCATTCATCTTATTTCCAACTTGGGTGTTTCCCTGGAATCCCCTTTAGCATCACGCTCTGTAAGCTCACTGATGGTTTTAAACATTACGAATCACTTGGCCACCTTCTTTGTTGCTCCCCTCACAGAGATCACTGTCCTCTATTGCTCAGCATCCCATGTCCCAAACACATTTTGTCATAACTTGTCTCATTTGTCATACTACTATCCCAGGCAAAGTGATTTATCCCATCACATTATCCTATCTTGGTTGGCAGTAGTAATCTAACAACATTTTGTCACAATCCAAGATTCTGACATGCCCAAAATTGATCAACACTAAACTAGTTACATAAATTATGATGTATCCATACAGCAGATTGCTATTGCAGAAATAAAGATATATGGCACATAGCCACCTTCAACTATAAGAATAAATCCAACAATATTGAACATAAGAAATAAGACATAAAATAACATGATAATGAAAGCTGAAAGATTCAAAACAATAAACCATTTTTGACTTCAAGTGTGATTATCTTTGAAAGAAAAGAGAAAGAGTCAAAATGCCAGGGAAACAAAGGAGACTTCTGTGGGCTCATCACCTTTAGTTTTCTTGACACTGTAGTAATTATATAAGCATGGCATCTTTATGGTAAATACTAAAAGTTTAATTGCTTTTTTTGTATTTGTTATGGAGTATAATTCAGATGTCATTTAAAATAATAAGATAATAAAAATAAATACACATAACAAATAATAATATGCAGGATACATATCAGAATCACAATATTCAGATTTATTTTAGTTATTTGAAGACAGGGTCTTACTATGCATCTCTGTTGTCCTGTAATTCACTATATAGACCACGCTGGCCTCAGGATGAACCTCCCTCTTACCCACCAAGTACTGTGATTAAAGGCATGCACTGCTAAACCCAGCTAGAACTGAGGATTCTAACAGGTACACTTGAAAATATAGTGTTGGTAGAATGTGTGAAACATCTTTACTAGGAATATTCTAAAATTCTTGAGAAATAAACTTTCTGATGTTTATGAAGAGGGCAATTTTGACACAAATATACATTATTGTAGTATATGCTATGTGTCAAGCACCTCTTTGTTACAACAAACTACCTTTCACTAAACTGTCAATGGAGATTCTTTTAGAATGTTGTTTTGATTTACTACACATATATATTCCATATATGTGTGCAGTGTATCTTGACTATATCTGACCTAAATCCTTCCTCTCATCCTCTTTCCCTGGAGCCCTCCAATGCTTTTCTCCATATTTTCATGTTCTGATTTTAATAATCCAGTGAGTCCAATTAAGGCTGCCTGCATGTGCATGGGTATGGGATTGCCCATCACAGTGCAGAGCTTAGACAACTTATGAGCAGCCACACCCACAAAGAAAAAAATGATTCCTCCCTCCCAGAGCAGCCACCACCACAAAGACCTGTCAATGGAGGGTTTTAACTGTGTTCATTTGCATCCACTTCCACTCAAATATTTACCAAGTGACTAATGCCTCCAGTTCCAGAGCACTGACAGTTTGCTCAATATGCTGGTTTTGAAGCTTAAAGGCACAGTTCAAATTGCATTTTTTAGTCAATTGAGCTCCAGTGCCCAGATATATGTGCATCAGTAGCTCATATGGTGGGGCTATTAGCTAAAAAGAAAAAATATTTTTTAAAAAAAAATGTGTTCTGGCTTTGTTTAGTTATCACATCACATGTGATAATGTCATAGGGAGTAAGTTTTGCCTTCAGGTATTTGAGCTGACTTACAAACTGAATATAAAATATGAACAAGATAAAATAAACAAGCAAGTCTTGATTCTCACCTGTCATGGACTTTATATTATCAATCTCCTTCTGTTTTATTCACATACATGCACACACACACACACACACACACACACTCACACTTACATACACACACTCATATTTACACATGCACACCCATACACACACATTCATACAATCATAGGTACACACATTCATATTCTCATATGTACACATACTCACATATACACACACTAACACATCCACACACTCACACATACATACAGTCCCATAAACATACATTCACATATACACACACTCATACATACAAACTCTCTCTCTCTCTCTCTCTCTCTCTCTCTCTCTCTCTCTCTCACACACACACACACACACACACACACAAACAAACATACCCCTAAGTCTACTTCTATTACCATCAATATAAAGAAAATCAAGGCCAAATACTGACTTAAGGAAAAAAATAACAACCCTAGAATTGGTTATTTTGAACTTGATATAACTGTACTAGTTTTATTTGAAATTTTTTGCAGTTTTCCAAAATGTTGATATATACCCACACTTTTTTCAAGTTTAGAGAAACATTTACTGAGGTTAGATGAGGTTCATATTCAGAGGGAGAGGTGGAGGTTGGGTTCTTCTCCCACTTTAGTAGTTTATTTACTGTCTTTGTCACTTTAAGGAAACAAGATTGCTTAATGTAATTATAATATTTCACTTCTGTGAAATGAACGTTACTCCAAGTGGGTAGTGGTGGATATGTCACCAAGCTGTCCCTGTATACTCTGATTCAGAGTTTCACCTTCAGTGATAAAGACCTTCTTATTAGGCGTTTGATCCTCATCTCAAGCTCAGTGGAAACAAATGCTAGATATCAATTCTTTTACCACCAACTGGGAAAGGAGAAACAAGACAACTGGCTATCTCCAAAACTCTAAATTCACTTAGAATCCTATGCTTCCTGCAAACACAGATAATGCATAATCAAGAAGCCTGTTTCGCTAGGTCAATGGTGATCTGCAAAAACCAGAAGAACATACAACATGAACGGCTTGAACCTGTCTCATGGTGGGTGAAGAGAGGAGTTTCCTGGCATGTGTCCAAAAAGAGCCAGCAACAGTTCCAGTTGTTCTGCACTGTGCATGGTAGACCTGGGAGGAAATTCTAGGGATTCTTAATTGCTCAGAGAGTTAATGAATGTAGCAAATTAGGACCAGATTCCCACGAACACAAACAGTGTTTGCCTCAAAATATCAAAACCAGGGTATGCAGAGATGGCTCAGCAGGTAGCAGAGCACCTGCCAAGCCAGCTTGAGACTCAGGGTTTGAATACTCAGAACTCCTGTAAAAAGCCAGGAAAGGCCACATGTGCTTATAATCCCATCAGAGCATAGGGGTAGGGCACAGGATCTTGCTGGCCAGCCTAGCAGCAAAACAGCAAGCTCGCAGTACAGTAAGAGATACTGTCTCAAAGGACAAAGAGAGCAAGAGAGGAGGCACTGGATGTCTCTACATCATGTTCTGACCCATACATTTGCATGTATCATATATACAGATAATGATTATTCTTATCCTTATTATTATCAAAGACAACCTGATTAAACTAAAACTTGTAACTGAGATCCTTATTTTTTTAACTCATTTTAAAGAATGTTATGTTTAAAGGAAAGAAAAGGAAGCAGCAATTTCTCTCTTTTGTAATGTTTCACTATCTTGAAATTTCTCAACAACAAAAAATAATAAGAATAATGCAATGGCATTGTAGTAGAACACACCTTTGAATCAGAAATTGCAACCTAAAATTAAGCCTACATGTTTTTTTCCACAAGCTCAGAAACATGTGAATATTTCAAAACAAATAGAAGCTTTCATTATCATTAACATAATCACCCATCTTTACCTTAAATGAGCTATTTTTAGTTTAGTAAGTAGCTCTCAGTGATGGTATTTTGACTTGACACATTTCTTTAAATACATTTTATTTAAAAAACCACTTATGGATAATAAGACTATTCCGGTGATCACTGTAGAGCCTGTGTGTGTGTGTGTGTGTGTGTGTGTGTGTGTATTTATTACAAGAAGGCATAGATAGAAAAAACATGGTGTGAATGGAAACATTTATTAACCATTTTATAGAACTAGATAGTCTACAGTCCTGTGTAACCTAGGAAGAATGTTATGTCTGGCACTGGTCAATTTTCCATGGCTGTAACAAAACAGCACCAGCCACACAGTATGTAAAGGAAATTGTTTACTTGGATACTCATGGTTTCAGAGGGTTAACGCTCATGATAGGAGCATAACAGGAGAGAAGCAGAAAGGCATGGTTCGGAGTAGTGGGAAGCTCACATCCTATCCAAAAGAACCAGGCAGGGGACGGTGAGCAGCACTGGAATAGTGCAGTCTTTTGAAAACTCAAAGTCTACTCCCAGTGCCACATGTCCTTTAAGGCAATGCTTTCTAATCCTTCCTATCCAGTTCCACCCACCTGGAATCAAGAATTCAAATATATGAGCCTATGGGGCCATTATCACGGTCATTCTCATTCAAAACACCACAGGCCAGTAGCAACAGTCTCCCCTAAACCCCATCCCTTGCACACTCCAAACTGTTGGACAACAATTTGGAGTCATCAGAACAAAGTAAATTATTTGTATTTATCTTTATAAATGATTAGGAAACTAACACTACAAGCTTTGATGAAGCAACTATGTATTGTCCGAGAATCACAGTCTGAAACTCTTTCATTCTTTAAAGACTAGAACACCTATGTTAGCTCAAGCCACTGCTATTCACGCTTCCCTCAAAGTAATCACCCATCATAACAAGATTGCCAGAAAAGTGGGGGTAGCTCTGTTGTTGCCATCAGGATGCAAGACCTTTACTCTCTCCCATATTGCAACCGTTTTTTAACAGCTTTATTCAGGATAACTCATAGACACAAAACTAGATAACAATGATAGGCTATAAGCCAAGGTTTGGAAATCTCAAGAT
Organism: Apodemus sylvaticus; assembly: GCF_947179515.1. NCBI lineage: Eukaryota > Metazoa > Chordata > Mammalia > Rodentia > Muridae > Apodemus > Apodemus sylvaticus. The sequence goes on from NC_067486.1 coordinate 53,199,651, forward strand.
GCAAATGAAAAAAAATTAAAGAGAGAGAAAAAAGAATATGAAAGAAGCTTAACAATTATTCTTTATATGCTATTGCTAGGTGGAGAAGTAAGAAAAAAATGCAGAGCATAATAGTAACTGAAATTTGGAAATAGATATGAAGCATCAGAATCGATATATGTGTATATTTGTATATATGCACACATATGTATACATTCAATTGTTTTGTATGTCATCTTAAGAAATTATAGTCATGATATGAGATGTTTAGACCACACCACGAAGGTTTGCACCCTATGTTGAATGTCACTCCTCTGACTGTACTTTTGGGATATGTCATACCAGAAGGAAGTAGGCAGAACATTTCCCAATTAATCTGAGTTAATCAGCGAAGTGGGAAAGCCTGACACTTTTTGATGTTATTTTTATATTTGAGAGGTTATCTTCTTTTGGGTTTGATGAAAGAAGGTTACTATCTTGCTTTTTCCAGGGTGTAGTTTCCCTCCTTGTATTGGAGTTTTCCTCCTGTTATTTTTTGTAGGGCTAGGTTTGTGGAAAGATATTGTGTAAAATTGGTTTTGTCACAGAATATCTTGGTTTCTCCATCTCTGGTGATTAAGAGTTTTGCTGGGTATACTAGTCTCGGCTGACATTTGTGTTCTCTTAGAGTCTGCATGAGATCCACCCAGGATCTTCTAGCTTTCATGGTCTCTGGTGAGAAGGCTGGTGTAATTCTGATAGGTCTTCCTTTATCTATTTATTTATTTATTTATTTATTTATTCAATATATTTTTTATTTACATTTCAAATGATATCCCATTTTCTGGCTTCCCACTCCCCGAAAGTCCCATAAGCCCTATTCCCTCCCCCTGTTCCCCCCTCTACTCCTTCCCATTTCCCTGTTCTGGTATTGCCCTATACTGCTACACTGAGTCTTTCCATAACTGGGGGGCCACTCCTCCGTTCTTCTTGGATATCATTTAATGTGTGGATTAGGTGTTGGGTATTCCAATTTTCTAGGCTAATAATCAATTATTAGTGAGTGCATCCCATGATTGCTCTTTTGAGTTTGGTTTGCATCACTTAGTATGATGTTCTCCAGCTCCATCCATTTGTCTAAAAATTTCATGAATTCATTGTTTCTAATGGCTGAATAGTACTCCATTGTGTAGATATACCACATTTTTTGCATCCACTCTTCTGCTGAGGGATACCTGGGTTCTTTCCAGCTTCTGGCAATTATAAATAGGGCTTCAATGAACATAGTGGGACATGTATCCTTATTACATGCTGGGGAATCTTTTGGGTATATGCCCAGGAGTGGTATAGCAGGATCTTCTGGAAGTGAGGTGCCCAGTTTTCTGAGGGACTGCCAGACTGATTTCCAGAGTGGTTGTACCAATTTGCAACCCCACCAGCAGTGGAGGAGTGTTCCTCTTTCTCCACACCCTCTCCAACACCTGCTGTCTCCTGAATTTTTAATCTTAGCCATTCTAACTGGTGTAAGGTGAAATCACAGGGTTGTTTTGTTTTGCATTTCCCTAATGACTAATGAAGTTGAGCATTTTTTAAGATACTTCTCCGCTATCCGAAGTTCTTCAGTTGAGAATACTTTCTTTAACTCTGTACCCCATTTTTTAATAGGGTTGTTTGGTTTTCTGGAGTCTAACTTCTTGAGTTCTTTATATGTATTGGATATTAGCCCTCTATCTGATGTAGGATTGGTGAAGATCCTTTCCCAATTTGTTGGTTGCCGATTTGTCCTCTTAATGGTGTCCTTTGCTTTACAGAAACTTTGTAATTTTATGAGGTCCCATTTGTCAATTCTTGATCTTAGAGCATACGCTATTGGTGTTCTGTTCAGAAACTTTCTCCCTGTACCGATGTCCTCAAGGGTCTTCCCCAGTTCCTTTTCTATTAGCTTCAGAGTGTCTGGCTTTATGTGGAGGTCCTTGATCCATTTGGATTTGAGCTTAGTACAAGGAGACAAGGATGGATCAATTCGCATTCTTCTGCATGCTGACCTCCAGTTGAACCAGCACCATTTGTTGAAAAGGCTATCTTTTTTCCATTGGATGTTTTCAGCCTCTTTGTCGAGGATCAAGTGGCCATAGGTGTGTGGGTTCATTTCTGGATCTTCAATCCTGTTCCATTGATCCACCTGCCTGTCACTGTACCAATACCATGCTGTTTTTAACACTATTTCTCTGTAGTATTGCTTGAGGTCAGGGATATTGATTCCCCCAGAATTTCTTTTGTTGCTGAGAATAGTTTTAGCTATCCTGGGTTTTTTGTTATTCCAGGTGAATTTGATAATTGCTCTTTCTAACTCTGTGAAGAATTGAGTTAGGATTTTGATGGATATTGCATTGAATCTGTATATTGCTTTTGGCAAAATGGCCATTTTAACTATATTGTTTCTACCGATCCATGAGCATGGCAGGTTTTCCCATTTTATGAGGTCTTCTTCCATTTCCTTCTTCAGAGTCTTGAAGTTTTTGTCATACATATCTTTCACATGTTTGGTAAGAGTCACCCCAAGATACTTTATACTGTTTGTGGCTATTGTGAAGGGGGTCATTTCCCTATTTTCTTTCTCAGCCTGCTTATCCATTGAGTATAGGAAGGCCACTGATTTGCTTGAGTTGATTTCATAACCTGCCACTTTGCTGAAGTTGTTTATCAGCTGTAGAAGCTCTCTAGTGGAGTTTTTTGGGTCACTTAGGTAGACTATCATGTCATCTGCAAATAATGATAGTTTGACTTCTTCCTTTCCAATTTGTATCCCATTGACCTCCTTATGTTGTCGAATTGCCCGAGCTAGTACCTCAAGTACAATATTGAAAAGATAAGGAGAAGGGGGGGCAGCCCTGTCTAGTCCCTGATTTTAGTGGGATTGCTTCAAGTTTCTCTCCATTTAGTTTGATGCTGGCTACCGGTTTGCTGTATATTGCTTTTACTATGCTTAGGTATGGGCCTTGAATTCCTGTTCTTTCCAAGACTTTAAGCATGAAAGGATGCTAAATTTTGTCAAATGCTTTTTCAGCATCCAATGAAATGAGCATGTGTTTTTTTTCTTTGAGTTTGTTTATGTAGTGGATTGCATTGATGGATTTCCGTTTATTGAACCAACCCTGCATTCCCGGGATAAAGCCTACTTGATCACGGTGGATGATCGTTTTGATGTTTTCTTGGATTCGGTTGGCAAGAATTTTATTGAGTATTTTTGCATCGATGTTCATAAGGGAAATTGGTCTGAAGTTCTCTTTCTTTGTTGGATCTTTGTGTGGTTTTGGTATCAGCGTAATTGTGGCTTTGTAGAAGGAATTGGGTAGTGTTCCTTCTGTTTCTATTTTGTGGAATAGTTTGAAGAGTATTGGTGTTAACTCTTCTTTGAAGGTCTGGTAGAATTCTGCACTGAAGCCATCTGGTCCTGTGCTTTTTTTGGTTGGAAGACTTTCTATGACTCCTTCTATTTCTTTAGGCATTATGGGACTGTTTAGATGGTCTAGTTGGTCCTGATTTAATTTTGGTATTTGGTATCTGTCAAGGAAATTGTCCATTTCCTCCAGATTCTCCAGTTGTGTTGAGTACAGGCTCTTGTAGTAGGATCTGATGATTTTTTGGATTTCCTCAGTTTCCGTTGTTATATCTCCCTTTTCATTTCTAAGTTTGTTAATTTGGATACTTTCTTTGTGCCCTTTGGTCAATCTGGCTAAGGGTTTATCTATCTTGTTGATTTTCTCAAAGAACCAGCTCCTAGTTTTGATGATTCTTTGTATGGTTCTCTTTTTTTCTACTTGATTGATTCCGGCCCTGAGTTTGATGATTTCCTGCCTTCTACTCCTCCTGGGTGAAATAGCTTCTTTTTGTTCCAGGGCTTTCAGGTGTGTCATTAAGCTGGTAATGTATGCTCTCTCCATTTTCTTTTTGGAGGCACTCAGGGCTATGAGTTTTCCTCTTAGCACTGCTTTCATTGTGTCCCATAGATTTGGGTATGTTGTGTCTTCATTTTCATTGTGTTCTAAAAAGTCTTTAATTTCTTTATTTATTTCTTCCTTGACCAAGATATCATTGAGTAAAATATTGTTCAGTTTCCACATGTATGTGGGTTTTCTGTTGTTTTTGTTGCTATTGAAGACCACTTTTACTCCATAATGATCTGATAGGAGGCATGGGATTAGTTCGATCTTCTTATATTTGTTGAGGTCTGTCTTGTGACCAATTATATGGTCGATTTTGGAGAAGGTACCATGAGGTGCTGAGAAAAAGGTATATTCTTTTGCTTTGGGATAGAATGTTCTATATATATCTGTTAAATCTAATTGGTCCAAAGCTTCAATTAGTTTCATTATGTCCCTATTTAGTTTCTGTTTTCCTGATCGGTCCATTGAGGAAAGTGCAGTGTTGAAGTCACCCACAATTATTGTGTCATGTGCAATGTGTGCTTTGAGCTTTAATAAAGTTTCTTTTATGAAAGAGGGTGCCCTTGCATTTGGAGCATAGATGTTCAGGATTGAGAGTTCTTCTTGTTGTATTTTTCCTTTGACCAGCAAGAAGTGTCCCTCAGAGTCTCTTTTGATGACTTTGGGTTGAAAGTCAATTTTGTCTGATATTAAAATGGCTACTCCAGCTTGTTTCCTGAGACCATTTGCTTGTAAAATTGTCTTCCAGCCTTTTACTCTAAGGTAGTGTTTGTCTTTGACCCTGAGGTGTGTTTCCTGTAAGCAGCAAAATGTAGGGTCCTGTTTACGTATCCAGTCAGTTAGTATGTGTCTTTTTATTGGGGCATTAAGTCCATTGATGTTAAGAGATATTAAGGAATAGTGATTGTTACTTCCTATCATTTTTGACATTATTTTTTAAATTTGATTGCTTAACTTCTTTTGGGTTTGATGAAAGGTTACTATCTTGCTTTTTCCAGGGTGAAATTTCCCTCCTTGTATTGGTGTTTTCCTCCTATTATCCTTTGTAGGGCTGGGTTTGTGGATAGATATTGGGTAAACTTGGTTTTGTCATGAAATATCTTAGTTTCTCCATCTACGGTGATTGAGAGTTTTGCTGGATATAGTAGTTTTGGCTAGCATTTGCGTTCTCTTAGCATCTGCATGAGATCTGCCCAGGATCTTCTAGCTTTCATAGTCTCAGGTGAAAAGTCTGCTGTGATTCTGATAGGTCTTCCTTTATATATTACTTGGCCTTTTTCTCTTACTGCCTTTAATATTCTTTCTTTGTTTAGTACATTTGGTGTTTTGATTATTATGTGACGGGAAGTATTTCTGTTCTGGTCCAGTCTGTTTGGAGTTCTGTAGGCTTCTTGTATATTCATGGGCATCTCTCTCTTTAGGTTAGGGAAGTTTTCTTCCATAATTTTATTGAAGATATTTGCTGGCCCTTTAAGTTGTAAATCTTCACTTTCATCTATGCCTATAATCCTTAGGTTTGGTCTTCTCATTGTGTCCTGGATTTCCTAGATATTTTGGGTTACCAGCTTTTTGCATTTTGCATTTTCTTTAACTGTTGAGTCCATGTTTCTATGGTATCTTCAGCATCTGAGATTCTTTCTTCTATCTCTTGTATTCTGTTGTTGATATTTGCATCTATGTCCCCTGATTTCTTCCCAAGGCTTTCTATCTCCAAAGTTGTCTCCCATTGAGTTTTCTTAGTTGTTTCTACTTCTGATTTTAGATCCTGGATGGTTTTGCTTAGCTCCTTCACTTGATTGTGCTTTCCTGTAATTCTTTAAGATATTTTTGTGTTTCCTCTTTCATGACCTCAGCCTGTTGACCAAAGTTCTCCTGTATTTCTTTAAGTGTTTTTTGCATTTCCTCATTATTGGCTTTTGTATTCTCCTGGATTTCTTTCAATGATTTTTGTGTTTCCCTTGCAAGGGCTTCTAACTTTTGATCCATTTTCTCCTGAATTTCTTTAAGTATGTCCTTCATGTGTTCCTGTACCAGCACCATGACCAGTGATTTTAAATCCAAATCTTGTTTTACTGGTGTGATGGGGTATCCAGGAGATGATGGTAAAGGAGAATTGGGTTCAGATGTTGCCATATTGCCTTGATTTCTGTTAGTGAAGTTCCTGTGTTTGCCTTTTGCCATCTAGTTCTCACTGGTGTTAGTTGGGCTTGTCAATGCTGGACTCACCAGTGCAAGCTGCCCCTTCCCAGGTGGCCTCTGGTGCACAGCTTACCTCCTGCACTGCCTAGAGACAGGGTGCTGTTGCCCAGGCTGTTCAGATCCTGAAGCAGACACCTGAAGGCTTCTGCTGGTGCCTGCTGGATTCACCGGAGCACACTGACTTCTCCCTGCTGGACGCCCGGAAGCCCCTCTTGCCTCTTTCAGGACCTGGAGATACTGCCAGAGGCCTCCGGACTGGAGCCTAAGCTCTGTGCCACAGAAGCAAGCTGTGCTGTGAGCTCCCAGACTGCCTCCGGGTGCACACCAGGTCTCCAGCACTTCCTGGAGATTGAGTGCTGTGGCCCAGGCTGTTCAGATCCCAAAGCAGGCACCTGAAGGCTCCTGCTGAGGCCTGCTGGACTCACTGGAGCACACCGACTTCTCCCCACTGGCCGCCCAGAAGCCCCTCTTGCCTCTTGCAAGACCTGGAGATATGGTGTTGCCGCCCAGGCTGATCTGGATCCGGAAGCGGAGAGGTCTGAGGGCTACCACCAGAGGCCTCAGGACTGGAGCCTAAGCTCTGTGCCACAGGAGCAAGCTGTGCTGTGAGCTCCCAGACTGCTTCCGGGTGCACACCAGGTCTCCCGCACTTCCTGGAGACCGAGTGCTGTGGCCCAGGCTGTTCAGATCTCAAAGCAGGCACCTGAAGGCCCCTGCTGGGGTCCACTGGCCGCCCGGAAGCCCCTCTTGCCTCTTGCAGGACCTGGAGATGTGGTGTTGCCCTTGTTTCTACTTCTGTTTTTAGATCCAGGATGGTTTTGCTCAGTTCCTTTATTTGTTTGTTTGTGTTTTCCTTTAATTCTTTAAGAGATTTTTTGTTTCCTCTTTCATGACTTTTGCCATTTGACTGACTTTCTCCTGTATTTCTTTAAGTTTTTTTTTCATTTCTTTTTTATTGGCTTCTATCTCTTGAGCCTTATTCTCCTGAAGTTCCTTAAGTGATTTTTGTTTTTCCATTATACAGGTTTCTAACTTCTTCATGTTCTCCTGTATTTCTTTAAGAGTTTCATTTATGTCCTTTTTGTGTTCCTCTAGCAGCATCATGACCAGTGATTTTAAATCCAAATATTGTTTTTCTGGTGTGTTAGGGTATCCAGGACTTGCTGTTGTTGGAGTTGGTTTCAGACACTGCCACATTGTCTAAATTTCTGTTAGTAGCATTCCTACGTTTTCCTTTTGCCATCTTGTTATCTCTGGAGTTAGTTGGTTTTGTTGTCACTGGCTGGTGGTTGAACCTCCTGTGAGACTGTAAGGTTATTTCTGCAACACTGGTTGACTGGGTTTCCCCTGGCACAGATTGCTGATGTGCTGCCCTCCTCTTGGGTGCCTTTGGAGCCCTAGTGTGCCTTGCCCCCAGGTTGTCTCTGTGAACCAGGTGATGCCTGTTTGCTCCTTCAAGGAGTGATGATGGTGGATGCTGTGGGGACCTTTTCTGAGTGCTGAACATTCTGCTGGGCAGCCAATCCCCCAACTGGGTTGGTGAACACAAAGCTAGCCTAGCTGCTCAGGCCCTGTGTCCAGGAAAAGGGCTGACAGGCTTAGGCCTGAGCAATGTTCGCCTCGGGCTATATCTGCTAATTGGTTCTGTCAGGTAGCCAAGATGGCGCTGTGAGCCTCTACCAGTGCTGCGCAGTCTGCTGGGCAGACAACCTCCTGGCTGGGTTGGCACACAGATGGCCCACCAGGCTGACCAAGGCCTGGGTGCAGGCCAACGCCTGTCAGGCTTAGACCCAAGTGATGTTCACCTTGGGCTATGTCTGCTAGCTGGCTTTGTCTGTTAGAGCACTCTGGCATCCTTTAGCCAAGATGGTGGCACGTGTGCCCCCTGCAAGTGCCGGGACAGTCTGCAGGGTAAACAACCTACTGGCCAGGTTTGCACACAGCTGGCCCACCAAGCAGCCCAGGGCCTGTGTGCAGGCCAACGCCTGTTGGGCTTAGACCCTCCCCCACCCCACCCCCCCAAGGCTGTTAGCCTCAGACTATGTCTGTTAACTGGCTTTATCTGTTAGAGCTCTCTGGCGTCCCATAGTCAAGATGGCGGTGTGCGTCCCCTGCCAGTGCTGGAAGTCTGCTGGGTAAACAAAGTCCTGACTGGGTTGGCACACGATGGCCCACCAAGTTGTCCAGGACCTGGGTGCAGGCCAATGCCTGTCAGGCTTAGACTGAAGCAATGCTATCCTTGGACTATGTCTGTGTACCTGGGGCTGTCAGATCTCTCTGGTGTCTGGGAGCCAAGATGGCAGAGAGCCTCTGTAACTGGCTGGCGGGAGGCAGAGGTCTAATGTGGCTTCAGTGGGGTGAAAAGCACTGTAACTTCGCTGCTGCTCATAGTATGGCTGACCAGCGGTGGCCAGTGGTAGCGGGCACAAGGCCTGCCTGGACCCTGTTGCCTTGGTTCCACTGGTGGTGGCCTTCTCCATTGGATGAGCTGCCACTGCCGCTGCCACCACCGCCTCCCCCCCCCCGAAAAATCTATAATTCCATTTTCAATCAATTTAGAATTATTTTTATGTTCTGCCTACCATTTTAACTGTATAATTTTTCATGACAATCTTCAATTTGAATATGTTTTTCTATATATTTCTCCAACTTTATCAGAAATATTTTCCATGTAAATCATCAACTTTATCAGAAAATGTTTATACTTCCACTTTCAATCAATTTAGTAATACTTTTATGTCTACCATTATTATATCTATATAAAAATTTTCATGATGATCTTCAACGTTTTTCTACATTTTTCTACAATTTTATCATAAATATTTTCCGCATAAATCTTCAATTGTATCATAATTGTTTGATACTTCCTTTTGTTTCTTCACAATGTTTCTACTTCCTTTTTCAATAAGAAGAAAAAAGAAAAAAGAAAGGTTGAGAACCAGTGCAATAGTAGATTACAAAGGCCCCTGGATTTTGCCTGGTAAGGAAGCAAGGACATCGGTCCTGAAACCCAAAGGAAATAAATCCTATCAGCAGCTAGTGACTTGGAATGGGGTCCTAGATTTTCTGATTATCCGGCACCCCTGCTTGACACCTTAATTGCACATTTGTAAGACTGTGAGGAGTGAATATAGCTTTATTAAATGCAAATTTTGACCTAACAACCAAGAAACCAAAATAATAAATGAATATTATCTTACTTTCTATTTTTATTATTAAGCATAGAAACATAATAAAAAAATTAGATGACTTAGGGTAACTACTTTTTATTGTGTGTGATGGTGGCTCATGTATGGAGGTCATAGGACAATGTTCAACAATTAGCTCTCTCTTACTATCATATGGTTTCTAGAGATCAAGCTCATATCAAAAGCTGTTCATTAGAGTACATAAAGCTACATATATCTACTTCCAAGATTAACGTCAGGTGTGGCATCAAGCACCTATACCCACTGAGCAACCTTGGCAGCTCCTAGAGAACTATGTCCCCTTTCCTTATCTGTAGTCACCTTCTTTAATTGTTCTATACACAGACCTCTTTTCTTAATCAAAGGCTACCTTTCAAAAATCACATCCTGCAGTTATCTAGAGATAGTTGGTTATAGAACTCTCTCCCATTGATTCCAAGAATGGAACAATAATTAACTACATCTGTCACAGAACTCAGTGACAGTGAGTGACCTGTCATGGTTAATGGTGCAGGAATTGGCTCACTGCTCAAACCAATCCAAGAGAGCTCCTTTCCAAGACAGGTTTTATATGTGCCAAGAGAAGCCGTTTCAGCTTTCTCAGACATGTAAACTGGAATTGTGCCTGTGGCTGTTATCTCTGACTCCATGATTTCTGACTCTTGGAAGATGTTACACTTAGAATAAGAGACAATAAAGCCAATACCTGAGAAAAAAGACAAGGTTGTAAATTCCCATTGGCAACCCAATCTGTAGTTATCATCCCTGGCTGGCCTTTCTCATTCTAATTTTCCTGCCCCCCATATCCCCAATAATAGTGTTTCCATTGATTTCTCCAAACTTGGAAGCCAGTTTGAGGTCTGATACCAAAAGTATTCTATTCACTATTCACTACAGACATTCGAATGTGGCAGTTATAATCTTTAATATATTGCAAAGTGTATGTACACAAATAAGTTACAAAAATCATGTTACCTTATTTAACATGATGCAAAAGAATCCTGAAGAAAAGCACCCATAAAGATGGAGAAAGTAAAGTTTGTGTCTTCTGCTGAAAGCTAATGTGTGTTCTTTTGAATGGAATGTCAGCCAACTTTTGAACAAAAAAGATGAGCATTGAGAGTCATATATACTCAACATACCCAAATTTATGGGACACAATGAAAACAGTGCTAAGAGGAAAACTCATAGCTATGAGTGCCTCCAAAAAGGAAACTGGACAGAGCATACACTAGAAACCTGGCAGCACACCTGAAGGCTCTAGAAGAAAAAGAAGCAAATATACCCAAGAGGAGTAGACAGCAGGAAATAATCAAACTCAAGGCTGAAATCACCCAAGTAGAAACAAAAAGAATTATACAAAGAATCAACAAAACCAGGAGCTGGTTCTTTGATAAGATAAACCCTTAGCCAGAATAACCAGGGGTCACAGAGACAGTGTCCAAATTAAGAAAATCAGAAATGAAAAGGGAGATATAACAACAGAAACTGAGGAAATCCAAAAAAATCATCAAATCATACTACAAAAGCCTATACTCAACAAAACTAACAATCTGGATGAAATAGACAATTTTCTAGACAGATACCAGGTACTAAAGTTAAATCAGGATCAGATAAACAATCTAATTCACAGACCACATGAAACTAAAGAAGAAAGAGCAAAATCTGGATACTTAGTCCTTCTTAGAAGAGGGAACAAAAGACCCATAGGAGGATATCCAGAGACAAAGTGTGGAGCAGAGACTGAAGGAAAGGCCATTCAGAGACTACCCCACCTGGGGATCCATCCCATATACAGTTACCAAACCCAGACACTATTAGGGATGCCAACAAGCGCTTATTGAGAGGAGCCTGATATAGCTGTCTCCTGAGAGGCTCTGCCAGTGCCTGACAAATACAGAGGGGGATGCTCTCAGCCAACCACTGAACTGAGGACAGGGTCCCCAAAGGAGGAGTTAGAGTGAGGACTCAAGGAGCTGAGGAGGTTTTGCAGTCCCATAGGAGGAACAACAATTTGAACCAACCAGTACCCCCAGAGTTCCCAGGGACTAAACCACTAACCAAAAAGAGTACACATGGAAGGACCCGTGGCTCCAGCTGCATATGTATCAGAGGATGGCCTTGAAGGATATCAGTGAGAGAAGAAGTTCTTGGTCCTGTGAAGGCTCTTTGCCCCAGTGTAGGAGAATGCCAGGACAGGGAAGTAGGAATCAGTGGGTTAGTGAGCAGAGGGAGGAGCAATGGAATAAGGGGGTTTGGGGAGGGGAATCAAGGAAAGGGGATAACATTTGAAATGTAAATAAAGAAAATATCTAATAAAAATCAAAAATAGAAGAGCATCATGAGTAATCAAGGGTTTCTTTTCACTCTCCACAAACTTAAGAATGTCCTTTTTTTTTTTTTTGTAGGAAAAATTGTGCGCTTCTCTAACTGGTAATGTCTTGATGCCCCTAAGACAAGAACTTTGGACTAATAGACCCTACTTCACATAACACAATCCAAGGTATACTCACCAGCAGCATAATTTTAGAATACAATGCTCCATCCATGAGATATCATGGATGCTGCTAAAATTTGATACTTGTGTTTATCTAGTTGGTAATCTACAGGGCATGTCTATCTATCATACTAGCTCTACGTCAACATTGGCAATAGTAAAAATATGATTTTCAGTTTTTCAGTTGGTTTCACCTGAGTCATATAACATCCCAGGAAATATTGGAATAGAGTCATTAATTAGGACAACTATAAGACAGAGTAGGTTCTTTATTCAAATCATCATTGCTCTTGACATTCTATTCAATCATTCAATTATATCTACCCATCTCTGTTTCCTGTCCACCCATGTACTAGATACTTTTATTTCAGCTTGATATAAGCTAAAGTCATTAGAGAGGAAGAAGCCTTAATGAAGAAAACACCTACATACTATAGGTCTATAGGGCATTTTTTTACATGAGTGATTGATGTGGTAACGTCCAGCCCACTGCGGTTCATGCCAACCCTGGGCTGGTGATCCAGGGTTCTATAAGAAACAAGCTGAGTAAGCCATAAGGGGCCGGCCAGTCAGCAGCGCCCCTCCACCTCTCCACATCAGCTCCTACTTCCAAGTTCATACCCTGTTTGAGTTCCTGTCCTTATTTCCTTTGAGGATGGGTTGTGGTGTGCAAGTATAAGCTGAATAAACCATGTCCTCCCTAAGTTTCTTTTGTCACAATATTTCAACACAGAAATAGTAACCCTGGGAAACACAATCACCTTGAAATTTGTTCAGTGAAAGTGTTCTTTCCTCATAGGAACTCACAGAAATAAAACACAGAAATCAAGAAACAAGAGTAAGTATATCTATTGAAGAAAGGTGAAAGAGTGGTTAATTAACACTTCTTGCATTCTCTACTGCATAAGATTTATGTCAGAGAGTAGCAAACTTAATGTAGGGGCTGTTTCCCTAAGATAATATTTAGTTTGTTACAGTTGTAAAAATGCTGAGCAAAAATATGCATACTAATAGCAATGCAGACTGAGCAGGTTGTACTCATGTATTTGGGATTCTACATACGTGTATGCATGTTTATATGCATACATGTATGAAACAATGAAAAACAGACCATTATATCCAGAAATTTGAAGTAGCCTAGATGTCAATTAACTGATGAATGGATAACGAAAATACGGTTCACTAACACAATGAAATTTTCAGCTGTTAAGAAAAATGAAATTATGACTTTTGCCATACGTGGATAGAGATAGAAAACAATCATCACAAATGAGATAAGGCAGACCCCCAAAGACAAAAATTACATGTTTTCTTTCATATATAAGAGAAACATTTTAAGCATTCCATACATATGCTATAATCCAAATAGCTTCAATATTTAAGAAACCAGGTCGGAGGAGAGGATTTCCAAAGAAAAGGAAATAGAATGAAGTACTATGGGGAGATAAGGGAGAAACTGGAATAAGAGAGTTAAGTAGATAGTAGAATGGGGAAAAAGAATAAATGAGGCAGTACAGTGAGGGAAACTAACACTAAAGGACTTTGGAAAATATAAAAACCTACTATTATTCAGACTTCCTAATGAATTCCCATATAGCAAAAGAACTTAAATAAAATAACCAAATAATAGAGAAAACAATGTCCCAGCTAGTAATCTTACGCTACCAAATACAATCTTCAGTACTAGGAAAGGGTTATGTTTCATTGAGTTGTAGGTCAAAAGGGTACCACAGAACCCTCCAAATACAACAGGTTATTTGTTGCCCTCCACAGCCTGATAGTAAAGATGCTTCATGCATGCTTCATTGATCACTGAGACATACACACTTCATTGATCAGCTAGTAACTTCATCCCTACTAAAAAGCAGTCAGGGTGCTGGGATTCTGCCAGAGGGGGTAAAAGGTAATAATCAGTATTACCCAACCACAAATACAAGACCTAAGACAGCAACCTTACTGCAAAACATACTGGTGCAATAATGGCCCCAAAATTATGGGAATAACTAACAACTTTGTGATTAGATTTAAAGCCCACTTCATAAAATGCAACCCATTCTTGACACTACAAAAATGCCAAGAATCTAAGACTAGACAGGTCATATATCTAGGGGAAAACCCAATGTTATTATTCTTTTAAGGAGCATAGCAGTAAAATGACTCCTAATAACATTCTGTTATCATCATAGATCAGTCCCTAAGTCAACCATCATCAGAGGAGATTTTTCTTGCAAGAGATGGCAATTAACACAGGAACCCACAACTGGACAATGTACAGAGAGCAAAAGACTTTGGAGTCCTCCATTTTAAATAGGCAGTCTTCATCAAACATCTCCTTGCAAGGTGTAGGGAGCCATCCATGAAAGGAAAAAAAAAAAGGTGGGAAGAATGTAAGAGTCAAGGTTGATAGATGACTCTGAGGAAATAGTGTCTTCCAGACACAGTAGTGTCAATGCACATATGAACAGACTGAGTCTTTGGCAATGCGAACAAGGCCTGCACAAGTTAAAGCCCACAGGATTCAGGATGGATCCCACACCTAATCAAAAAGCAATTTGCAATCGATAACAACAGGAAAGGGAAAGTCAGTTTTCTTCAATGGAGTTCCACTGGGTATATTAACCACACCCTAAGGCAGGCTCCATGGCCATGCATAGTCAGCTAACATGAAATTAACTTAATGGGGATGCTTATGGGCTTTTCGTTAAACTTTGTTTGTTTTGGGCCATTGTTTGTATTATTTGGTTTTTATTTATTAATTTACATTTTCAATGATATTGTGTATTGTTTGAAATGAGAACAAATACAGAGTTGGGTTGGGTAAGGAGCTGAGAGGAGTTGAAAAAGGGAAAACTAAGAACAAAATATATTAAATGAAATATTTTAAATTTAAAAAGAAGAAAAAGTATAATCATCATGAACTCACAAAAGAACAAGAAGGGGTACATACTAGGGTTTGAAAGGTGGAAAGGGAATGAAGAAATGATATAATAATATCATTATGTTAAAAATGAAAAATTGAAAAAAAATGAAAAATTGAAAAAAAATGAAAAATTGAAAAAAAATGAAAAATTGTCTTTGAAAGGAGAGTAAAATGTCATGCCTAAATATAACAATTTAATTTAATAAGTCTTTATTCTAATTAATAACTTTATTAATAAAAAACTGTTAATGGAGTAATGTCAGAATATGTAAAACCGTGAAACCTGCTCTCTAGCCTCTAACATAATTGAGGTTAGGAGAGCATGACACATTTTTCTAAGGAACAATGTTACACTGTGTAATTAGCATCATAGAAAGGCTCAGTACTCTTGAATGCATGTTAATAATATACTCTGCACAATGTTTGACTTCTTTACTCTTCAGTGTCTTGATCTATACAAACATATGGACAATACCTGCCCAAAGTGAGGATTAGATGGGATAAGTTATAATGATAAGCTATCTGAGTACCATAACCTCTCATTGCTGCGTTCAAATACACTATATTCTTTCCCTGTTTTCCCAAGAGCCAAGCAATTGGAAGTAAGAGATCCAAATCTCTTAAAGCTAAATTATTTCTATGTTGGATAAAAGATTATCTATCAGGCTGGGCAATCTGTATTGACACAGATAGGTCATGAACTTGGGAACTTTAAAGAAAACTAGAGTTGGGCTTGGTGGCACATGCCTTTGATTCCAGCACTAGGAGGAAAAGGCACTTGTATTTCTTTGCATTTGAGGCCAGCCTGGTTTACATTGTGAGTTCCAGGACCCCCAGAGAAACAAAGTGAGGTCCTATCTCAAATAAATAAATAAATAAATAAATAAATAAAATAAAAAAACAGACATAAAAAGAAAGAAAAAAGGGAGACACCACATATGGAAGAAATTTTAAAGAAGTGAAAGTTAATTTGTATTTGTACTTCAGGCTTCAGCAATTGGAAATAATTCAATTAGATAATTAGCAGTAATTAAAAGTATAGTAAGTAGAAAAGTTTAAAGCAATACATTTATGCCCAACAATGAGAAGAGACTTATATACCTGGGACATGTAGGTATTGGCTACATTACTTGGCTTTCAGGCATATAAATAGCAAACCCATATCTTTAGTTTCTCATATTCTAATCCAGAACACTCTCACTCAAAAAAAAAAAAACAAAAAACAAAAAACAAAACTACGGAATTGAGAAAAGAACGTGTGTACCCTCAATAGGCAAGTCTTTGAGGATGGTAGGAGGGATAGTCCAGTTCAACTTCTAAAGATGTCAACTAACCCATGACATTGTTATCTAAAACTCTGGTACTACCATTGTGTAAAGATTAGAGAAGGGAGCATACTTAGTCACTATACAGCAAGCCCTATTCCAGTCTTAGTCTTGTGTATATAGGAAGATAAAGACATTGAGAATGAAATGCAAGGAAACAAAAGTACCTGATATTTATTTCAAGCTTGGTTCTGAAGAATTACATCGAAAAATTGCTTGTTTGATCTATGCTGTCAGTTAAGAAGTTCACCAGTGTGAGACTTCATTAAACAATAGGGTTACTTTAGACAGCAGTGGTTCTTTCTTACCAGTTTAGCACTAATTTGAACTATGGATCAAAGGTTATTGATATACACCACGAACTTACCTTTCTTTATGCTTATTAAATGAAATTAGATCCATAATTTTAAGACTGCTTGAGACAATATAAAGAAGTATAACTGGATTCTATGTAAGATGAAACACAGTTTTCATTGTAAGAATGTTCTCATATTATGACTTAATTCAGAATTCATATTTATTTATTTATCATTAGTTTTCCAGAAAGAAATGAAAACATAATGTTGAGAAAAATCAAAACTAAGAAAATTTAGAAAGTGTATGATAGTTAATATTCATTTTCAACTTGATTTATAATTGTTGAAGAAATATACCTTATTATGTCTAACCGGGTGTTCCAGAAACATAAATGAGAATAAAGACTCACTCTTTATTGGGGTTTTATAGACTGGGGTCCAGGACTACATAATTTTTAAGTAAGCTAAATACCATTATTGTTTTTATCTGCTTCCTGACTTCCCCACCACGATGGACACCGTAAAATCATGAGCCAAACTAAACCCTACCTCTCTTCAGGTGCTTTTATCAAGAAGTGTTTCTTCAAACATTAAGATAAATTATTAAAACAAAATCCATACCAAGGAGCAGAGCTGTTGCTGTAATAAGTCTAACCAATTGGTGCATGGGCTGTTGCAAGTGGTTTGCAGAAGGAATGGGAAAGAGTTTTGATACGTGGGTTAGAATATTTTATTCTGGAATTAATTAGCCCTTTTGTTAACCAAGAGACATGCAGGCAGTGGAGATCTAGCTCACATGGTTTCAGCAGAGAACAAAGATTCTTTTGAGGACTGGGCTACAGGTGTGTCATGTTATATCCTGTTATATTCTGTCTATTGTATATGACGTCTGTGCCCCGTGAATACAAATGATGCTAGGTTTAAAAGTAAAGGACTGATGTGTTTGCAGGAATCCAATTCAAGATGGCATAGTTTTCAACATGTGATGTGGTTATTGCTCGAGGTCCTTAGCCAGGTTTACGGTGAAAAACAGAAGCAAGTAGAGTAGAAAGATGAAAAATATATAGTCCAGTAAGAAAAGAAATGCAAGCAAGCTTTAAGGTATAGAAAAGGAAGGAGCCAATGAAGCACATGGGACTATAAAGGAGATGAGACACATAAAGTGAAACCTCTCACCTCATACTGGAACAATAGAAAAAGTAGCCATAGTCTTAGACTCAACCTATTAAAGTTCAATTTCTGAAAACACAAACTTATTTGAATTGAGAGACGCTGAACAACAAATGTTGTTGAGAGCAATCCTTACACCAAAATAACTAACTAGACAAGTATTGTCTGAGAACATACCCAAAGAACAAAGCCAACATACCCAAGGACCATGACAGCTATGGTAGAAGGAATCCAGACAGCATCTCAGGCTGGCACTAGAACTTGGCATTATAATCTACATGGTGTGATTTTTTTTCAAGCATGCAAAATGCGAGAATTACAAGGGAGTTCCAGAAAGTCACTAAGACACAGCAAAATGAGGCAGGATGTAAGCTCTCTGTAAGAGGTCACTAGGAAGCCACTCCATGAACCCACACATATAAAATTTAAGTTACAGTGGTGACCTCGGGAGAGAATTCTGTCAAGGAGAACAATAGGCACTTAGTAGAAGAAGCTGATGAGGAGACTACCGGTGATCGGATACCAAAACTGGAGTGCCAAGGCTACGTTAGGCTCCTAGAGTCTAGATGATTACATCATGACCTATGGGAGTGTGAAGATGGATGGAAGGGTTTGATGTTCGCCCTGCTGAATTTTAGTCTTGTTTTTACAATTGTCTCTTGTTTTCTTCATATTCCTCTCGTTGAAAGTAGAAATATTTATTCTGCGACCTTCCAAAATGGGAGAATATAGCTTGCTTTTAACTTTAAAGTTAAGAGATTGTATTGCACCTGAGAAGGAAGTTTGGACTTTTGGACAATGTAGGCACTGTTAAAGAAAATGAAAAAATGTTAAAGATTGATTAAGTGAATTTGCATTATGAAATAAAAATGAAGAGTAGGGAAGGTTTTAGTTAAAAGTTATGCTTTTGAGTGTCTAGCAGGATTGTGAAGGCTCATTGTTAACTTGACTGTATTTATAGTCACTGTGAAAACTCATCTTTGAGATTGTTTATGAAAAGGTTCAAGTAAAAGGGAAGACCCATCTTGAATGTGGGGAGCACCATGCCATAGTTCAGATCTAGGACAAAATAAAACGGAGAAATGGGCTGATTTTTCTCCTTCCTGTGTTTCATAACTCTGGTTACCACCTTGCCAGCTGCTTCACTTTCCTCCATGACTCCCCACCAGAATGGACTGTAGCCTCAATCTCTGAGCTAAAACAATCTCTTCTTCCCTTAAATTACTTTGCCAGGTATTTATTTACATCAATAAAAAAAATTAACAAATTCAGCATGTATTCTACCTAGTACTATATGTATTAGAGACATATTGTGAAATGACTGGAAAAATTTTTTTCTTCATCTTTTCATTTTTTTATTTCCCATATGCCTGCATGTGTGAGCAATTCACTTCACTTAATGTGATTTAATCACACATAAATATAGATGCATATACATACTAAATATTCGATGTGTTTATACTATATTTAATATATTTTATTTATAATTATTGATATTTATTATTTTATATATAAATAATATATATAAAACTCTTAATGACATTTAAACACAAGCCACTTTTTCCTAGTACTAATGAACATAGCTTTATACATTGTATATCTATAGATGCATGGCATGGATAGTGTTGTATATCTAAAAGATTTCTATTCTGAATTCTATAGCACATTGACATTTCCTTAAATTGAAATTTGATACTGTGCAGCTGTTGAGTATAGCCAGAGTACATCTAATCTCTTCCCCAACTGCTACTGTATGTAACAGTTTGGGGGAACTGTAAGCATATGGGACACTGAAAACTGAAAGAATTACAACTCAGCACTGTCTCTCTTTCTAGTAAAGAATCAAACCTATGACAACACCAGAAATTCCTGACTGAGGCTGAAATGACCACAACCCAAATAACCATTTTGAGTAAGATGATATTTTGAAAAAGTGACATGTGCCTAATCAGAAGTTTTCTGCAAATGACTACATAATGGTCATTTAAAAAAGAAAAAGAAATAGAAAAAGGATAGCCTTTTGAAGGATGATCAATGAAAAGACATACAGAGCGTAGCGTGACTGGCTCTACATAAAAGATAGAGTAGGAAATGTCATATAGGGAGTCAAGGTAGGGCAAATGACTGAATAAAAACTCAAAGTAGAGGAAAGAAAGAGTAAACAGTACAGAGTGTCTCAGTAGAGAAGGGTAGCTCAAATGACAGTAAGTAATAATGAATGTATGAGGGAAAAGTATGGAAATGGAGTCTCAATGATCCTTTACATGCACAAGCAAAATCTAGGAATGTGAAAGGAGAAAGAACTGTAAGATCAGATCTTTATTTACTCTTCAGGTGGGATGGATAGACAACACTGTTAGGTATGCATTTTGTGGGATTCTTTTAGGGTGCAGAATATTCTAGAGAGGAATCCAATTGCAAACCCTAAGTATGTAAAAACATGAAAGCAGTCACCTACTCTATACACTGGGCAGAGCAATCTGTAGATATCAAATTGATCCCCTGGATTTTATAGTCAATATGATTGCTTGACTCATTTATATCATTTGTGCTCTTAGAGGCTCAGATTTGTAGGATATTTGTGGAAATGTGAGGCTAACAGGAAAAGAAGGACAATTGCTCAATTCTACTTGAATTAGCTATCCCAGTGCCTAAGTATGTCACACCATGTCTCAAAGGGATTAAAATATCTTAAGCACCTTGACGTTGAATCTCTGTGAATTCATATTTCAGGTGCTCTCTGCAGACTTTATAGTGGTAGGTGCTATAAATAATTTGTATAAATTGCAACAATTTATACAAGCACAAAGCTTCATAGAATCAGTAATAGTTAATAAATGCTTTAAATTAAATGAAATTATATATGCCAAAGAAGTTAATAGATTCATTTCAATGTATAGAAAACACTATTATCAACATATGAGTTGAAGTAATATTTTAGGTTTGGTTTCTCTAACCCACTCGAGGTTTGTAATCAGCAAAAAGCAACTGTCACATCAGCACTCTTAATGATGAAAGTTCAGCAGGTGCTATATATTGCCTCATAGAACACCGTCATCTAGTGTACCCTTACACACAAGAGCAAAGCATCATGGGTGGGTTTTTTTCAGTTTTATTTTACTCAGATAGGGAAGCTAGATGCAAAGATAAGCAAACATGTCAATGAAGCACCAATAACCTAAAGGAGGAAAATTACAAATGGAAATTGAGTTTTTCAGGGAATTCTTCCTCTTCAAATAACAAAACATATAATCCATAGTACTTAAACTACAAAAAACAGCTGGGCGTGGTAACACACGCCTGTAATCCCAGCACTTGGGAGGCAGAGGCAGGTGGATCTCTGAGTTCGAGGCCAGCCTGGTCTACCGAGTGAGTTCCAGTACAGCCAGGACCACACAGAAAAACCCTGTCTCGAAAAACCAAATAATAAATAAATAAATAAATAAATAAATAAATAAAACTACAAGAAAACAATCAAATCATTCAGCAATTAAATATCACATTGGAGTCTGTTATACAAAATTCAAGGACACGTTTTTACGTTATAAATATCAATAAGCCCAGTTTGATTTCAGATTCTAACATAATCCAATTGACCAGATATTCTTTTGCTTGTGTAAGTTATTTTAAATTATTTTGTACAGGTACTATTCTACCATAAAAATGCCTTCGAAAAATTTGAGATTGGAACTGTAGATTGAAAGATAGAAATATATGGAACGGGCGGCGGCGGCGGCGGTAGCAGTGGCTGCTCCAGCTGAAGGGCCATCAGCAGTGGAACCAAGGCGACACAGGGTCCAGTTAGGCCCTGCGCCCACGACCACTGACCTTCGCTGACCAGCCGGGTGGCAAGCAACTGCGGTTCTGCGGAGCCTTTCGCTGCACGGAAGCCACTTCAGAACTCGGCTGCCCGCCAGTCAGGAGAGACTCACCGCCATCTTGATCCCGGGCTCCAACACCGCAGGGGTCTGAGCCAGACGGGCGTTGGCCTGCACCCAGGCCCTGGGCTGTTCGAGTGGCCATCGGGGCGCCAACCCAGCCAGGAGTTTTTTTTTTTGCCCCGGCCGGTGCACGCGCCGCCATTTTGCCTACAGGAGCCAGAGTGCTCGGGAGGGCAGAGACTGCTAACAAGCGTAGCCTGAGGCTAACAAAACGGGGGTCTAGGCCCCAAAAGGCACAGGACTGACCCCAAGAACTGGGCGGCTTGGTGGGCCATCTGTGTGTCAACCAGCCCAGGAGGTTATTAGCACAACAGACTCTCCCGGTGCTTTTGCGGAGCGCGGACTCGCACGCCCGCCATCCGGGTCACCTGGCGGACCCAAATAACAGACATAGCCCTAGGGGAACTTTGCTCGGACCTTGGCCTCCCAGGCGTTTGCCTGGACTCAGGGCCCAGGCGACAAGGCTAACCTAGTGTGCGCCAGCCCGGTTGGGGAAATCGGCTGCCCAGCGGAGTGAGCGGAGCACAGGGGAGGTCACAGCAACATTCACCTTCGGAGCTCCCTGGGGGTGCACACGGGTTCCACCTGGTCCACAGACACAATCTGGGGCAAGGCCTCAGGCAGAAGCCCCCAGCTCAACTCTCTCCGCTTCAGATCAGCCTGGGTGGCCGCCACATCTCCAGGTCTCTCAAGAGGCTAGTGGGGGCTTCCGGGCGGCCAGCTGGGAGAAGTCGGTGTGCTCCAATAAATCCTGCGGGCCCCAGCGGGAGCCTTCAGGTGCCTGCTTCGGGATCTGAACAGCCTGGACAACAGCACCCTGTCTATAGGCAGTGCAGAGTGTAAGCTGTGCACCAGAGGCCAACGGGGAAGGGGCAGCTTGCACTGGTGAGTCCAGCACTGACAAGACCAAGTAACACCAGTGAGAGCTAGATGGCAAAAGGCAAACGCAGAAACGTCACTAACAGAAATCAAGGCAATATGGCAACATCTGAACCAAATTCTCCTCTACCAGCAAGTCCTGGATACCCCATCACACCAGTAAAACAAGATTTGGATTTAAAATCACTGGTCATGATGCTGGTACAGGAACACATGAAGGACATTGAGGAGAAAATGGATCAAAAGTTAGAAGCCCTTGCAAGGGAAACACAAAAATCATTGAAAGAAATCCAGGAGAATACAAAAGCCAACAAGGAGGAAATGCAAAAAACACTTAAAGAAATACAGGAGAACTTTGCTCAACAGGCTGAGGTCATGAAAGACGAAACACAAAAATCTCTTAAAGAAATACAGGAGAACTTTGGTCAACAGGCTGAGCTCATGAAAGAGGAAACACAAAAATCTCTTAAAGAATTACAGGAAAACACAAACATGCAAGGGAAGGAGCTAAGCAAAACCATCCAGGATCTAAAATCAGAAGTAGAAACAACTAAGAAAACTCAAAGGGAGACAACTTTGGAGATAGAAAGCCTTGGGAAGAAATCAGGGGACAGAGATGCAAATATCAACAACAGAATACAAGAGATAGAAGAAAGAATCTCAGATGCTGAAGATTCCATAGAAACCATGGACTCAACAGTTAAAGAAAATGCAAAGTGCAAAAAGCTTGTAACCCAAAATATCCAGGAAATCCAGGACACAATGAGAAGACCAAACCTAAGGATTATAGGCATAGATGAGAGTGAAGATTTACAACTTAAAGGGCCAGCAAATATCTTCAATAAAATTATGGAAGAAAACTTCCCTAACCTAAAGAGAGAGATGCCCATGAATATACAAGAAGCCTACAGAACTCCAAACAGACTGGACCAGAACAGAAATACTTCCCGTCACATAATAATCAAAACACCAAATGTTCTAAACAAAGAAAGAATACTAAAGGCAGTAAGAGAAAAAGGCCAAGTAACATATAAAGGAAGACCTATCAGAATCACAGCAGACTTTTCACCTGAGACTATGAAGGCTAGAAGGTCCTGGGCAGATCTCATGCAGACTCTAAGAGAACACAAATGCCAACCAAAACTACTATATCCAGCAAAACTCTCAATCACCATAGATGGAGAAACTAAGATATTTCACGACAAAACCAAGTTCACCCAATATCTATCCACAAACCCAGCCCTAAAAAGGATAATAGGAGGACAACACCAATACAAGGAGGGAAACTCCACCCTGAAAAAAGCAAGATAGTAACCTTTCATCAAACCCAAATAAGTTAAGCAATCAAATTTAAAAAATAACGTCAAAAATGATAGGAAGTAACAATCACTATTCCTTAATATCTCTTAACATCAATGGACTCAATGCCCCAATAAAAAGACACAGACTAACTGACTGGATACGTAAACAGGACCCTACATTTTGCTGCTTACAGGAAACACACCTCAGGGTCAAAGACAAACACTACCTTAGAGTAAAAGGCTGGAAGACAATTTTACAAGCAAATGGTCTCAGGAAACAAGCTGGAGTAGCCATTTTAATATCAGATAAAATTGACTTTCAACCCAAAGTCATCAAAAGAGACTCTGAGGGACACTTCTTGCTGGTCAAAGGAAAAATACAACAAGAAGAACTCTCAATCCTGAACATCTATGCTCCAAATGCAAGGGCACCCTCTTTCATAAAAGAAACTTTATTAAAACTCAAAGCACACATTGCACCTAACACAATAATTGTGGGTGACTTCAACACTGCACTTTCCTCAATGGACCGATCAGGAAAACAGAAACTAAACAAGGACACAATGAAACTAATTGAAGCTTTGGACCAATTAGATTTAACTGATATATATAGAACATTCTATCCTAAAACAAAAGAATATACCTTTTTTTCAGCACCTCATGGTACCTTCTCCAAAAACGACCATATAATTGGTCACAAGACAGACCTCAACAAATATAAAAAGATAGAACTAATCCCATGCCTCCTATCTGATCACTATGGAATAAAAGTGGTCTTCAATAGCAACAGAAACAACAGAAAACCCACAAACACGTGGAGATTGAACAATACTCTACTCAATGACACCTTGGTCAAGGAAGAAATAAAGAAAAAAATTAAAGACTTTTTAGAACACAATGAAAATGAAAACACAACATACCCAAATCTATGGGACACAATGAAAGCAGTGCTAAGAGGAAAACTCATAGCCCTGAGTGCCTCCAAAAAGAAAATGGAGAGAGCATACATTACCAACTTAATGACACACCTGAAAGCCCTAGAACAAAAAGAAGCTATTTCACCCAGGAGGAGTAGAAGGCAGGAAATCATCAAACTCAGGGCCGAAATCAATCAAGTAGAAACAAAGAGAACCATACAAAAAATCAACAAAACTAGGAGCTGGTTCTTTGAGAAAATCAACAAGATAGATAAACCCTTAGCCAGACTGACCAAAGGGCACAGAGAAAGTATCCAAATTAACAAACTTAGAAATGAAAAGGGAGACATAACAACGGAAACTGAGGAAATCCAAAAAATCATCAGATCCTACTACAAGAGCCTGTACTCAACACAACTGGAGAATCTGGAGGAAATGGACAATTTCCTTGACAGATACCAAATACCAAAATTAAATCAGGACCAACTAGACCATCTAAACAGTCCCATAAAGCCTAAAGAAATAGAAGGAGTCATAGAAAGTCTTCCAACCAAAAAAAGCACAGGACCAGATGGCTTCAGTGCAGAATTCTACCAGACCTTCAAAGAAGAGTTAACACCAATACTCTTCAAACTATTCCACAAAATAGAAACAGAAGGAACACTACCCAATTCCTTCTACGAAGCCACAATTACGCTGATACCAAAGCCACACAAAGATCCAACAAAGAAAGAGAACTTCAGACCAATTTCCCTTATGAACATCGATGCAAAAATACTCAACAAAATTCTTGCCAACCGAATCCAAGAACACATCAAAACGATCATCCACCATGATCAAGTAGGCTTTATCCCGGGAATGCAGGGTTGGTTCAATATACGGAAATCCATCAATACAATCCACTACATAAACAAACTCAAAGAACAAAACCACATGGTCATTTCATTGGATGCTGAAAAAGCATTTGACAAAATTCAGCATCCTTTCATGCTTAAAGTCTTGGAGAGAACAGGAATTCAAGGCCCATACCTAAACATAGTAAAAGCAATATACAGCAAACCGGTAGCCAGCATCAAACTAAATGGAGAGAAACTTGAAGCAATCCCACTGAAATCAGGGACCAGACAAGGCTGCCCCCTTTCTCCTTATCTTTTCAATATTGTACTTGAGGTACTAGCTCGGGCAATTCGACAACATAAGGAGGTCAAAGGGATACAAATTGGAAAGGAGGAACTCAAACTATCATTATTTGCAGACGACATGATCGTCTACCTAAGTGACCCAAAGAACTCCACTAGAGAGCTCCTACAGCTGATAAACAACTTCAGCAAAGTGGCAGGTTACAAAATCAACTCAAGCAAATCAGTGGCCTTCCTATACTCAAAGGATAAGCAGGCTGAGAAAGAAATTAGGGAAATGACCCCCTTCACAATAGCCACAAACAGTATAAAGTATCTTGGGGTGACTCTTACCAAACATGCGAAAGATCTGTATGGCAAGAACTTCAAGACTCTGAAGAAGGAAATGGAAGAAGACCTCAAAAAATGGGAAAACCTCCCATGCTCATGGATCGGTAGAATCAATATAGTTAAAATGGCCATTTTGCCTAAAGCACTATACAGATTCAATGCAATACCCATCAAAATCCCAACTCAATTCTTCACAGAGTTAGAAAGAGCAATTATCAAATTCATCTGGAACAACAAAAAACCCAGGATAGCTAAAACTATTCTCAGCAACAAAAGAAAATCTGGGGGAATCAGTATCCCTGACCTCAAGCAATACTACAGAGCAATAGTGTTAAAAACTGCATGGTATTGGTACAGTGACAGGCAGGAGGATCAATGGAACAGGATTGAAGATCCAGAAATGAACCCACACACCTATGGCCACTTGATCCTCGACAAAGAGGCTGAAAACATCCAATGGAAAAAAGATAGCCTTTTCAACAAATGGTGCTGGTTCAACTGGAGGTCAGCATGCAGAAGAATGCGAATTGATCCATCCTTGTCTCCTTGTACTAAGCTCAAATCCAAATGGATCAAGGACCTCCACATAAAGCCAGACACTCTGAAGCTAATAGAAAAGAAACTGGGGAAGACCCTTGAGGACATCGGTACAGGGAGAAAGTTTCTGAACAGAACACCAATAGCGTATGCTCTAAGAGCAAGAATTGACAAATGGGACCTCATAAGGTTACAGAGTTTCTGTAAGGCAAAGGACACCATCAAGAGGACAGATCGGCAACCAACAAATTGGGAAAAGATCTTCACCAATACTACATCAGATAGAGGGCTAATATCCAATATATATAAAGAACTCAAGAAGTTAGACTCCAGAAAACCGAACAACCCTATTAAAAAATGGGGTACAGAGTTAAACAAAGAATTCTCACCTGAAGAACTTCGGATGGCGGAGAAGCATCTTAAAAAATGCTCCACTTCATTAGTCATTAGGGAAATGCAAATCAAAACAACCCTAAGATTTCATCTTACACCAGTCAGAATGGCTAAGATTAAAAATTCAGGAGACAGCAGGTGTTGGAGAGGGTGCGGAGAAAGAGGAACACTCCTCCACTGCTGGTGGGGTTGCAAATTGGTACAACCACTCTGGAAAGCAGTCTGGCGGTTCCTCCGAAAACTGGGCACCTCACTTCCAGAAGATCCTGCTATACCACTCCTGGGCATATACCCAGAGGATTCCCCACCATGTAATAAGGATACATGCTCTACTATGTTCATAGCAGCCCTATTTATAATTGCCAGATGCTGGAAAGAACCCAGGTATCCCTCAACAGAAGAGTGGATACAAAAAATGTGGTATATCTACACAATGGAGTACTATTCAGCCATTAGAAACAATGAATTCATGAAATTCTTAGGCAAATGGATGGAGCTAGAGAACATCATACTAAGTGAGGTAACCCAGACTCAAAAGGTGAATCATGGTATGCACTCACTAATAAGTGGTTATTAACCTAGAAAACTGGAATACCCAAAACATAATCCACAGTTATGTTGACAAGTTATGTTATTGTCACAGAATGACAATGCAGCTTCTGAACCTCTGAGTCAAAGGACTGAGTAAGTGCATTTACTACTTCCTCGTCCGCCATGATGTGCATGATTGGCACCTTCTTGAGAGCCTTGCACATGTCTTTGTTCATTTAACATTTTCAGTGCTATATTGGCTTCTTTATTCAGAGTAGCATAAGTTGAAATCAGAGGCTATGAGAGAAGGGAAAATGTAGCTAAGAATGAGAAACAAATGTTTGGCAGAAACTAATTCATACTACAAGGGTTTAGAACACACTCGAGGAAAATATGTTTCTTAACTATTGCGTGTCTGTGTGTATGATTATATGTGAGTGCAGGTGTGCACATGCTACACTATGCACATGGAGGTCAGAGGGTAATTTCTCTCCTTCTACTCTGGGTTCTAGCAATTGAACTCAGGTCATTGGGCTTGCACAGCTGAGCTGTTTCACTGGTCCAAATGTCATATTTCACTTAACCATACTATTAATAGTAAAATATTAAGTATGCTCCAGTAATAAGTTGGAAAACTGATGTTTAAACAGATCAGATTATTGCATGGCCAAAAGAACAAAAGAAGGAGAGCCATTTCAAATGAAATTAATAGCAGTCGTGCTAAGAGCATTTCTTGCCATCAGACTACACAACCCTTCCTACAGTCTTCTGTGTGCATGTGTGTCTATGTATATGTGTGTGTGTGTGTGTGTGTGCAGTCTGATTGTATGTGCAGCATTCTATATCCCGCTTCAATGAACAACTTTCCCTTTGTTTATTTCCTCCTTAAAATAACTGCAAAATCTTGGAAACTCTTATAAAACATGTTGTAATTTGCAAGTAGCACATTATGCTCCTCATTCTCATTTTCAAAAGAGATACTAATATATTTTCTAAAAAGTTTTGATTTTGTCTCTTATAAAAAAAAGAAAGCAAGTCCAAAATCCTATAATTTCTTTCCCTTGTGTGTTTCACGTCAATGCTAAAATAACTTTCTATCCCTCCCTATAACATAAAACACTTTCTTCTTTGTTGATGCTGGGTGGGAGAAGTCAAAGCTCTCACATGTTTGAATGTGTGTATTTAAGCAGCTTACAGTATAAAAGGAGATACAACAGATGTAAAAAAATGAAGCCATTTATAGTTAATTATGTTTTTTCAAACTAACATTTATTTTTAAGCCAATTCTGATGCATTTGTCATGATCACCCTGAATATGCAGTAAATAGCAAGAAAGGAGGGCGGGGAGCACTGGAGAGTTGAAATGAGGAAAGAATGAAAGAAACAAACATTAGATCAAGTAAGGATTTGAGTGGACAGGAAAGAAGAACAAAATTAAACAGAAAAATTCTTTCCCAAAGAATTTTTAATATCAAAATTTTATAACATTTTGAGGGTAAGGTGGACAACTAATTAGAAACTGTTACAAACTGACCTGGTAGACGACAACAGTTAAGTCATGAAAATAGACTACATTCTAAAGAGATAACGTTGGAAAGACCACTTCAGATGAGTGGCAGGATGCTATGAAACAGAACAGAAATAGAGAAGAAAGCAGCAAGTGGACCTCATGCCTGCCAAGGCTCCCTTGGATGAGGATTGCAAATAGAAACTTCATCCCGAAACACTGTGCATTTTTTTCTATGAGTAGTAACAGAGAGTGAGCCCTCTACAGAAGTTTACTCATTATTAAGATTGCCAAATAAAAAGGAAAAGATGTCCAAACCAACAGATGTACACATTGTAACAAAGAAATATGAGAAAAAGGAAAATTTATAATTATATGGCCTTCATAAATCTGAACTCCTAAATTAGCAAATCTAATAATATTGAAATGGCTAAACTATAGAGCAAAAATCATCCAAAGTTACCTTTCAAAGTTATCATTGACTTTAAATAAGGAATAAGCACATGAAAGAAGTAAGAAATACGATTCAGGATATGAATAAGTAGACCATTAACAAAGCAAAGAGATTTGACAAACTGAATCAGAAATACAGAAGAAACTTGGAATTTCAAAAAAAAAAAAGTAGAAAGCAGTATAAAAAAGACTAGATAGAGCAGAATAAAGAATATTCATGAGTAAGAGAAGATTTTCATATCTTAATAATTTTAAAAATTATAACCAGGTATACTATAATTTTCAGAACTCTGGGATACAATCCAAGAGATAAACTCAATATTAGGCTTCCAGGACCAATATAAAAACTGAACGCAGAGAAAATCTACACAGTAAAACTGTAACAACAAATTTCCCAACTCAAAGGAAAGAAATAGGCATCAAAGCAAAAGAGGAATTTATATTTTAAATATTTTTAGTTATTCATTAAGCATTTTATTCATGTATTCAATGAATTATAAACATATACACTCCCTGCTTTCACCCTCAAACTTCCCCCAACGCTTTCAACTTCATGTCCTTTTGTTTTGTTTTGTTTTTTAAAAATCCAGTGGTGAGAATTCTTTGTTTAACTCTGTACCCCATTTTTTAATAGGGTTGTTTGGTTTTCTGGAGTCTAACTTCTTGAGTTCTTTACATATATTGGATATTAGCCCTCTATCAGATGTAGGATTGGTGAAGATCTTTTCCCAATTTGTTGGTTGCCGATCTGTCCTCTTGATGGTGTCCTTTGCCTTACAGAAACTCTGTAACCTTATGAGGTCCCATTTGTCAATTCTTGCTCTTAGAGCATACGCTATTGGTGTTCTGTTCAGAAACTCGGAGAAGCATCTTAAAAAATGCTCAACTTCATTAGTCATTAGGGAAATGCAAATCAAAACAACACTAAGATTTCATCTTACACCAGTCAGAATGGCTAAGATTAAAAATTCAGGAGACAGCAGGTGTTGGAGAGGGTGTGGAGAAAGAGGAACACTCCTCCACTGCTGGTGGGGTTGCAAATTGGTACAACCACTCTGGAAATCAGTCTGGCGGTTCCTCCGAAAACTGGGCACCTCACTTCCAGAAGATCCTGCTATACCACTCCTGGGCATATACCCAGAAGACTCCCCACCATGTAATAAGGATACATGCTCTACTATGTTCATAGCAGCCCTATTTATAATTGCCAGATGTTGGAAAGAACCCAGGTATCCCTCAACAGAAGAGTGGATGCAAAAAATGTGGTATATCTACACAATGGAGTACTATTCAGCCATTAGAAACAACGAATTCATGAAATTCTTAGGCAAATGGATGGAGCTAGAGAATATCATACTCAGTGAGGTAACCCAGACTCAAAAGGTGAATCATGGTATGCACTCACTAATAAGTGGATATTAACCTAGAAAACTGGAATACCCAAAACATAATCCACACATCAAATGAGGTACAAGAAGAAAGGAGGAGTGGCCCCTGGTTCTGGAAAGACTCAGTGAAACAGTATTCAGCAAAAACAGAACGGGGAAGTGGGAAGGGGTGGGTGGGAGGACAGGGGAAGAGAAGGGGACTTACGGGACTTTCGGGGAGTGGGGGGGCTAGAAAAGGGGAAATCATTTGAAATGTAAATAAATTATATCGAATAAAAAAAATTAAAAAAAAAATCCAGTGGTGCCCAAATAGTGCTTCCAATGTGCACTCATAGCATAGGGCCATCTAGTTGAGTATGGACAACTTACCATGGCCACAACACCAAAGGAAAATGGCTATCTGACTCTCAGCCACCATAACTGCCGATATCTCTTTAGCTTACATTAGAGCCTCAGTTGTCCCTCCTGCATAAATGCTGGAATGTTTTGATTTGCTTGATCATGTGCAGGTCTTCCACAAGGTAACCAAACTGTTGTGAATTCAGATGTGTAATAGCTTTGTCATTTTCAGAAGACAATATTTTACAGCTCTTCTTGACACTTTTCAACCCTTGCATTCTTTCAACTTCCTTTTGTATGGTCTTCCCTGAGTATTTAAGGGGTGGGAGGTGAAATCAATGTTTAATTTAGGGCTGAACACTCATAGTTACTAATTTTCAGAGGTCTGGCAGCTTATGAGTTTCTATTACCAACTGCTGCCCACTGCCAAAATATTCTCTATGAATATAAACAAAAAACTTGAAAGGTAGCTTGACATCATATCTATTAACAAAATGACAATAATAGGTTTTCCCCTGGGAACTATGACTTTCCCATCCATACTTTTTAAGCAGATTTACAATGTCAGGTATGAATTTCATCTTGTGGAGCAGGCCTCAAACACAATAGAAAGTGTTTAATTATTCCATAACCACCAAGCTACTATGGCACCAGTGAGAACATCATGACTGTCAAATTGTCATTGTAGTATCCACGGTCTAGCTCTGGGTAAAATGAATGGTATCTTTTCTCACCTAAGCCTAGATGGACATTTATTATTTTTCAGGCCAGTTTAAAATATTGACAAATAAGATGGTAGGAAACATGCTGTATGAAAGAAAAAATGGAGAATATTTTGGGTTAGAGGTTCAAAGGGAGATGGAGAGACGCAGGAGAACAAAAGGCTAGGAATATATCAAAGAGCCTTATGAAAACCGAGAGACTTGCAAGCTATTTATGAAAATAATTTGCTAATGGAGGAACTCCATGAGGATAGACAATTCTACTAGCAGAAGATTTGGATGATTAAATGCAAATTGTGATGCCAGGCATTAGATTCCCTTTGAAACCATCAATTAAAAAAATGAAAGAAATAGAGAAGGATTAAGGCCCGAGATGATGGTTAAGTGGATAAGCATTTCAAAGCATGAGGACAGGACTTCAGATTCCCAGACCTCACATTAAGGTAGGCATTAAGTGTGTTGACAAGGACAAAAAAAGCCCATAAGACACTTACAGCATAGCTAGTCTGGGTCTCTGTGTGGCAGTGGACCCGCAGCTGGGGTGGTGCTTCAACTTCCACATCGTATCAGTGACAAGCATGTCTGCATATACCCACACACATGAACATGCAGACACACATCACACATGTAAACACACACACATACACACACATATATACACACACACACACACACACACATGCACACAAACACACATAAAAGAAAAAATAGGCGGCGGCGGCGGCAGCAGTGCAGCAGTGGCTGGTCCAGCTGAAGGGCCATCAGCAGTGGAACCAAGGAGACACAGGGTCCAGTTAGGCCCTGCGCCCACGACCACTGACCTTCGCTGACCAGCCGGGCGGCAAGCAGCTGCAGTTGTGCGGCGCCTTTCCTGCACGGAAGCCACTTCAGAACTCGGCCTCCCACCAGTCAGGAGAGGTGCATCCATCTTGGCTTCGGACTCCAGGGATCGGACAGACTGAGGTACACAAACATAATCCGAGGCCAACACCCCAGTGGTCTGAGCCCGACGGGCGTTGGCCTGCACCCAGGCCCTGGGCTGGTCGGGGGGCCATCGGGGTGCCAACCCAGCCAGGAGGTTTTTTGCCCAGGCCTGCGCACGCGCCTCCATTTTGCCTGCAGGACGACAGAGAACTCTGGCGGGCAGAGCCGTAACTGGCATAGCCTGAGGCTAACAAAGTGGGGGTCTAGGCCCCAAAAGGCACAGGACTGACCCCAAGAACTGGGCGGCTTGGTGGGCCATCTGTGAGTCAAGCCGCCCAGGAGGTTGCTAGCACAGCAGACTCTCCCAGCACTTTCAGGGAGCGCGGGCGCGCACGCCCGCCATCCGGGTCACCTGGCAGACCCAATTAACAGTCATAGCCCTAGGGGAACTTTGCTCGGACCTTGGCCTCCCAGGTTTTTGCCTGGACTCAGGGACTGGGCGGCCAGGCTAACCTTGTGTGTGCCAGCCCGGTTGGAATATGGGCTGCCCAGCGGAGTGAGCGGAACACAGGGGAGGTCACAGCAGCATACACCTTCGGCACTCCCTGGAGGTGCACACGGGCTCCATCTGGTCCACAGACACAATCTGGGGCAAGGCCTCAGGCAGAAGCCCTCAGCTCAACTCTCTCCACTTCCGGATCCAGATCAGCCTGGGTGGCCGCACCACATCTCCAAGTCCTGCAAGAGGCTAGCTGGGCTTCCTGGCGGCCAGCTGGGAGAAGTCAGTGTGCTCCAGTGAATCCAGCGGGCCCCAAGGGAGCCTTCGGGTGCCTGCTTGGGATCTGAACAGCCTGGGAAGCAGCACCCTGTCTACAAGCAGTGCAGGAGGTAAGCTGTGCACCAGAGGCCAACTGTGAAGGGGCAGCTTGCACTGGTGAGTCCAGCACTGACAAGACAAGCTAACATCTAGAGAGAACTAGATGGCAAAAGGCAAACGCAGGAACGTCACTAACAGAAATCAAGGCAA
This sequence comes from Apodemus sylvaticus, assembly GCF_947179515.1. NCBI lineage: Eukaryota > Metazoa > Chordata > Mammalia > Rodentia > Muridae > Apodemus > Apodemus sylvaticus. The sequence continues at coordinate 53,233,479 of NC_067486.1, forward strand.
TATGGCAACATCTGAACCCAATTCTCCTCTACCAACATGTCCTGGATACCCCATCACACCAGTAAAACAAGATTTGGATTTAAAATCACTGGTCATGATGCTGGTACAGGAACACATGAAGGACATACTTGAAGAAATTCAGGAGAAAATGGATCAAAAGTTAGAAGCCCTTGCAAGGGAAACACAAAAATCATTGAAAGAAATCCAGGAGAATACAAAAGCCAACAAGGAGAAAATGCAAAAAACACTTAAAGAAATACAGGAGAACTTTGGTCAACGGGCTGAGGTCATGAAAGAGGAAACACAAAAATCTCTTAAAGAAATACAGGAGAACTTTGGTCAACAGGCTGAGGTCATGAAAGAGGAAACACAAAAATCTCTTAAAGAATTACAGGAAAGGACAAACAAGCAAGTGAAGGAGCTAAGCAAAACCATCCAGGATCTAAAATCAGAAGTAGAAACAACTAAGAAAACTCAAAGGGAGACAACTTTGGAGATAGAAAGCCTTGGGAAGAAATCAGGGGACAGAGATGCAAATATCAACAACAGAATACAAGAGATAGAAGAAAGAATCTCAGATGCTGAAGATTCCATAGAAACCATGGACTCAACAGTTAAAGAAAATGCAAAATGCAAAAAGCTTGTAACCCAAAATATCCAGGAAATCCAGGACACAATGAGAAGACCAAACCTAAGGATTATAGGCATAGATGAGAGTGAAGATTTACAACTTAAAGGGCCAGCAAATATCTTCAATAAAATTATGGAAGAAAACTTCCCTAACCTAAAGAGAGAGATGCCCATGAATATACAAGAAGCCTACAGAACTCCAAACAGACTGGACCAGAACAGAAATACTTCCCGTCACATAATAATCAAAACACCAAATGTTCTAAACAAAGAAAGAATACTAAAGGCAGTAAGAGAAAAAGGCCAAGTAACATATAAAGGAAGACCTATCAGAATCACAGCAGACTTTTCACCTGAGACTATGAAGGCTAGAAGGTCCTGGGCAGATCTCATGCAGACTCTAAGAGAACACAAATACCAACCAAAACTACTATATCCAACAAAACTCTCAATCACCATAGATGGAGAAACTAAGATATTTCATGACAAAACCAAGTTTACCCAATATCTATCCACAAACCCAGCCCTAAAAAGGATAATAGGAGGACAACACCAATACAAGGAGGGAAACTTCACCCTGGAAAAAGCAAGATAGTAACCTTTCATCAAACCCAAAAGAAGTTAAGCATTCAAATTTAAAAAATAACGTCAAAAATGATAAGAAGTAACAATCACTATTCCTTAATATCTCTTAACATCAATGGACTTAATGCCCCAATAAAAAGACACAGACTAACTGAATGGATACTTAAACAGGACCCTACATTTTGCTGCTTACAGGAAACACACCTCAGGGTCAAAGACAAACACTACCTTAGAGTAAAAGGCTGGAAGACAATTTTACAAGCAAATGGTCTCAGGAAACAAGCTGGAGTAGCCATTTTAATATCAGATAAAATTGACTTTCAACCCAAAGTCATCAAAAGAGACCTTGAGGGACACTTCTTGCTGGTCAAAGGAAAAATACACAAAGAAGAACTGTCAATCCTGAACATCTATGCCACAAATGCAAGGGCACCCTCTTTCGTAAAAGAAACTTTATTAAAACTAAAATCACACATTGCACCTAACACAATAATTGTGGGTGACTTCAACACTGCACTTTCCTCAATGGACCGATCAGGAAAACAGAAACTAAACAGGGACACAATGAAACTAATTGAAGCTTTGGACCAATTAGATTTAACAGATATATATAGAACATTCTATCCTAAAACAAAAGAATATACCTTTTCCTCAGCACCTCATGGTACCTTCTCCAAAATCGACCATATAATTGGTCACAAGACAGACCTCAACAAATATAAGAAGATAGAACTAATCCCATGCCTCCTATCTGATCACTATGGAGTAAAAGTGGTCTTCAATAGAAACAGAAACAACAGAAAACCCACATACACGTGGAAACTGAACAATACTCTACTCAATGATACCTTGGTCAAGGAAGAAATAAAGAAAGAAATTAAAGACTTTTTAGAACACAATGAAAATGAAAACACAACATACCCAAATCTATGGCACACAATGAAAGCAGTGCTAAGAGGAAAACTCATAGCCCTGAGTGCCTCCAAAAAGAAAATGGAGAGAGCATACATTACCAGCTTAATGACACACCTGAAAGCCCTAGAACAAAAAGAAGCTATTTCCCCCAGTAGGAGTAGAAGGCAGGAAATCATCAAACTCAGGGCCGAAATCAATCAAGCAGAAACAAAGAGAACCATACAAAAGATCAACAAAACCAGGAGCTGGTTCTTTGAGAAAATCAACAAGATAGATAAACCCTTAGCCAGACTGACCAAAGGGCACAAAGAAAGTATCCAAATTAACAAATTTAGAAATGAAAAGGTAGATATAACAACGGAAACTGAGGAAATCCAAAAAATCATCAGATCCTACTACAAGAGCCTGTACTCAACACAACTGGAGAATCTGGAGGAAATGGACAATTTCCTTGACAGATACCAAATACCAAAATTAAATCAGGACCAACTAGACCATCTAAACAGTCCCATAATGCCTAAAGAAATAGAAGGAGTCATAGAAAGTCTTCCAACCAAAAAAAGCACAGGACCAGATGGCTTCAGTGCAGAATTCTACCAGACCTTCAAAGAAGAGTTAACACCAATACTCTTCAAACTATTCCACAAAATAGAAACAGAAGGAACACTACCCAATTCCTTCTACGAAGCCACAATTACGCTGATACCAAAACCACAAAAAGATCCAACAAAGAAAGAGAACTTCAGACCAATTTCCCTTATGAACATCGATGCAAAAATACTCAATAAAATTCTTGCCAACCGAATCCAAGAACACATCAAAACAATCATCCACCATGATCAAGTAGGCTTTATCCCGGGAATGCAGGGTTGGTTCAATATACGGAAATCCATCAATACAATCCACTATATAAACAAACTCAAAGAACAAAACCACATGGTCATTTCATTGGATGCTGAAAAAGCATTTGACAAAATTCAGCATCCTTTCATGCTTAAAGTCTTGGAGAGAACAGGAATTCAAGGCCCATACCTAAACATAGTAAAAGCAATATACAGCAAACCGGTAGCCAGCATCAAACTAAATGGAGAGAAATTTGAAGCAATCCCACTGAAATCAGGGACCAGACAAGGCTGCCCCCTTTCTCCTTATCTTTTCAATATTGTACTTGAGGTACTAGCTCGGGCAATTCGACAACATAAGGAGGTCAAAGGGATACAAATTGGAAAGGAAGAAGTCAAACTATCATTATTTGCAGACGACATGATCGTCTACTTAAGTGACCCAAAGAACTCCACTAGAGAGCTCCTACAGCTGATAAACAACTTCAGCAAAGTGGCAGGTTATAAAATCAACTCAAGCAAATCAGTGGCCTTCATATACTCAAAGGATAAGCAGGCTGAGAAAGAAATTAGGGAAATGACCCCCTTCACAATAGCCACAAAGAGTATAAAGTATCTTGGGGTGACTCTTACCAAACATGTGAAAGATCTGTATGACAAGAACTTCAAGACTCTGAAGAAGGAAATGGAAGAAGACCTCAAAAAATGGGAAAACCTGCCATGCTCATGGATCAGTAGAATCAATATAGTTAAAATGGCCATTTTGCCTAAAGAACTATACAGATTCAATGCAATACGCATCAAAATCCCAACTCAATTCTTCACAGAGTTAGAAAGAGCAATTATCAAATTCATCTGGAACAACAAAAAACCCAGGATAGCTAAAACTATTCTCAGCAACAAAAGAAAATCTGGAGGAATCAGTATCCCTGACCTCAAGCAATACTACAGAGCAATAGTGTTAAAAACTGTATGGTATTGGTACAGTGACAGGCAGGAGGATCAATGGAACAGGATTGAAGATCCAGAAATGAACCCACACACCTATGGCCACTTGATCCTCGACAAAGAGGCTGAAAACATCCAATGGAAAAAAGATAGCCTTTTCAACAAATGGTGCTGGTTTCACTGGAGGTCAGCATGCAGACGAATGCGAATTGATCCATCCTTGTCTCCTTGTACTAAGCTCAAATCCAAATGGATCAAGGACCTCCACATAAAGCCAGACACACTGAAGCTAATAGAAAAGAAACTGGGGAACACCCTTGAGGACATCGGTACAGGGAGAAAGTTTCTGAACAGAACACCAATAGCGTATGCTCTAAGAGCAAGAATTGACAAATGGGACCTCATAAAATTACAAAGTTTCTGTAAGGCAAAGGACACCATCAAGAGGACAAATCGGCAACCAACAAATTGGGAAAAGATCTTCACCAATCCTACATCAGATAGAGGGCTAATATCCAATATATATAAAGAACTCAAGAAGTTAGACTCCAGAAAACCAAACAACTCTATTAAAAATGGGGTATAGAGTTAAACAAAGAATTCTCACCTGAAGAACTTCGGATGGCGGAGAAGCATCTTAAAAAATGCTCAACTTCATTAGTCATTAGGGAAATACAAATCAAAATAACCCTAAGATTTCATCTTACACCAGTCAGAATGGCTAAGATTAAAAATTCAGGAGACAGCAGGTGTTGGAGAGGGTGTGGAGAAAGAGGAACACTCCTCCACTGCTGGTGGGGTTGCAAATTGGTACAACCACTCTGGAAAGCAGTCTGGCGGTTCCTCCGAAAACTGGGCACCTCACTTCCAGAAGATCCTGCTATACCACTCCTGGGCATATACCCAGAAGACTCCCCACCATGTAATAAGGATACATGTTCTACTATGTTCATAGCAGCCCTATTTAAAATTGCCAGATGCTGGAAAGAACCCAGGTATCCCTCAACAGAAGAGTGGATGCAAAAAATGTGGTATATCTACACAATGGAGTACTATTCAGCCATTAGAAACAATGAATTCATGAAATTCTTAGGCAAATGGATGGAGCTAGAGAATATCATACTAAGTGAGGTAACCCAGACTCAAAAGGTGAATCATGGTATGCACTCACTAATAAGTGGATATTAACCTAGAAAACTGGAATACCCAAAACATAATCCACACATCAAATGAGGTACAAGAAGAAAGGAGGCGTGGCCCCTGGTTCTGGAAAGACTCAGCGAAACAGTATTCGGCAAAACCAGAACGGGGAAGTGGGAAGGGGTGGGTGGGAGGACAGGGGAAGAGAAGGGGACTTATGGGACTTTCGGGGACTGGGAGGGCTAGAAAAGGGAAATCATTTGAAATGTAAATAAATTATATCGAATAAAAAAAAAGAACAAAAAAAAATTCAGGAGACAGCAGGTGTTGGAGAGGGTGTGGAGAAAGAGGAACACTCCTCCACTGCTGGTAGGGTTGCAAATTGGTACAACCACTCTGGAAAGCAGTCTGGCGGTTCCTCCGAAAACTGGGCACCTCACTTCCAGAAGATCCTGCTATACCACTCCTGGGCATATATCCAGAGGATTCCCCACCATGTAATAAGGATACATGCTCTACTATGTTCATAGCAGCCCTATTTATAATTGCCAGATGCTGGAAAGAACCCAGGTATCCCTCAACAGAAGAGTGGATGCAAAAAATGTGGTATATCTACACAATGGAGTACTATTCAGCCATTAGAAACAATGAATTCATGAAATTCTTAGGCAAATGGATGGAGCTAGCGAACATCATACTAAGTGAAGTAACCCAGGCTCAAAAGGTGAATCATGGTATGCACTCACTAATAAGTGGTTATTAACCTAGAAAACTGGAATACTCAAAACATAATCCACACATCAAATGAGATACAAGAAGAAAGGAGGAGTGGCCCCTGGTTCTGGAAAGACTCAGTGAAACAGTATTCAGCAAAACCAGAACGGGGAAGTGGGAAGGGGTGGGAGGGAGGACAGGGGAAGAGAAGGGGGCTTACGGGACTTTCGGGGAGTGGGGGTGCTAGAAAAGGGGAAATCATTTGAAATGTAAATAAATTATATCGAATAAAAAAATTAAAAAAAAAATAAAGTTTAAAGGATTAGGAATTTGGCAGTCCAAGGGATATAACTCAATAGTAGAGTGATTGACTAGCATGTTAGGTTTTATCCTCCATATCTTTCTGTCTGTCTGTCCATCTGTCTGTCTACCTAATACAAATATACTTATGTATATATATATATATATATATATATATATATATATATATATATATATATATATATATATAATTACAAAGTTATTAAAGAAGCAAAGATCCAAGCATTATCCCATCCCTTGTGAAGTCCATTTTTGTTATCCAACTGTCCTTTTTACATTTTGCCCTTGGTTACTAATATCTGAACATCAGGTTTTCTCTGCTTCTCCAATTTCCCACAGATGGGAGTCATACAAAGAATACAAAGCATAGAGGTAGTTGATAATCATACCTGTCAATCTTCCCATCCCATCCTCCATCAATACTGAGCTGAAAATTTACTACTTTCCAGACATTTTTATCCATTGAGGTAGACTCTAGTCTAAGTATTCACATCTGTGTTGTATTTGTATGAACTATTTGTACTAATTTAATGTGCATTGGTACAAACATTCTAGTGTCCAAACAACACAGAATTTAAAATAGCTTTTGATGATTTTCTTTGTGCAAGATAAGATTTGGGACCTCTCTGAGATTCACCAGGTTATGAAAAGGCTGGAAAAGTATACAATGAACAAAAAGGGGGAGGGAACAGAAGGAAGGAAGAAAGGGAAGAAAGGAAGGAAGGGAGGGAGGGAGGGAGGGGGAGGGAGGGAGGGAGGGAGGGATGGAGAGAAGGGAAGAAGAAAGGATATTTATCCTACTGTGGGATTCCTTCTCCAACAACCCACTGTTAGATGCATTTACTCTTCCTGAAAAACTTAGTGGTCACATCACATTTTGAAGTTTTTTAAAAAAAAAAATCTTTGGTCACTTATTAACCTTCTTAGTTGTTATGTTTAAAATAACATAACCAACTTAGCTGTTATGTTATATTTAAATAGAATAGTACACTAGAAAATTTCCTGGATGATAAAAAGTTGAGTGTTGCAAATAAAATATATTTTAAAAGTTTAAGAATTCTAGCATATTCAAGATCAAAAATTCAAGTAGTATTATTTTCTCTAGCATCCTGCCAGGCAAAAATATTGAGTACAACTATTCATCTTGGATAAAGTAACACACACACTTTTACTGTTCCCCCACATGGAAAAATTTTAGTGTAAGATCTTGTTTGCTTTGACTGAAAAGACCTTCATTTCAGCCTTGTCATAACAACTCCACCAAGGTCCACCAAAATTGATATCATATTTTTATGCTTCTGGGAACTGTAGCAATCACCAGAGGGGAGAGAGGGAGAGAAAAAGAGAGAGGGGGAGAAAGAGAGAGAGAAAGAGAAAGAGAGAGAGAGAGAGAGAGAGAGAGAGAGAGAAGGTAGGAGGGTATGTAGAGAAAATTGATGTGCACATTAGTAGAGGAAATAGACACATAATGAGATATTTAATATAAAATGGATACAATGACCCTGGGGCATGCTGGGATATCTAAAGTATAATAGATTTATCATTTAGGCACTTAATCTAATATAAAGATTTAAGGAGAACAGCATCCTTGAGGTTTGCCCCCAAGAAATCTTAAAGGATAAATAAGTGTTGGAGAGAAAAGTAGGAAGTGCTTTTCAGGCCAATAAAAGTCACAGCACTAAGAAAATATGCTGTGTGCAGGGGCTGAAGCATAAGCAAATTGAAGTGACCGGACTATAAGATGAACTTTGAGGAATAGGGGAAAGCTTCAGAAACCTCTAGTGGGTGGCTCATAGTGGATTACCTGAAATTCATTGTCTTGTTACCTTACAATTATTGTGCAGGAAATTTGTTTATACCTTCCCAGCCCTCAATCACTGGTTGCACTTTTCCTACGTAAAATAAATGCCATGAATTATTGGTAGTATTTTAACAAGAGTCAATGGTGCGATGGGCACATTAGGGCTGGGTACAGTAGCACATGACTGCAATCCCCAGGACTCTTCAGGCTGGGAAAACGCCATTGGGCCCATGCCACCCAGTGCTATATGTCAAAGATCAGGGCAGCCATTGCTACTCTGTTTCATAGAACAAACACACAAAAAAGTACATTAAACTTTTATACCCTGAAGACTTACTCAGACAACACACAATATACAAGCATCTCTAAAATCATCTCGAAAATCAGTGGTGTTTTCTTATATGTTTCTGCTATGGAGTGATACATTTCAGTATGATGAACATAATTTTAATCCTTCATGTATGTCAATAATAATGAACAGTAGCAGACTCTTTAAAATACATTACACATCTACATATACATGTACCTACACAAGCCCTATGTTTAAGGGTTTGCAATCTATAGAAGTTCTAGAATGTTTTCAGGTGGACAAAGAACCATAGAGTCTTCTGCTTTAAGCCCCCTTCTGCGACAAATGACTTTTCAGTCTATGTAAAATATAGGTAAGTGAATATAACTCAAATCAAACTGCAAGCCCCTGACCTCAAGCCAGCTGCAATTTCTTTGTATTCAAAGAGGACGTCCTCTGCTTTCAAATTTCCTACTCCATTCAACACATGAGATCTCAGCTACATAATGTGTTCACTTTTTTTTTTTTTTTGGCTCCCCTGTGAAATGTGTCCTCACTTTTGGCATGCTGGGATAACTAAACAATTTTTCCTTCCAAAAATCACCTTTGCTAAGCTCATTGATTTATTTGAATAGGCATCCATCAACTTTCAAGTATCCCTCTGTTCAGCTCTGTGTTTGTATAACTGGAAATCTCAATACAAAGAAGAAAATCTAGCACTTATTCTCTCCGGGTTTATGATCAGTTTGGGAGACAAAACTAACATGCATGCAACAAGGAGAAAACAACTTGAGACAGTATATAATTAAGTGCCGAATGTGATACCGACTGTGAGTGCACAATTCTTCACTAATTACCAATTGCTTTAAGGAATTAATACTTAACTTTGGGGATTTCCATCACAATATCCCTATAAGCATTAATTCTTGTAACCAGCAATTCAATTCATTTCAGAGAGCTTACAAACACACCCCGGTTTTGCAAATTATCAGCATTGTTCTAAGAAGTATGTTTTCCCCCCATTAAGCAATTAATTTGAATCTTGATTGTTCTGACCTCAGGGGCTTTGGGGGGATGCTTGCATCTCAGACGTAATTTAATTTTTCAAATGGATTTTTGGCTGGTGGAGGATTCATAGCCCTAGGGAGAAGGAAAAGGCTTTCCAAATAGGAGTGGAAGATCATCGAGAAGCACCTTGCATTTGGAGGAGTGGGAGCCAACGCTGTTCCCTCTGAGAGGAAAGAAACTTCAGCATTCAACCTAGCCTTCTCCCTGTCTCCTTTTGCTTTCTTCTTTTCCCATCTTCCTCTTTGAAATGTGCTAAGTATCTGCTCCCCTGTTCCTCAGTCCACCCTGCAAGGCTCCCCTTCTGGCTGTGACCCTCAGGAGGAAGGAGGCTCCTGACCCTGACACCTTTGTTGTTTATGTTGCTTACCAGAGCTTGAACCAAGAGCCTGAAGCATGGTAAGTCCGTACTCAGGAGTTGGCTCTACCCATCTTTCTCTTTGCTTTCTGCATTGCATGCACAATGAGACTAGTCCACTATTAGGAACCCAGAGAAATGCCTCAGTTAAGTTCCTATTCAGCTGCTACCAAGGCTTTCTAGGTTCCCCCCCAAAAAACCATACTTTTCAAGAACGTTCCAAAAGGTTCACAAGCTCGTCAGGACCTTCGCTCTCAGCTACATTGGTCTTCTTTCTGAATCTGCTCCAACTGGCCTGGTAAATGACTATAGGTTCAGTCTATATCCAAATCTGATTTACTACCCTCTTTTTTTGAGAATACAAATGATACAGTTACAAAGATGTCTCAACATATTTTTTGCTCTTTACGAAGACCCAGGTTTGATTTCAAGTACCCATAAGAGAGGGCTTACAACTGTCCATAAGTGCAGTTCCAAATGACCTGACATCCTCTTCTTACCTCCACAAGAACTAGAAAAGCATGGACTTATGCATAAATACAGGCAAAACATCCATGCACATAAAATAAAATAAATGACAACTAATGATGTGTCACTTCTCCATCTGAGTTTAAAGGTTGTGAAGAGACTATAAATTACATTGCCTTTTGAATTTGTTTTATTTTCTCTAATGCTGAATCCTACATGATGGACTGCTGTAAGAATGAATGGTGAATGCCTTAGTTATGATTCCATCGCCATGATTAAACACCATGACCAAGGAAACTTTTAAAGGAAAGCATTTAATTAGGCTCTCAGGTTCAGAGGGTTAGAGTCCGTGACAGTGGAGTGAAGGGACAGCTGAGAGCTTACATCTGTGTCAATAAGCATGGGGGGTGGGGCGCTAACTGAGAATAATTTGTGGTTTTAAAATCACAGGTCACACCCTGTAAAATGCCTTCACACCTCCTGTAACAAAGTCACATCTCTACCAAACAGTTCCACTCACTGGGAAGCAGGCACGATGTGAGCTCTTAGGCCACTCTCATTGGAGTCATAACAATGAGTAAGCTTGAGAACATTGTACGGCTTCTACTTCTTCCTCCATAAAATAAAGAGGACCATATGACATATTTCACAGGCTTTACATCAGAATTCAATAAGCTTAATAATTTTAAACACACAAAACATTGTAAATATTAGCCTTTCATGCATATTTACGTATGTACACTTGTACCTTTGCCTGCGTATGTTCATATGTGTCTAATGTGTTATATAGTATGTTTTGTGCATATGTATATTTGCATGGGTGTAGATATGTTTGCATGCATGTAGATGCTAGAAGTTGATTCAAAGTAGCTTCCTTGATTACTTTCCAGCCTTTTACACTGAACATTCTCTCATTTGAATCCCAGAGCTTGCTTATTCTAGATAACCAGCCAGGGGTCCTTGTTTCTGCCTCCTCAACTCAGATGTTATATGTCAGCTACCATGACTGCCTAACATTGGCATAAGTGTTGAGGATCAAAACTCTGGTCTTTATGCTTGTTTGGCAAGCAATTCTGTCACTGAACCACTTCCCTAGCTCCTAACATTGGTATTTTAACATATAGTGCTATATACATATTTGATACTCAATAAAGAGAAGTTCCTGTCTCCCTGTTTATTTAAACATGGTAGAAGATAAAATATCTTGATACCGACCAGGAAGTACTAATTCCTTTGAATTAATCTTTATTGTTCCCTACATTAATCACATGGTTCCTTGTTCTAGTGTGGTTTCCTGACTTTGGAAATCTATTTGCACCTGTAGCTACCTCCCACAGGCAGATAATCAAGATAATCAGCTACCGAAATCTTGCAAGCTATCAAAAGGCAAATCTTTATCTTATTCTTGTTCTCAAAAGTATGACAGCGGTCACTACTGGAATAATTCTGCTACAGAGACTACGAGAGGCCATTGGGAATGAAGATCTCTCTTAGTCTAATTGCATCTTCACCTCTTGTGTCACGTGAAACGTTAGGGAGTTAAGCATTAGCTTAGCTACTCCTTAGTTCTGTTGTTTGGGTCTGTCATGTATGTGAAGATGCAGAGGCCAGAAAAGGGACTGGATCCAGAGCAGGAGGAGTTACTGGCAGTTGTGATCCAGATAACATGGATGCTGGGAAACAAACTGGGCCCTTGGAATGATCAAAAATTACCCTAGCCATCTTTCCAGTCCTAGTCCTTCGAAATTACATCACCATCTGAGGGGTTAGATTGATAGCTCAGTAGTTAAGAGAACAAGCTGTTCTTCTAGAAGACCCAGGTTCAATCCTTAGAACCCACATGGTGGCTGAGAATCATTACTAGAGTTCCAAAGATTCAGTCACTCTCTTTTGACCTCTTGACTGTACATACAAGTAAGTACACAGACATACATACAGGCATAATACTATAATCCTGAGAAAGATATAGTGACAATATTATGAATAGGTCACTGAAAACACCATATTGACCAAATGGGGTTGGGGAAGAAACTGCAAAATTGTTTTTGCAGTAGACTGTGTGCAGTGGGACTGTGGCCTGCCCAGTTCACGAGTTTTGATTTTTTTTGAATGTAGAATAGGCAAACTGAAGGTACTCTGCATTAGACTTGAATGCCTTTGAACCAGGTTAACTTTCACAAAGCGTGGAAGTTGTCTATAACTTTAGAAACCTACAGTCGTTACAATTTTTATACCTTCTTATTTATCAAGGAATATAATTCTGCTTTTATAAGTATGAACCGTTGGAAGTTCGAAAGCTGTTTCATCCATATCTGATCCCAATCACATTTGTAAACCAGGAACCCTTTACAACCCCTTTACAACTGAATGGACCAGTGTGCAATTCACTTGTTCTTTCCCTTTTACAAAAGAACAAGGCAGTTTGTTTAACAGGTGTCCTGGCCTTCAGATTCCTCCCTGAGACTTCTAATGTTTACCCTCAAGAAAGTTAATCATTGGCAAGATTCTGGCTCTCAAACGGAGGGCAAACGCCACCTTGTTCCAATGCCCTGCTGGTAAAAGAAGTACTAGAAAATGGCAATTGTAGTCTAAGAAATTTTATGTCCATTGCTGCTGCTCCTGCTGCTGCTATTTCTACTATTATTATGACAACTTCTATTATTACTACTACTGTATGTGAGTTTGGTGAGTGAGTGTGTGTATGAGTATGTGTGAGTGTGTGTGAGTGTGAGTGTGTGTGTGTGTGTGTGTGTGTGTTATATATGTTGTAAAGGAAGCATGACTCAGCAAGCATTTGAGAGACAGAGGACAACTTTGTGTAGCTGAATCTCTCCTCCCACATTTTGTGAGTTCCAATGACTGAACACAGAGGGTCTGGCCTGCATTGTTGGGCTGCAAACACCTTTATCTGCTGAGCCATCTCATCAGGCTTAAATTTCCTCATTCTCTAGAATAATACTGGTATCCTACCAGGGAAACTTTTACAGAAGGTACTACAATGCAGGGGAAAAAATGAGAATGAACAGGTGAAAGTAAATCCTTAAGACCTATGAAGAAATATACTTTGCAATTGATTGTTAACTCTGTAATGATGGGCTTGTGTGTGCATTAAAATACTATTGAGTGAAGAGATAAACTAATCAAATAGACTGCTCCTTACTGAGTCTAGAGAAAAATTCCTAAAAAGATCTATATGCTTTAAAACTGTCCCCCTCACAGTATTGCTTTTATGTCCAGATGCAGTCTGCAGCTGGAGGAGCATCTGGGCAGAGTTCACACATGCACATAAGTGGAGAGATAAAAGGGGTAGAGAAGAAAGGGAGGCAAGGTGAGGCTAATAGAAGGAACTCTCAAGGAAAGCTTCTCCATTGTCAGAATGTCTTTCAGTTTATGGAACCATTTGGAGACTTGCAAACTCATTTGCATGTGTCTTTGAAAATATATTTGCTGCTAAAGACAACTAGATAGTGAATTGTGTTTCCATAGGAAGTACAGTAAGGAAGAACCATAGACACATATTCTATTCTTAAAAGATTCTTGGCTTTGAACATATAAACTAGGATGGACTTCATAGATTCTAAGGGAACTTTAATTTATAAACCCAAATTGTTCAGACAAATTAGAAGAATGATTTGCAGCCAAAGAACTGAAATAATAAAGTTGGTGATATACAAGTAGACTTGACTAGAAATTATTGATTCCATAAGCCATGCTCTAACATGCTTCAATCGATGATTATCATAGTATTTGAAATAGCAGGTAGAATAATGTTGCAAATACATAAAAATGTAACTAGAGGCTTAGCACAGTTCTTCTGTAAAAGAACTATGGGGTGTGGACTGGGCTTGCAGCAAGGACAGTTGCCCAAATAACACAGAAATTGTGTGAATCACACACCGAACTTCTTGATGAGGAGGAAATGCCTGTCTCAAATGGACAACTGTATGCTATCTCCTTTTGCAACAGTGATTACATTTGAGTTTTACATTATGGGTGCAATGAAGCCAGATTTTACTGCCTGACTAATAGATCAAAGAAAGTCAGAATGTAATTAGTCCATAGAGCAAGGGTGGCTTATCGGAACATAAAGGAACAGGAAACCTTCAACTGCTACAGCTTTTGAAATCAAAAGAAGAGGGAAAGCTATAGAGAGGCAGTTTGTCAGTAGGGTGGAAACCAGCTACATCTATTCTTTTCTCTTGCAAATTAGTTCCCTTTCTTCCCTGGTACTAAACTTTCTAATCTGAAAATCCATTTCCCTTCATACCTATGCCTCCCTGGAGGCTGCATATTCATTTTCTGGATATTAGATACCCTATTTACCACAGCCTGGAGCCTGGAGCCCTTTGCCTTGTAGGGTTCTTTCCCCACCCTTTTCTACACAGAACTTCCTAGTGAAAATTACTGCAAAAGAAGGGAACTGACAGGCTCCTGTTGGGCTTTAGGATCACCACACATTTAAACTTCCTGTTATTATTATTTAGCATGTGAAATGCCCACTCTGCCATCACCACAGGTGACTTCTCAAAGGTAGAAAAGCCCTGGGATTCAGGAGGACAGGGTTTAATCTTAGGTTATTAATGGTTAACAACAGGCCACAGGCCTAAGGAAAACACATTTAGAAAGTCAACCAGAGGTGTATTTTATTTTAATGAAAAAGAATAATGAAAAGCCCTCTGTAGGGAAAGCAAATTTGACAAGGTTATTTAAATATATATGCAGGCCTTAATATTTCAAAAGTATTTTTCTTAATAATGGGATTTAATCTAATTTGTGAATTTGGTCTTAAGTTAGAGGGTAGCTGGAAGATAGTCTTCAAAAATGAAACTCCTTTGCCAGTAATACGTTTAAAATAGAGTTTAGGCTGCTTCCATAGGATGCGTTATTAAAGAGGTTCTAGTTGACCTCTTATTGGACTAGATATTGAAGATCAACTGTGAAAGGAATGATCTAATGCTAAGAATCTCTCAAGCACAGGCAGCTTTACTAAGGATGACAACCACATATACAGGCCACAGCAGTTAGTGACTTTAAATATTTTATAATAATTTCTGAGCAAGCACTGTGATTTCTGGGTTCTAAAGAAAAGGAAAATCAGAGAAATATTTCAATTCAATAAAGGTCATATGGGCTAAAAAAAAAAAAAGAGAGAGAGAGAGAGAAAGAAACTTGGATGCAGGACTGGCTCCTAACTTCTCAACAAGGAAGCAGAGCACTCTTCTGTAGAGATGCTGAGGTCTACAGACCTGGATACCAGGCCTCAGCAGATCCTGCTGTCAGCTGGCCTGTTTCTGGTTGCTGATACTTGATTCGGATCTCCTTTACTTGAGTCGTGACTATACCCTCCTCTCTGATATCTCTCCAGTCCATACAGAGCCCTTTTCCCTTGACTCCTACTTGGAATGACAACTCCTTCTCTCATTTAGGTCCAGAACCTCAGATCCCAGGTAATGTCAAGAGACTGGGCCTAGAATCAAGGCAAGTGTAGATCAAATGACATCCAACCTGTGAATTACAAATCAGTCAGAGTGCTGGTGCTGGTGCAGATGAGGAACGATAGGATCTATATGAAACAGATAAGTGAAAGGTTATTGAAAAGGAAGGCTTTCAGATGTGTCTGGCAGCCAAAGACGCAGGTACCCATTTATAGCAATTGTGTCACTAGACCCACGTTAAGAAATGGGTTATAACTTCAGTAGAAGTATTTGCTTTGGGGTAGCACTAGACTATGTTAGAGCCAGTCTGGATATGAAAACTGTCCACAACCTTCTATAGTAAAGAGCTGGGACAGACAAAAGCAGGGTATCTGAGGGAAGACTTGATTTAGAAACCAACTAACTACCTGCTGTTCTAGTGTCTGATTTCTGAAGCCTGAACTACTGCAGATGGTCAATGTTATGGCTAAGATTCCCTGCCTCCCTAGGCCTGAGCACCATCTTAGAGGCAACAAGGGGAAGACTTAGGTTTTAATGCTCTAAGTTATAATCCCATAATTTTCTATTAAAATTAGCCTCTCTTAGCTTGAGTTTTATCTCTGACACTATATATCTTAATACAGTATTATGAGGAAGGAATAACAACTTGTCTTTAATTTCAATATTCTCTAGTAAATATACTATGATAAATCTTAGTCGATGACAAGCAGCATGAGCACAGGGTAATTTCACGTATGTGTTTTTACTCTCTAGGATTAATTCCTATGTCAGCTTAGATCATGGAATTTGCAATTCAAACTCACAATCAATATATAAACCTAAAAAAATCATCACTAATATAACACAAACAACAACAAATTTGGAAAAAATATCAAAGCAAATGTGACAATACATAATTCAATAAAGCTGATTAATTCTTGGATGATTTACTTAACGGTTTAATTACAGAAAACCATATGCCTTCAGTCATAAGTTAAACAGCCAATTGAAACTATGTCCTTAACTGATTAATTTTATCTCTACTTTAAAGAAGATACATTTTATTTGTGGGATCCAGGGGATATAATTTGCTCATGATTTTGACAAAGCTTGCTGGAAAAAACATTTTTTTATAATCAAACATTAGTAGAAAGAATAGGAATAATAGTAGAAAGAATTAGTAGCAAAATAAAAGAAAGAATGTTGTCCCAAGTTGCTGCAATAGGCCCCATTGGAAGTGTGATAATTTGCATATGCTTGGCCCAGGGAGTGGTACTTTTAGAAGGTGTGACTTTGTTGGAGTAGGTGTATCACTGTGGGTGTGGGCTTTAAGACCCTTATCCAAGCTGCCTGAAAGTGAGTTTTCTGCTAGCAGACTTCAGATGAAGATGTAGAACTCTCAGCTCTGCCTACACGTACTGAACCTCTTAACCTCTAAGCCAGCCCGAATTAAAAGCTGTCCTTATAAGAACTGCCTTTGTCATGGTGTCTGTTCACAGCAGTAAAACCCTAAGTCAGGAGGCATGTTGTTAGACACTAGATCTGAAGCGAAGAAGATGATTTAGACACCTTGCATCAGGTGGTAATCCGGCCTGGTTGAATATATGAGATTCTTCCTTCTTCTGCAGTTTTATTTGCTGTAATTCTGGGTAACTGCAGACAACCAGAAGCTAAAAACAACATGGAAAATCCCAAAAATATATCATTTATAAGTTTTAAATTCTATGCTATGAGTCTGAAGTGGAAGTTTCTGGTTGTATCATGTGATGCAACCTTGCCTGGTGTTTTGCTGAGGAAGACCCACATGAGTTTTGCTGAGGCAAGAACTGTGGGAGGACACATGATGTTTAGAGAGAGTATAAACAGGACTCAACAGTGACAACGCACTTGCATAGCTAGCTTTGGAAGGCTACATTGGTTTAAAGTCTTAAATAACGTTTGCTTCATTGAGAGGGGCACAGCAGAGAACTTCTCCAGGCATCTAAGCTGGTCCTGGTTGGTTCTACTGACTTTGAGTTGATTCTGTCAAGCCCTGGTGCCCAGGGAGTAGCACTATTAGGAGGTGTGGCCTTGTTCGAATAGTTGTGGCCTTTTTGGAGGAAGTGTGTCATTGTGAAGGTGGGCTTTGAGACCCTCCTGCTAGCAACCTGGAAGTCAGTCTCTTCTTCTGGCTCCCATTGGATCAAGATGTAGAACTCTTCTACAAGAGGTGCTCTTCCCCAGCACCATGTCTGCCTGCATGCTGTCATGCTTCCTGCCATGATGATAGTGGACTAAACTTCTGAATCTGTGTGCTAGCCCCAACTAAATGTCCTTTATAAGAATTGCCTTGGTCATGGTATATCTTCACAGCAATAAAACCACCAACCTATTCCCATATACTCATTATCATCTATTTACCAATTTGCCTTTTTTTAAGTCATTTTTGTTTGTTTGTTTTGTTTTGTTTTTGTCAAGATCAATGTCTCTAGCTGGCCTTGAACTAGTTATATTACTGAGGATGATCTTAACCTTCTGCTTCCCAAGTACTGGCAATATGTTCATGTGTAACTACATCAGGTTTTATATTTTATTAAGGACAGAATCAAGATTTTTAACATGCAGGATGAAAATTCTACCAATGGTTCTATATTACAGGACTCCTATTAGTCATTTAGAAGTCATTTTGGATTATTATACCAACTATCAAAGCATCAGTGTTTGAGTTTAAGCCTAATTTTAGTTAACTGTAATTCGAGTTTTATCATAATAGTGTTAGGTAGCAGTTTCCTCTGAGAGGGAAACATGCCAGCCAGTAGGGAAGCTCCTGCCTTAAGACAGAAAGTAAACAACTGAAATTAGCGTGAGGAAGTTCCTGATAGGTCCCTCCATCACCAGGTAAACAGGCAAAGATGCTGAGATTCACTTTAAGAGAAACATAGTTGCAAAAATGACTCTCAGATAAATGCAGCCACCAGGAAAGAGGAAAAGAGGACCAGACAAGATGTCTGGAAGAGGCTTAGCCCTCTGGAAAGAACACTCTCTCTTGACCTGCCTGCAAGTTGTGCATTCGGCTCCAGGTTTCTATCTTTTGTGAGTTGTCACCCATATTTGGGTAGCTTTTCGTGATACAGCTGTCTTTGGGTCATTTCTGCTCCAGTATTAACCTCTCATCCATTTTGATATAAGTAATCTCAATAAATTACTCATTCAACAGGTCATACTTTTGTCATATCTGCACTTTGGTCGTCTTTGGCTCCCTCTCTGGGATGAATAGCTATATGTATGTGTGTTGTATCTCCTCAGGAAAAGACTGCCACTCAACAGTAAATTCTTTTACTTTTTATTTATCTATGTATTTATTTATGTATGTGTTATTTATTTATTTATTTATTTTAAGAAAAAGTTTTTTATGTAGTCTTGGCATTCACAATGCAGACCAGTCTGGCTTCAAATTCACAAAGGTTCCCCTGCTTCCACTCCTAAGTTCTAGGATCAATACTATGCACCATTGTGTTATTTGCTTGCAATAATTATTTGATCATGTTATTATTCAGTGTTTTTAATCTACTAAACTTTATCAGGGACACACTTGCATAGCTGAAAAATAAGCAGATGAATTAAGTTTAATTCCATCTAGAGTTTCCAGCCTCCTCTGGTATTGTGGACTGTATATCTTCCATAAGGAAGATACTATGTAATAGGGTATCAAATTAGGAATAGAAGGAAATATTAGAGCCAGTAGGGTCAGAAGGAATGTCATTACAATGAAAGTAATGTCTTTTGGGAAGTGAACTGGTTAACCAAAGATGTAACATCTATATGAGTAAATAAACACAAAAGTAGGAATGGCTACATTCTATAACACAAAATAGTAGCATAAATATAAAGCTTTAAAGGTTTTGAATTTTTATATAATTATAATAAAGACAATGCTCACTGGCTTGAAAATGATTTAATACCCTACAATATTTTTATTTCAAAAAGATTCTATTTAAAGATGCATTTAATTCCATGTTTTTATAAGAAAAGGTCATGAGAGAGACTTCATCTGATTGAAGTTATGTTTTTGTGTATGTGATTTTTAGACATTTTACATTATACTGCTTTGCCCTTAGCCTTACCAGCCTAGACATGGATGAACTCATACTTGGCTTGCTACACAAATTATAATGGAAAACAGCCTTCCCTCTCATGCCTCCAAAATTCCGAGGATTCCTAGAGTGCTAGAAGATGTGAGCCTGGCATTCTTCCTTTCCTGTTTTCTAACCTGGCTTCCATTTGATATGATGGGAGAGGGGGACTCACATCTACTAAGACCACTACGAGAGAGAGCTACATCCCCTGTGTCCTCATCAGTCCTGTTACCCAAACTGCTTAACCCCAAAGTCCTGAGGACTCCTGCAAAGCCTAGAGTCCTTTGAACAATTTTATTTGCATAAACTGGACATAGCATTACTTTTGATGGCGCATATCCCCTAGATCAATACACACACATACACACACACATACACACACACACACACACACACACACACACACCATTAACTAGTTCTCTTTCTCCTTTGAACCTCAGCAGTCTTATAGTTAGCTGTTTTAAGCAATATATTAAGCGAAAAATACAACATGGACACAGCTTTCTTCTGGTTTTCCTCAATAGGGTTCCTTTACTCAGACCCCAGCCACAATGTTGTGAGAAAGCACCAACCATAAAGGCAGAGCGTGGGGGTGTCCCACCCACCAGCACCGCCTATTATTTCCATCTACATTCCACACTGATTGCTAACTATGCAAAGAAAGACTTTAAATTCCAGTTTCCAGCATCAGTGCTGCCCAGCAGACATCTAGTCAAATAGCAGAGAAAACCTCCTGGCAGATTCTGCTACATTGTAGAAAAGGAACGAAATAAATGTTGTTTTTGCTATGGTTTTGCAAAGTGTTTGCAAGTGGCTGCATTTGTAGCAGCAGCAATACTCTTTCATCAGTCATATGTCTTTCCTTAGAGATCTGAGGGGAATATTAATACCCCTCATTCTATGGAGTCCTGGGAACATCAAGACCAAGTGTAAGCTGACCAAATACTGTATCTTTCTTCCTGATAACAGACTCTTACCTTTTGTTGTAGATATTTCCCAATATGGAGCAGCCGAAGGCCCTTCAGGCTCAGTCTATCGTGTTTATCTCACAGCTCTTAAATGTCTTCCTATCAGATCTCTCTGTTGTGTGTATTTTAGCTCATGTGAAAATATGCCTGTGGTCTGGGGGTGGACCTAGCCCATCACTGCAGAGAGAAGCTGATGAGGAGATTGACTTAAAAATCTCACCTCGGGCCAGATCTACTTCGACTGTACTTTATAAGCTACCTCGGAAAGAGAAGCTTCTAGGGGAGTGTGATTTCATTCTCTGTCATTTGACAAAGGGCAGGTGGCCAAGCAATACAAATAATAAAAGATGCTTAAAGGGAGAAATTTTCCTGTCAGAAAAAATACTTTATGAGGGATGTGGGGCTACAATAGAAGAGAATTTGGGAATTTCAATGCCCCATACAAAAAGCCCATTTACTGGGGACAAGATGAGAGGGTTACAAAAAATATTTATGCTTTATAAAACTATAAAAAGCATAAGCTAGAGGAAAGTACAGAGAAAACTAGAAAATAACAGAAAGCATCCACAGGAGAACTGTGGGCAAGAACACAACTCTCTTTTAGAAATGAATGAGATCTAAGGACTGCGTGTCACCCACGCTTGTCCTTTGACATCCTTTGATATAGACCTTGAACTTTAGGGGTCATTATGCTGCATGAAAGCAATGCATTGCACCATAGCCAAATAAAATAGTCAGAATTTACAGTGAGTGTGATACCTTTGCTATTTTCTCTTTGCTAACCTAGTTCTACTAAAGCAATAAAAGCAGGGGTGTTATGAATGAATATTATAAATAAAAATTAAGAAAGCATGCATAAATACATG
This sequence comes from Apodemus sylvaticus, assembly GCF_947179515.1. Classification (NCBI taxonomy): domain Eukaryota; kingdom Metazoa; phylum Chordata; class Mammalia; order Rodentia; family Muridae; genus Apodemus; species Apodemus sylvaticus. The sequence continues at coordinate 53,254,918 of NC_067486.1, forward strand.
TCCTATGTTTAATATCTCCTAAGTTCATTTTAGTAGTTTTATGTTGAGCCACATTCATAGTTTGTAAAGAAGCATGGTTTTTTTTTCTTCTTGTTAATGTTTAATTATAATACCTATGACTTCCAGCTATCTAGAATTCAGTGGCACTAGTTACTGTAGCAATTCACAACAGCATCTCATATGAGCCTCATGAAAGCCCTTTGAGACAGAAACTGTTGCTTATTATTTTCAGATCATGATAAATTAAACAAATTACCCACATTCCAAGGCTGATATAACTTGATATGCATGAATCCAACAATTTTTATAATCTCAAATAGTATCTTCCTACCTCCAATCTTCTCTTTTACTTATTTAACTTTTCAGGAGAGAAATTGCAAGCTGTGTTCCCACTAATGCAGTATATAATACCATATTTCATCACCTCTTTATTTAAAAGGTCAGCGGATTTGGCTTTTAGAAAAGGAAACAATTGTCAGCAAATTACAAATATAGACACAGCTAATAGGTTCGGTCACTAACAGCATTCCAGTCTGTCTAAGAGTTACCCACGCAATCACTGATTGTTAGCTTGAGAGTAACATTGATGCCAGAGACTCCAAAGTGAATGGAAATGTCTATTACACACTTGCTCAGGTTGATTGCTGAGTCTCAACACTGTCCGTGTTTTCAAGAATTCCTCTTCAACATGCTGTATGTTTTAAGGATTAAAAGTTATATGATTTAATGTGCTCTTAAGCAGGCGTGGTGTCTAACCCCCAAAACAGAACTGGCCGCAGAACCTTGCAAATAACTTTAATGACCATTCTTCAAAGAATTTGCAGAGCTATATCTGAGGTCAACTGGTATTATTCAAAGTGACAATTCTCCCATAATGTTTGCCATGAAAACTTGAAGTTCTTCCCATGAACAGGCATCCATATCCTTTAAATCTCTGTACAGGACTTGTGCCCCCTTTGAGCAACAAAATGTGGAAGAAATAACTAGGTATCTGCTCTAGTACCAGGTATTAATGGATTTCATAAATTCTTTTACTCTAAGGAACAAGTCTAGCCACTGAGAAATATAGTACAGCAGATCCATGGGACTATGTAGAGATGACAATCCCCTTCTTTGGCCATTTCAGCAATGCCTAGGACACAAGAATGAGCATGAAGGACCCCCAACTCTACCCCAAGCAGCACTAAAAAAAATAGACTGTATAAGTGACCTCAGGGTAAGCAGAGCAACATGGGTGTTATATAGAACAGGAGAAAGAAGTCATTGCTCTGAGCCACTAAACTGTGATAGGGTTTCCTGTCCACTAAGAGATCAATACAATGCTCTAAGTGAATTCAAAAGTATGTTTGGGTGGTGTTGTCCTTGTCTCTAAATGCTGTTAATTAAAGGTGATTTTCAAAGTCTAAGTGATGCATGCCAACAATAACACTAATGCATAGTATATTTACATGCCAGTTAGGACTTTGGTTTGGTGTTAGGCATAGAGCAGATATTAAACATTTCTCTGAACTAACACGTAATGCAGCACCATTACCTCCATACCACATTGATTACTTTGCCAAAGGGGGAAAAATGTTTTCTGCCAAACACCATGTTTTGGCTTTCATGAAAGTCATAGGGTTTCGGTTTTATTTTTGCTGTTTGTTTACATGCTGTTTGGTAAGTTGGTTTGAAACATGGATATCAAATACTCTATCTGCCTCTGGTCAATGAAAGGGAGCCCCTCATGCTTTTTAATTTCATGTTAAGCCTTTGTTTTACCACAGAACTAGATGTTAAATATTTATTAGTATCTATTGCATGGAAAAATAAACTCTTTGACTCAAACTCAGTGAGTTTGAAAACTCAAAACTTTAAAAATAAAAAGCCATGTGTCACAATAAAGACAACAAATCCTTGAACACACTTGTGCTGAAACTAAATTACAATCACTTCACCCTTGAACTGACCATGTGTTGGCACTTAGTTAAGAACTGAATGTGACCTTCAGAGGTTACTAGTTCAATGTTACCAAATACTGCTTGAAATATACTGGTTGTTGTTTTGTTCTTTTATGTCTTATTTTTCCCAGTATCAAAAAAAAAAAAAAAAAAAGCAAAACAATTTTCCAGCTGAATAATGTTTGACCAAGACCTGTCTTATTTCAAGTATTTTCAATTTAGAGAAGATAATTTTATTTTTCCATGCAATAGATACTAATAAATATTTAACATCTAGTTCTGTGGTAAAACAAATGTGTGTTTGCTTCAAGGTGATATACTTTTAACAATACAGAATATTTGTAGCACACAACTCACACAATATAAGCTAGCACAAGACTATACTAACATTCATGTACCAACTTATTGGAACAGAATATTTTCAATAACATTTTACTGGTTTAATATATTACATTCTTTTATCTTTAGCTAATCTATGCTACAATTCAATCATAATTTGGCAATTTGAATGGCACCCAATATAGTAATCATTTTATCAATAAGTATCTTGTCATTTAATATGATATTTGATCTATAATTTAACTAGTTCTTATTTTTCTACAAGTTATATCCATTAAATATAAATTTCAGCTTCAGAACCAAACATGACATATGATTAAGTTTCATCTTCATTATTACCCCTTTCATCATTATCTAAGACTAGACAAACAACAATTTAATAAATCAAACAAGTAGCAAGTATAAAAACATGCAAGAGATTATACTGTCTGCAGAACTGGGAAGTTGGCTCAGTGAGTAACAGTACTTGATATGGAAGCATGAGGACCTGAGTTCATATCTTTGGAACTCATGGAATGCTGGATATGTTATAATCCCAGCATTTCTATAGCAAGAAGGAAGGAAGAAACAGATCTCTGGTAGATCATAGGCCAGCTAGTGTGACTTATGCTACAATGAGCAAGACACCCTGTTTGAAACAAGGTCAAAGGTGAGAACTGACAGACATATTGTCCTCTGACTTTCATTCAGGGGCCATTACACAAACACACATATACACACCATGTATACACATTGATTACAAAACTGTATTTGTACATTCAAAGTTATAAATAACCTCAAAGGGTAGGTCAAATAATTAGAAAGTCAGGGATATCAAGGACTAAGGTCCTTAGCTTTTAGGATAATTCATTTCATTTTAACCTCATTTGATTTAATTTAAAATAATGATTGTGATTAACAACTGACATACAATACCTGACAGATTTGTTCTTTGTGAGTCTGTATTAGATGGATTCTGTATGTGTTGGCCATGTATAATTTAGTAGAGATACTTGTGCTCTTTTTTAACTTCTAGGAAAACTATTTTTTTAATCAAAGATACTTTCTGTATTGAAGTTAGAAATAAACAGAAAAAATAGCACAAGAATACTAAAGAAAGTACATAGCTTTAGAGAAAAAATATACAGCTTTTTATACAGCAATGAAATTCCTCTTTGCCTTTTATATTCCTATTATTTTGTTAGTTGTAGATATTAAAAATAATAATTCTTAAAAGTGTGGTTTGATTCCCTAACTCCTAAAAGAGATTTCCATAAAATTCTGATCTATAAAACACTTCATAAATATTGAACTAAAATAGAATAGTTCTTAAAATATGGCTTTGGTTCTTATTATCTAATGAGGAAATTGTAGCATAAGGAAATAGAGACAAGCAGCTTGGATGGAGGAAAGAAAATGACACTGATCAAGAAGTCATACGGAATGTCACCTATTTAAACACTAACTATTAAAGTCAACTATTTCAAGCATCCACCACCCTCATGTCTGTGTGATTCTCATGGAGTACCAGACGGTACTCAGCCTTCCAACAAGCAGCCTCTAAACTCCACAGCTTGGACACGAGAAAATTCCTACTATTCTCTGCACAAGCAGAAATAAGCCCTTCCAATTATAACCCAAGCTTCAGGACTGTAATGATGGAGATGAATGCTCCTAGACCCTATTATTGATTGATGTTTGGGAGAATTTTTGAAGCACTTGTGAACACATCAGGGTAGTATCCCACCTTGTTGCCAAAGAATGCAGAAATCACTTTTTTGTTTCCTGAATAGACTCTTTCCACTAAGAAAGCCCTATGGTAAACTTACAGACAGGAGCCTAGCATGGCTGTTCTCGGAGAACCCAACCAGCATCTGATTGAGACATACACAGATACTTGCAACTAACCTTAGACTGAAGTTGGGGACACCTATAGTTGAATTATGGGAAGGATGGAAGAAAGTGGAGAGGAGTGCTACCCCAGAGGAAGACCAGTAGTCTCAACTAACCTAGAACCCTGATATCTCTCAGACAATGAGCCACCAACCAGGCAGCAACATGACCTATTCCGAGGCCCTGAAACATATATAGCACAGAATGGCCTGCTCTGGCTTCAGTGGAGGAAGAGTCACCTAATCCTCAAGAGACTTGAGGCCCCAGGGAGTGGGAAGACTTGGTGGTGGGGGGAGCATCCTCAGGGAGACAGGGGGAGGAGGAATGGGATGAGGAACTGTGGGATGGGGACCAGGACAGTGATAAACTGAGCAATAATTTCCCTTTCTCTCCTGGTTGTATTGACATCAGGCACATGGCTTCTCTGAGATTGTCTGGAATGCAAAATATTTTCTGTCACTGAATGTCAGCCAGGGACTTTGCATTAATTTTCTGCCTTTTGGTTTGTTTGGCTGCTTCTGGTCTTTCTTTTCTAGGCAGTAACCTCTTTGAAAGCAAGGATGGTACCTAATTCCTCCCAATATCCTCTGAAGAACCAGCACACATCCTAACTGGCCTGCTCTATAGTTTTTTAGAGGACTGTGCATGGCAAAGCCAAAGGTCTCTGCCTTCCACTTTGGGAATGCACAAGGCAAGAATTCAGACTCATTAGCTCTTTCCACTTCTAGGTGAAAATCGAGTAAATCAATGAAGCAAATAAATCCTGTATTTATTTAAAGGACTTTTTCCATTAATGAACAGATTTCTTTTTAATTTGGCAAGAAGGTGAAGCTCAGCTTGAGGAAGCAGAAAATGTCCAGGGGGCTGACTGAAAGTGTCAAAAACAAGGGTAATAGATTGCACAGTCCACAATGGGTGGTAAATTAAGAAGAGCCAAGGCTGGGTTAATATGAGTCTCAGAGTTAAGGAGTGTTTGTCAATTCACCCCCAGTGTTTACTCTTATAAAGAAGAATGCTCTGTGTGTATGCCTATATCTCCTGCAGGGCACTGAGGGCACAGCTAGTACTAAGAACTGGCTCTACCTTTATGAAGACACAGCGAAGCAGGAAAACATACCTTTATCCAAGGTCAGGAAGAATCACTAGTGGTTCTGTGAAAAGCCAGGGTAAAGCTAGCAAATTGGATTGGACATTTGCTGTGCGCCAGACAGTGGGCAGGTGCTTTGTGCATTTTCTCTCATTTGCTGGGCTGTCTGTGAGATTAAATCACTGTTTTCCTGGATGACTCTGGGTCTTATCTTCCCAGCGAGCTTATACACACCCATCCTTAAAGTCTTCATGCAGCCTAAGTAACCAAGCAGAGTAAATAAAATCTGGGTAAAACAGTTTCCAGACAGAATTTTGATTTTTAACACTTGTAGTGGCTATTCCTGGTTGTCAACTTGACTATATCTGGAATGAACTACAATCTAGAATTAGAAGGCTCACCTGTGGTCCTAATCTGGAGGCTCAGAGATATAAGTTTCTGACCTGGATCTTAGCATGGAGATCTTGAAGCATAGTGACTATGAATCTTCTGGAGAAGATTAAGACAAGGAGATCTCCAAGTTCAAGATCATTCTGGGATTAAAGGCATGGAGGCACATGCCTTTAATCTGGGCCACACCCTCTGCTGGAGACCTACAGCCTTTAATCTGGGTTACATCTCTGCTGGAGATCTGTATAAGGACATTGGAAGAAGGAAGACTCACTCTTCCTTGCCTGCTTGCATCATGGGACTGAGCAACTGCTAGATCCTTGGACTTCTATCCACAGCTGCTGCTAACCATTGTTGGGGAGTGGACTATAGACTGTAAGTCATCGACAAATTCCCTAACTATATAGAGACTGCCCATACATTCTGTGACTCTAGAGAACCCAAACTAACACAACACTTAAGAATTGTTTCATTAATGCTCTCAGATTTTATTCTTTAATGATCCTTTTCTATATTGTCATCATTCAATGTCTTTTTAAAGACCCTATCTCCCAGATTTGTCTGTTCTAGTCTCTAAATAGCTGTCCTCTTAGACCCAACATGCATCGCTCCTCTAACAGCTGATACACATCACTCAGTTTTATCCACTTTGTACAGTTTAAATACTTATAATTTAATTACAGTTAATAATTTACAGTTATATACTTATAATTTAAACAATCACAAGTGATGAAAATATGTAACTGCAGAGTTCGTGCTTTTACACATCTACTATATTAGAAATATTACCTAATAACTCTATCAGCTTTTGTTATTGAGATAATCCTTCACATCAAGTTCACTTTCTTCCTAGCTAGTCTGTATGTTGCCCGTTCAACCTCTGCTTCACCTGAAATTGAGAGGTTCAATTTTCACCTCTGCCCTATATATACACATATATATGTATATACATGTCATGTATAGATAAGTAGAGTTTAAAATATATATAAATGATATAGAATAATATCTTATATTAATACACCTGCCCATAATTATGATATTAACATAGTGTATGTTATATTGATAACATAATAATAGAGTATAATAATAGAGTATATTAATTCTAGATCATTCTATATTAATAAGACACTGAATTACTGGAGGCAATGGATATTTTTATGACATGTCATAGGCATGTAAAACTAAGCTCCCAGTCCTCTACAGATGAAGTAAGTATGGTGTATACACCTATAATCCCAGATATGGATATGAGATAGAATGACAAGAAGGCCAAGGTTATTCTTAGCTCCATATGAATTCAATGCCCATACTTGGGATGAAAATTTAGAGAAAGAAGGAGAGAAGTAGGAAAGGAGAAAAGGAAGGTGGGAAGGAAGGAGAGGGATGGAAGGGAAGGAAGGAAAGAATGGAGGAAAGGAGGCAGGGAGGAAGGGAAGAATGGAGGGAGGGAGGACAGAACTGACCTGAGGACAGGCACAAAGCTTACCTCCTTTCATGTCATTACTAAAACTATCCCCGCAATAAAACCTAAATTATGGGTAACCGTGAGTCTCCCTTCCCAATGAGCACCTTCGTAAGACTACATGGCAAAAGTGAAAAAAGTAGAAAACAAGCCTGTCAGTCACACAAAAGGATTTCACCATGTATTAATTGAGGCAAAGAAAGTAAACAAACAAAATTCCCAAATACACACAGAAAATGGGTGCAAGGAAGGTAATTTGAAACGGCATCAAAAAGTGTGTTCATAACTATAATAATTGCTTTCATAGTATCCAGTTTCCTAGTACAAGAAGACAGCTTATAATGGTACAACCAGTTGGACTCTTCAGTAAAGGTATTCAGTGTTTAACATCAATCATTCTTTTGTTCTTGGCTCTTTAAAAAAAGCAACCGATTGGCCACAATGTGTCTCTTCCTTCTGTTGCTCCATACATAGCCTACTTGTGACTTGTGTTGTGGCCCAAAATAAAATGCTTCATTAGATATGTAAAGTCAATTTAACTTCCTAAAGCAGACAAGCAGAACAGTGATTTTTTTGTTTGAGTTCTTCTCAAATGAAAATGCATACCAATAGGATGTGCATTTAAACAAAGGTTTGCCTTTTCATTAGTCTACCTTAGAGCACGACCTTTGTGGACTAATGGTTTATTTTGGATGGCTGCTAAGAGAAAGGAGGCTATCCAGGGCCAAATCCATTGATCCAAACTAGAGCTTCTGCATACAGGAGGCATATTCCCAGCCTTTGCTGCTCTAAACAACCATATTTGATTCATTGTTTTTTATATATGCCAGACCTTTAAAGTTGTGCTGGGGTGTTCTATATGGTTGTGGACTGAAAAGGTTACTTCTCTGAAGCTCTATTTTTTTATCTATATTCTAGCATTCATGAGATTTCTCTGAAACCAACATGATTAAACCAATAAGACATGTATACACTGAAAACAAAACAGCCATGACCATCTATGTAGGTTGGCTATACGTAGTAGCATTTAGAATTTAGACAAGGGACAGTTCTTTAAAAATTTAGCTCAAATCCCTCATAATTTCCTATAAATGCCTCTTTTATTTTCTCAGATGAAGGATAAGATGAGAGCTGTACCCAAGCTTTATGAATACATAGCTTAAACTGTGCCCAAAGTGCTCTAATTATCTCCATGCCAACCAAGGCTTGGACGCTTCTAGTCACCATAAATCTAATCTAGGCCTAGAACATTTCAGCCTCTGAGACTTATTATTGAATAGTTCACCTTTTCTAGCTCTTTCTGAATTCTAGCTGGTTGGTCTGACTGCAATTCCTGCTCAAACTCCTCTCCAAGCTGACTGATTCAATATGGCTTCTCTCAGCTTCGGATTGAATTGCTCTGCTTGGCCTCATACTAACTCTAGCCATTTGTTTTAATCTTCTGGCTCCTTCTTATTCTCTGGCTCATTCTGTCTTCACCTCTGACCCTGTAAAACTGTTACAGTAAAACCAACCTGTTCCTTCAGAGCTCCCGGGGACTTAACCACCAACCAAAGAGTAGACATGAAGGGACCCATGGCTCCAGCCACACAGTAGAGGATGGCCTGGTCAGACATCAAACAGAGGAAGAAGCCCTGGGATCTGTGAAGGCTCATTGCTCCAGTGTAGGGGAATGCTAGGACAGGGAAGCAGGAGTGGGTGGATTGATGAGTAGGGGGGGAGGATGGGATAGGGGGTTTTCAGAAGCAAAAGGAGGAAAGGGAGTAACATTTGAAATGTAAATAAATAAAGTATCTAATAAAACATAATGTGCCTCTGCTATCCCCATGAACTGAACTGCACTGTATTGACTGCTCCAAATGGAACTGACTAAACAAACTCAACTTCACTATACTAACTCTGGATGCACTCAACTGAATTGAACAGAACACAGAACTGCATGAACTGAAATAATTTACTTGAACTGACCTGACTCCACAAAAATAACTGATTCAACTGCCTAGACTGTTCTCTGAGCTGCTCTCAAGTAGCCTCTTTCTCTTGTCTGTTCTTCCAAGAATTGGGCACATCCTATCTTTGACTAATTCTGTCAAATCTTTCTTTGATTCTTCACTTTGTCAGCTACGCAATTAGATATCACTTTCAAACATTGTTGCATTTTTTTTTTTTTTACAAACTAACTTGACTTTCATGGTTTGGGATTTAAAAGTTTGTACCAAGTGTGTGTTTGTATTCTAGCCAGAGATGTTAAAGGTGTTCGGCATGGTGTGTCCGCATTCCATCAGGATCACACAGCCCTAGGTCTTTGAATGTGATTGATTCATAGCAAGAGCAGCCATGTTGCTAGATTAAAATTCCTCTACAAATTCTCTTGATTTTCTAACATCTAAGTTTTAGTACAAATCCATCTTGAATTATAATTATATTCTGAGAACTTTATTTGGTAAGAAAAAAATTACATTGTTTTAAACTAGGACACCGTTTTTTTTTAACTTTACATCTTGGTTCAGATTCTCTTACATCAAGTTTCTGACACTTCTGCAAAAGTCATGAATATAACTAAATACAACTGGAGCTCTGTGCCTACTGGGTATATCACCCATCCTTTGGGAAACAGCAAATGTCTTTCTCTATAAATAAATTGGGACCATGAGCTTCCTATACCAGTTATTAACTTAAAGCTAATGGGGAATAGGAAAGCCCAAAGGGATGACGAATAGTTTTTTATCTACAAAAGAAGTATCAGAAAACAAAATAATTATGTCAGGATTATATTGTGATTATATCTATCTAAGGCTCTGCTCAGATTGGATTTATTTTTAAGCCAAATCTCTCTGGCTGTGTGTAGCCTCTCTGTGTGGCCCACGGAGCAGCAATTTGAAATAAGATTGTATGGATTCCATTAGCTGCAATTGTATAGAGTGCATGAATTTGGCTTGTTTTGAAAAATGCTTATCAAAATGATCCTTTTAGATGTGTATCCAGCTAGAACTTGATCATACCTTCGTGTGTCATCAGGAGCATATTGAGATGAGTGGTAAATTGTACCAAATGGTAGGAAGATTGATTTCCTATCTTGACAACTGATTGGTTGCCACTGTGACCAAACCCTTCCCCCTTTTCTGCCTCAATTTTTAGCCCTCAAGCTGAAAGAGCTGATTTGAGGCACGTTCCCTATGAAGCAGCTGTCTTCCAAAGTCTGAAGCATAATCATTTGTGATTGTTTTATGGGCAGTTTTTTTTTTAAGCAACTGAAAAAGTCAGTTGTATCCTTCCATTTTTAGCAGAAGCAACACAAATTAGCAGTCATATTCAGGATGGAATATTGATGGCACATCTAGTCTTTATATCCTGTTCTTTTACGATGTGAATTATCTTTACCCCTTCCCAATATCCCACAAATTCACAGGAAACAGGATCTCTTTTATAGCCTTTTATTAGCTAGAAGAGACAAATAACTCTCAAATAACGTGCAACTGGCAGACCTTCCAATAAGTGTGTCACTTTGGTCATTATACACTGAGTGATAAGTGACCATGTACATCACACTGTAGGCACTCATGTTTTTCTTCACTATTTCTAATATGTGCAAATCAGTCATGCTAAAGTTTCATTTATCATTTGTCTGTTTAATGGTATCTCATTACTTGGAGAAAATGCATGCAGTCAAATAGAAGAGAATGAAAGCTAAATTAAGCAAGTGAAGAAATTAGGGAAAATAAAATTGGGAGCTAAATTATTGTATAAAAGACTTCCTTGATTTTCAAGATTTGATTAAAATTGGATGTTGAGTTGCCACTGAGAGTTTCAGTACCTCTTCGTTGGTTTGGCTTCTGTTTCCTGAAGCTATACATAATAAGTCAAATCTCTTTTCCACCAAGAGGTCCCTCCTCAGTTAGGCTAAAAGAGATACTGAGTTCTCCAGGCAAATCATCATAATAATTTTACCTGTTGCCCAGCAAACACTATGACTTCATCTTTACAGGGAAAATTTCAGTTACTTTAGCTGTCTCTATACTTGACTTTCTAAGCTACATGCATTTAACTTTTCCTTAAGTAGACTAGGTTTTGACAGGAAATTAAGCCATTTGTGAGATGATGACTAGTCTGACCATAGCAAGACCTCAGTGGCAGAAAACCTATCTCTATAACTTTATCTCCAGACCTAAGTGAAGTTGGGAGCTAGTTCTAAAATCCTTAACAATGGTCAGCCAAAGGCACTGTTTCTCATCCATAGACCATTGATCAGGATTCATTTGGATACCTGGAGACTTTAGCAATGGTTATTCTTCTGACATAGTCAAGAAGGCTGCATTGAGCTTCAGCAGAGAGAAAAATATATTCTATTTAAAAGTTTTTTTCTTGTAAAAGAGGTTGCATGTAGGGATTCACTGGGCAGTAGACTGAGCAGGCTCAGAGAGCTATGAATGCTACAGTATCAACATTGTAGTTCAGCACATTGAACTGTTAGGAGGACTATGTCATTCTCTCCCATTCTGTGTTTCTTCATTCTAAAGCTCAGCACTTGGTTACAGAGAGAGAGAGACACAGAGAGAGAGACAGAGAGAGAGAGAGAGAGAGAGAGAGAGAGGGAGGGAGAGGGAGGGAGAAAAGACTTTCAAGCAAAGACCTTCCTTCAGAGAGAGGAAGGAGTGTCGTCACCCCCATGCTGAAACGTCAAGTGAACATCACGGGTCACATTGAAGGAGAGAAACTGTAAATGTTTTAAAGTAAAAGTCAGCAGGCTTATATCTTGCTGAAGGCTTTACATTTTGAAAAATTTTAGAATGCCTTTAAGTCCATGCCCACTCCCTGACATTCATCTTCACACAAGCAGGAAACAGCCACTGTTTCCATACCCACTGATCCCGCAGCATAGCACTCAGAACCAAGTACGATCTGGGAGCTTGAAATATATTTAAATATCCATCCCTTAAATCAAGTGGTAATTATGAATCAGCCCACTGTGATCTTTCCCCATTCCTCACCACCTTCTCAGAGATCATTCAATTAGGCATTCTAGAAAGATTTGGGGTACATCAAACATCTCAGATCAGAGGTAAATTTGCTTCCCAAGGTTGAGTCTAAAGTAATTAGAGTTCACAAGTCCCAAGAGTCAAAAATATTGACAAAACACATTGCAAGGGAAAAATACCTTCTAAGCACCTCTGCCCTGCCATCAAAAATTTCACAAGTGTCTCAAAGAATTCCTTTTCATCTCCAGCTTCTCAAGGTTGAGTGGCTCTGTGTTATAAAACCTCTGATAGGCAGAGTGGCTGATGGTGTCCACAGCAGTAAATTCAATGCTTGTTGTCTTGACAACAACATGCAAAAGGAAGCTGGGGATTCTGGCACTGCTCCTATTCCCTGTTTAAAGCCCTGGCCTCTAGCCTTCTTCAGAATCCAGTTACCAGAGAAGTAAGACTCTAGTTTCCCCTACTCCTATATAAATGTGATACCTTGAAAGATAAACACAGGACCTCGAGCCAAGCGCACAGCAGCCTTCTGATGTGATGTGTACCCGAGACATCTTGACAGATCCTCAAAATACAAAGCCAAATAATGCAATCAGACCTGCTAGAAATGAAAAAAGAAAAAAAAAGAAATAAAATTACATAGGAAGCACATAAATGAATGACTATAGCTCAGAAGATGTAAATTATACAGAAAGTGATAAGATGCTAGAATAAGCTGGTATATGTTGTACAACAAAGAGGTCATGCTCACACTATAAGAAAGGGAATGCAGTTGTAACAAAGTCTATGTAGCATAGTATGTGTCTTCTGGAGATGAAAACATATTTCCTTTGGTTCATCTTTTAAGCTAAAACATAATTACATCACTTTCCTCTCTCCCCTTCTGTCTTCTAACCTCACCCATTTTCTCCCACACTTCCTAGTCATTAACTTTGTAGACACTATACTAAGTTTGCAGGAAAATATAAGAGAACACACAAGTGGAAATGATCTTCATTTTCCCGAGTAGGAATCTCAAACTGCATAATTGATAGAATGAGAAATGAACATTTAAATATTAAGTAGAAGCATGTATGCAATAAATTAGAATGATAATAACTGAGGAAATTGTACTTCTGATAAGAGAACAATTTAAAGGTGATTTCTAATGCTTGAATATTGAATAGTTATTATCGTCGGGTGTATATATAGTATATATAGTCTATGAAAGCAACCTCTAGAGGATATAAATAGAAACCCCAGAAGGAGTGGATTCTGGGAAATGAAGCTGAGATAAGGGAAGCACAGAACAAGGAACCATACTTTTCTGTTAAAACCTTTTTTGTATCATTTGATTTTATGAAGTGTGCATGGAACCAGATGTTTCAGCTCTGTCCTTGACTATTTGTTCTGTACGTTCAAGAGCAATTGAGACAGACAGCTACAGCTAAAGCAGAAACTGAGATAGCCCTCCAGAGGCACTTCCTGAGAACCAGACAGCATCAGGAATATTTTCACTTAGTTTAAGGTTGGATTGTTCCATTAAGATTTGTAGATTCCTTATTTTTAGTAAAGACAGTTGATCTTAGACTAAGTTAGAGGTATACCCAGTTAGCATGAAACTTTCAAAATCTATACATTATTCACATGTCTAGCTCTCTCCACTCAGCCTGGACAATGAAACTGAGATTTCAGTAAGGCAGAGGACCAATAAAGAACTGTGTTTAATAGCATAAGAAGAGTGAAAGAAGAGTGACTTTACCACTTTCTTATTGAGCAAACACACACACACACACACACACACACACACACACAAGCTTAGAAGTCTTTTTTTTTTTTGTATGTAAGAAGGGAGTTTTGTTGATCTTGTGGAGGTATTAGTTGTTTGGGGTTTTTTTTGATTGGTTGGTTGACTGGATGGTTAGTTATTAGTTGGTTGACCTTTTTTTGGTCTGTTCTTTGGTTTGTTGTTTTTGTCTGTTGTTTTCTTTGGCTTTGTTTGGGAATTTTGTGGGGATTTTTGCTCTTTGGATGTGTTTTTGTTTTCTGCTTTTGTTAATGAGGCAAGGACTTGCTATGTAACCTCAGGCTAATTTGAACTCTATCAGTTTCTCAATCTTAGTTGGATTAAGATTATAGGAGGAAAGGCCATCTAGAGACTTTGTCACCTGGGGATCCATCCCATATACTGTCACCAAACCCAGACACTAACGTGGATGCCAACACGTGCTTGATGACAGGAGCCTGATATAGCTGTCCTCTGAGAGGCTCTGCCAGTGCCTGACAAATACAGAGTTGGGTGGTCCCAGCCAACCATTGGACTGAGCAAAAGGTCCCCAGTGGAGGAGTTAAGAAAGGACCCAAGGATCTGAAGGAGCTCTCAGCCCCATAGGAGGAACAACAATATGAACCAACCAGTACCCCCAAAGCTCCCAGGGACTAAACTAGGATCCAAAGAGTACACATGGAGGGACCCATGGCTACAGCTGCATATGTATCAGGGGATGGCCTTGTTGGACATCAAAGGGAGGAGAAGCCCTTGATCCTGAGAAGGCTGGATGACCCACTATAGGGGAATGTCAGGACAGGGAAGCAAAAGTGGGTGGGTTGGTGAGTAGAGGGAAGGGCAGGATGGGATAGCATGTTTTAGGAGGGAAAACCAAAAAGGGGATAACATTTGAAATGTAAATCAAGAAAATATCTAATAAAAAAGTCACTGTTACAAAAAAAGAAAAGATTATAGGAATGAGCCAATACACCCTTATTCAATTTACATTGTTTCTAGTCTCTTCTCTTCCCCCCCCCCTCTGAGTGTGTGTGTGTGTGTCTCTCTCTCTCTGTGTCTCTCTTTGTCTCTCTGTCTCTGTCTCTCTCTCCCTCTCTCCTCTCCCTCCCCACTCTCTCCCTACTTCCCCCCACACAAAGTGGAAGGCTTGGTATAAAGCACTTGTTTAGCAGTATGAGACCCTTGAAAAACAAAAACAAAAGAAGCCAAATTGCAGATAATACAAGTTAGGAAAAATGGATTTTGTTTAAAACAGAAAGTATGTCTTATGCAATACAGTTTAGTACAGGGCCATTTGCTTATCTGGGTGGAGTCACAACTGACTGGGAGTGGCAGGGTGCTGCACCTGTTCTGCAATGTGAGTGAGCTGAGAACCACATATCATGAAACTGGTGGAGGATAAAAATTCACAATTGAAAACAGTTTCTACTGAATGTGCATTTTTTCCCACCATAGTGAAGGCTACCCATTGTAAGCTGAACCATTGTATGAGATCCATTGTCTGTATTCAAATTGCTAGCCTGAGACCCACACAAACAATAGCTAATCTCCACTGACCATCCATTACATGCTAATCTTTGCACAAGAACTGGCTCACTTCTTCCCCATACTCTGCTATTAGCCATCCCATTGTATTAGCAATAGAAATGAGAGTCAGCAAAAGGAATTGAACCAAGTAAACAGAGTTTACTTGTGAGATTGGGAAGAGACACGCGATATCACTTAGCTTAATTCATAGTTTTATAATAAATGACAATTCTGCATCAGAGGAGAGAACTAACTTTCAAATGTGCACAGCTGGTTAGTGCCAGAGCCAAGACTAGAACCCACAGATTCTGGCTTATTGTCCAATTCTCTTTCAAGCACAAAAGGTCACAAAATGTTAAACTCGTTAAGACTGCACAGCCCATCTGGGTTTTTTAAGTGCCAGAATAGTAAGTCTCAACATTAAGTTAACTCAGAATCTGGAGAACTCTAACACCACCGCCCTTTCACTCTTGGCAAAACTGAGGGAGGGATTTCATGGGACATCAGGGCACGAAATGGTGTCACACTTTACCTACTAGGTTTCCCTAAGGTCAGAGGCGTTTCCTCAGCTTAGTAGGGTACCTCAGAGTAGATTCTCTTTTGTTTAGAAGCCTTCAGGGTTGAAGAAATATTTCTCGTAATTTTTAGTGATTAAAACAAAACTAAATTATTATACAGGGAAATTTGTATATAATAAAATAAAAGCACGAGGTTGAAAATTCCACCAAAACCATTTTCCTGTAACAATTGCTTCATAATCTTAAATTAATGGTTAATTCAAGCAAAGATCACACCTGCAACTTTACTCACTAAACCCAGATATCACAGTACTGTTAAAATAATGTGGTCAAAATGTATGTATTTAGACATAAATGATTGGAAACCCAAAGGCTACAAGCAAACACACACAAAAAAAATCACACAAAAAAATCACTGTCACTGTCCACCTTTTAAAAATAATATTAAATTTTAAGAATGGCTCCGTACTTATATTAACAACCATAATACCAATGCAAAACATTCCATTAAGATTAATGAGAAAACATCTACAATCAGCTTAACAATAGAATTTAAGAAAGATCTTGGGTAAAGAAAAGCAATGGTCCTTGATCCAAGGAGGAGGAGGAAAAGAAATAAAGATATAACGATAGAATTGAAAGGGGGCAAGAATTTGAAGAAGCGTGAGGAGGGACCCATGGGAGGTTTAGAGGGAAGGCGGGGAAAGAGAAATGTTTCAATTAATCTAAAACAAAATGAAAGAAATAAAGAAGGAAGGATGGGGTAAGAGTGGGAGAAAGAAAGAGAAAACTGTTTCAAATTTCCTACCTGTTTGTGAACCTAAAACTTTGGGCTGCAGAATGCTGAGTGACTCAATGACTACTCTAGTCTCAGATAATTAGTCACCAAGAGAGCCAACAAGGCTGGTAGCCTCATTCCAAAGCAGCAATGGTGAGCTGGACAAATTCCTAGGCCAGGCCAGCAAAGGTTCCTGGAGCCAATCTAGAGATTCTCCCAGTGGTACTGAGTGATATGGACCCTAATTCGGGCTCTAACCTTTGGAGCTGAGGTGTGCTACCTCACACAACTATCTGTTGCTGATGAACTAGGGTACGGTTTGGGGTTCCAACAGCCAAGACTTATTTGGCCAGGGTTCAAGGATGTTTGGTAGTTCAAAGCCCACTGAGTGATTTGTTCTGTTGCGTTTCTCACACAATTCTGTTCAGACATGGGGGTGGGGGGGATCTCTAAGGAAGACCAGCTCTCCAAAAGAAACAAAAGAATCTCCTATGTCCCTTTACACAGCCGTCCCCAGCTGGATCAAGCATACTTTAGGAACATTTCAGCAAAGATTTAGAATAGAAAAATCCCTAAGCCCAAAGGGAATAACATCAAAGTTTAATGAGAAGTTAAGGCATTTTTTTTTAAATTAAATTTCTGGTTTCAAATGTTTTAATGAATCCCCCTTTTTGCTGCTTTTTAAAAACAGCCTCCTGGCTTCAGCCAGCAGCCACACTGACCAAGTTCAGCATAATTGCCATGAGGGGAGAAATGCCTGTAGCCATCAGCAACATTTAATTAGCTCTGACTACACATTCTCAAGTAAAAGTTGTCATTGATGTGTAGGGCAACACGTTCTATGCTTTGTCTCTAGTGGCAAAATCAGGCAGCAACTGATGGAAATACTAAAAAATGAAGGCTCAGCTAAAGGCTTAATTTCACAAAGAATTTAAATCTATCTACCACTGACATGGATCTTAGCAAGGAATACAAGAGGAAGGGAAGGAGAAAGAGGAGAGAGTAAAAAAAAGTTGAGAGAAAAGGAAAGGAAAACCAGGCAAGAGAATATTCTAATGTGAGAGGGCCATGCTAAATCAATTATTAGCATCCAGGAGCCTTGCAGAGTCCCATGAGGTTGATAGATTCACACACAGACACAGACACAGACACACACACACACACACACACACACACACACACATGTACTTCCTTGTGATGATGGATATTTGGTAGATTATTATTTATATAATTAATAAGTATGAAGGGAAAATGGAGCAACTTAACTACATACACACACACACACACACACACACACACACACATATATATATATAATAGGAGAGAGTGCTATTTGATTTAGCAGACATGCTAGTCTTTATGCAGAATAGAGTGATCACCTTTCTTACTCTGTGTTAGCTAATGTTTCTATTGCTGTGATAAAACACTGTGACCATAAGCCACTTGGGGAGGAATGGCTTATCTCATCTTGTGGAATTAATTTATAGCTCATCATGGAAGGAAATCAGAGCAGCAACTCAAGCAGGGTAGGTATCTGGCGTTAAAATTGATGCAGAGACCATTGAGGACTGCTACTTACTGGTTTTCTCCCCATGGCTTCTTCGGCCTTTCTCCTAGCACATACAAGCACCAGCCCAGGGGTGGGGGTGGCACTATTCTCTGTGAACTGGGTCCTTCCACAATCAATCAACAAAATGCCCCTCAGGTTTTCCCACAGGCCAATCCAGCTGAGGTATTTTTATCAGTTAAGGCTCCTATTGTATTCCAGATGATTCTAACTGTGCTATCTTGGAGGGTGACCCTCCAAGTCAAAAAAATAGATAATAAGATAAGATACACGCAACATAAGAGATAGTTATTTTTAATAATTTACACTGTACATACATGTTTGTTGCACAAAAATAGCCATTCAGTATCATGGTTTCCAGAAGATAAAAGATTAAGAAGTCTGGATTTAGACTATAAACTTCACAACTGGCAGGGACAGTGGCCATCAACCTGCATTATTGAATTCTTGGACACACAGCATAGCCTAGGCTTAGCATGCCATGAACACTCACTGAAAAAAGAGTAAATCTGGGCTGACTTAGACATAACTGAGAAAGAGATCACCCCGAAGTTCAACCTGTCCTCTCAAATCCTAGGATAAAAGAAATGGGAGAGTGTAAGAGAAAAAATGCCATACTTGAGCTCCCTGCCACTGACTGGCAAGTTACTGACTACAAAGTGTTGGCTTCAATAGACTTTACAGACTCAAGAAGCATCCTTACGTTGTGTGTGTGTGTGTGTGTGTGTGTGTGTGCACATGCGTGCATGCACATATGCGCACATACATGTTTGTATGTGCTCTATGTGTTCCTGTGCATGCCCACTCACATATGTGTACACTCATAAGTGGGTATTTGCATGAGGAAAATAGAGATCAACAGTTCTGAAGAGCTACCATTCTTCAGTCACTACTCCACCTTGTTTTTTGGGACTACGTCATTCACTGACTCTTGACACTCACCATGCGATTAGACTGGCAGGCCATTCGACCTCAGTATCTTCCTGCCTCTGCATCCCCATGCCACTGTACCTAGCTTTTGCATGGCTCTTCAGGGTGGAACTAGTGTCCTCATACATGCTTGGCAAGCGCTTTATGGATTCAACCATCTCCACAGCTCCGGATATTATGAATAACTGCATATACTTGGTATATGTCAAATATATATGTTCATATACGGGTGTGTGTACAGGCTCCGGGGTGTGTGTGTGCCTACTCATGTGGGTTCCAGTAAACTTCTTTGTATTATTTTTATGGAGAAACCATTTCTGTGTTTCAAATGTTACCCAGAGATTTAGAAAGTTGATTCTGTTTCCCTAAAATAATTTTTGAAATAAAGTGCCTTTGGAAAAATCGATACAAAATTACATGAATTACAAGGCTAGGAAAGAAGGCTTAAAAGCTTAAAGAAGGAAGTGTTAAACAGCAATAAATGTGAAATAAACAACGACCCGAGCCATGGCCAACATCCATGTGCATGTCCATGCCAGCCTGCCATCCTCCTGTCACCCAGCAGAGAAGAAATCCATCACAACACTCTGCGAGAGTGCACGGCCGCCCATCTTCCCGGTGGGGGTTCCACCCATTCATAATTGATCAGGATTGCTGTGCTGAATGAAACTTCCTCATAACCTCATACTTTGGCCATAGAATGTAAGAAGCAGCTATAATAAAGCAATCTACTTTTTCACCTTCCGCTTCCCTGTAGCAAGAACAAAAACTGGATTAAGATATTCAATTTTCATTTGTATAAAATACAGTAATCAAACACCATTCCCCAAAGGAAGGAATGCATTTTAAATTTTTTTCTATTAAAAAAAAATCATTGAAATTTTTGCTTTAGTTTTGTTTTGTTTTTTGTTTGTTTGTTTTGGATTTTGGTTTTGTCTATTTGTCTATCTGTTTTTAGGAGGAACACAATGTTCTCAAAAACAAATCATAGAGGAAATATACCAAGTTTGGTGTTCATTTGGTCCAGCTGTTAAAACTCAGGAAAGAACATGGAAGCACCATTGTGGAAGGAAAGGCGGGCCAATTGCCATAGGCTGGGAAGATGGACACACAAACCTCTCATTTTGTCCAGATTTTAGGAGACAGCAAAGACTTGGGGCAGGGGAGTGGATGGCTTTGGCTATCAGTGCTGTCTCTGCACTGTTCATGACTTTCTAAAACTGTAACGTATAGAAATCCCTGTGCTGTTAATTCTCTTTAGATATCAAGTTTCTGTTCTTCCACAGAAAACGAATGTCACAATCATGACTCATCAAGGAATTCTTTCCTTGTAGAAAACAAGCAGTGAGGAATCATGTTGATTTGGGGAGGACCCTGCACTGCTGAACTGTAGCCACCAATGCCAAAATCACAGAGAAAGCAAACAAAATTTCCAAAGTAAAGAGAAAATGGAGATGAGGAAAAAGAGACCCACGACACAGACAACTCTTCCAAGACACCTGCATAGCCCAGGAGCAAGTCAGATAAAAACTAACTCAAAAAGGCTCACCTCAATCCTACAATAGAAATACACAAAACCTCAATGTTCCAACCTGCCCAGTTCTGAGGCCAATGTCTGTGATATCCAAGCTTCCAACATTCCTGTCACTTAGTATTTCATAATAAAACTGACAAGGTCTTAGAAGAATAAAAACATTATTTGAAAGGAGTGGCCCCTGGTTCTGGAAAGACTCAGTGTAGCAGTATAGGGCAAAACCAGAACAGAGAAGTGTGAAGGGGTGGATGGGAGAACAGGGGGAAGGAAGGGGGCTTATGTGACTCTCAGAGAGTGGGGGAGGCTGAAAAGGGGAAATCATTTGAAATGTAAATAAAAAATATATCTAATAAAAAAAAGTAATCTTTAAAGAAGATAGCCATGCTTATATTTATTTAGCAATGTGAAGAAGATGGCAACAAAGAGATATGAGGGGGTGGAGCAAAAGAAATCCACAAAGCACAAGATTCTAAGAAGACTACATATGGACCATCCATTAATACAAGTGCCTGAACACATGCTCATAGCCTCAGCTCTTAGAAGATATAGACATGATGGAAACCAAGGCAATCTTTGGCTACTTAGTGAGTTTGAGGCCAGCTTGGGCTATAAGAGTCTGTTTCAAAGAAACAAAAATATTGTACCTGGGAAAGCCACACTGATTACGTGGTATACTGTCTTCAAGATCTATATTATACTCACCTATTGTCTGCCTGCCTGTCTGCATAGCTTTAGATTCAATGAATCATAAAGTTTAAAGTCCAAGTGAGTCTTCTGAAATAGAAGTTTCTAGATATATCAAATAATGCAGACTCACATGGTATTTTGCTCATACAGACTCACACAGTGTTTTGCTAAGGCAAGACCCATGGGAAAATAAGTGATGATTGGAGAGAAAAGAACCAGGACTCAATGGACAGTGACATGCCCTTGTATAGCTAACTTTGCAATAATTCCTTGGTCTCATGTCTTGGCTGATCTTTCCTTCATTGAGAGAGGCACTGCAGAGAACTTCTCCTCATATCCTGGCTGGTCTTGATCACTTCTGCTGACTTGTGCTGATTTTGTGGAAGCCTGCTTCTTTCTGCTGCATCACACTGTCACTGCTGATTATTGTTGGGTATCCTCACACTATTGAACTGGACTGCTCGCATCCTGAAAACAGAGATTGGAATCACCTCAAAGAACTACTTCTAAACTCCCCTCATCCTATTTAACACCTTTTCTCCCCTACTTTGGTCAGTGGGCTAGAAGGGGGCACTGAATCATTCCAGAACCCTTATTAAAAGTAGGGTTTTTTGTTTTTGTTTTTTTTTTTTTTAAATCAAAGCCTAAAGTCTTCTTAAGACAAAGAGAGAAAAACAGGAAGAACCTAGTTCTTAATCTTGAAACTAAAAGGCATCATGAGAATTCTATAAGATTGTTAAGGATTCCATAAAGAGTGGAAGGCCTTGCAAAGACCATCAAAATCTTTTCTGTTGGTATCCTGTTGCACCTAAATTGCCACAAATCATGGCTTCTAAGAACATCAAATTTGTTCTTTTATAGTCCCAGAGGCCAGAAATGTGAAATGTGACTTCTGTCAAGCGGCCAGTGCACCTCTGGGGCTGCAGAGATGAAGTGTCTCTCTTCCTTTCTCTATTTTCTAAAGCTGTATTCCTTAACTCAGTCTCTCCTCCTCCATCATCAAAGCCAGCAGCTAGGGACCTTCAGATGTCTCTCTATTGTCATTGCATCCCTTTCTCTGTATTAATCCTCTCTTCGGCTTTTCTTTTATCACATCTGTGGTTAAGCTGGCAGGGGTGGGGGGCAGCATGTTTTGGAAAATATTTCATCTCATTCAGGGGCTTCTATCCTGCCTTTGATTATTCAGTTACCTGATAAAAGACACAACTTTTATAGTTATACTAAGCTTTAATCAACACTAGAGCTGGGCAGATACTCAGCCTCTATGCTATTATAATGTATTTCCCCATCATTAACCCTGAATTATAATTTGCCATGCTCTGTCTGGGCTGCTCTTAGCTACAATTGGCCAACCCTCACTGCTAGGCTCCCATGACTCACCTAACCAATGGTGTCTTCCTTTTTTCCATCTCTCTCAACCTCTCTCCCTACCCCTATGGTTCTCCTCTTACCTCAAGCCCTGGAATCCTGGACATCTCAATTCTTCCCAGTTATGGGTAGTAGGCATCTTTATCCACCAATCAGGAATAACTAGGGATCAAGGTCATATATTCACTTGGATCTAGTACAGATTCTCTAGTCCTTGGAGGCAAGCACAACTTGGGGGCCAGTATTCAGCATTACATAGCAAGGGACCAAATTTTAATATCAGCAAGAAAACATAAGACAATCCCCCATTTCAAGATCCTCAATATAAGCCGATTTGCAAAGTTACTTTCTGTTGTAAAAGCAAAACAGGTTCAAGAATGGGATTATCTTAGGGGACACCAAGAAAGTTTAGCCTGGAGACAGATTTCCAAATTACCTAATTGATGCTGTTCCAGTGGGGTTTAGACACAGACAGTTATGATCTGACTGAGGTGATAAAATGTCAGTAGCAGGAAGTAAAGATGGCTTGGTTTGCTGTGTGGGAAGATGGGAAGATTTGTGAATTCTTTTCTACCATTTAATTAAGTCACCTAGAATATGAATGCAGAAACATCGTAAGAAGAATCATATTTGACAGCTGAAACTGAAGCCCATTATGTAGTAATTTTACTATACAGCTTAAGTTCAAGTGACTACAGTAGAGTGTAAAAGAAGAATTTGAATGCCAGGCAAACAACACTCCCAGAGAGATTCAAGTATTAACAAAACATTTTGTTTCTCTGTAATTTGTTCTGATTAACAAAGTGATTCATCTAAGGAAAACTAGGAAAGAAGAAAAATTGCAGTGGGAATTATCCATCATACAAAGATAAGCAACCTTTCTCATTATGCATTTGTTGAAAGACTCACACAAATAGACACGCTTGGAGTCAAAATAAATGCGCAGACTTACAATTAACATTGCATCACATCACACAATAAAGTCTTCCTCATATCGCCAGGAGCATAATGTTAATGGTTAAATTAATACTCTGTAAAATATATACCAAAATTGACTTAGTTCTCTATTGATGAAACTGGTACTGTTCTTATATGTCACCCATATATAGGCCTTGTCACTTTTATAGGATATTTGTGCTGATTATGCTAAAAATAAAATCATGGGGTCAGATGATAATACAGAGTTAAGTCTTTCAGTGAATATTTCTACCTATTCTCTAACCATAACTCACAGCATGACCTCTGACATTTTTCTGGTCCACTCTCTTTAGTCTACAGTTGGAAACAGGGTCATTTCTATCCAATTTTACCCTGTACCCTATAGCTACCTGCATAAACCCTATATGTGCCATTACTTGTTAATAAGTCTGTCTCCTCCACCAGAGTAAGCCCCTCAAGTAATTAAGCAACAATCTTCTCTTTATTTTTTATTTTATTATTATTATCTTCTCTATATTTAAAATTTTCGTATTTTTCTGTTTATCTCTAGTATAACATGTGACATTAAAATGGGCTTTAATAAATATTTTAGATGGATCAAACTGAACGAATTAACAAATGATAGAGTAATGGAAGAATCAATAAAAAAAAACAAAGCTACTTGGCTTTTCCAACCAATCAATTTAAATTTTCTTTAATCTGAATGTGGACAGTTCTTATTCATCATTTTGTGAAAGAAACTCTTCTCTTTTCACATTGTCCCAACCCTTCCTGTCCTAGCCTACAGGTGTAAGAATTGTCTCCATCAAAATTATCAGGGCAAGTACATAATGGTGGACACAAAAGGTACCCTCTTGTCGTCCTACAGATTTATATCTGGCAATTGGGGGAAAGCAGGAAGCATGCCTTGCTAAGTTAGTCTTTATTCACCTTCCTTGGTTTTAAAGGTATACTTTTGATACCTTTCTTAGAAATCAATTATTCATTAAGTAAAATGCACCCCAGTTCAATGAACAAACATCAATAGCTGTCCACTGCTCACTTCTCAGATACAATATCATCTATGATAATTTAATCAAAACCAAGAAAATAAGAAACCGGTCTTCCTATTGGAAGGCAGAAATTAAAAGGACATCTGTGATTCCAGGAAGAAATTCTACCTTCTAAGACACACACAGATTTATCTCTCTAGCCTTCTGCAAGCTGTAGAAATAAACCAGAACATTGTTTTTTGTTCTCTGAGATCAAAAGACAAACAGGGTGCCTTCTGTGATCTCGCCTGTCAGACAGAGACATCCTTGACTCACCTTGAGATAAGGAGAGAGCGATGTGGTTGGCCTCTTAATCTCTCCTGGTTTTTCTGCACCACAAGCAGATTTTCTCCCTGGCTCCTGTCTCTTTCTATGTGTGTGGGGCATGCATTAGCATTAGAATCCCATAAGGAAACCTGCTATGGTCAGCAGGAGCACAATACCATCCCTATGCCAACTAAGTGGCTGTCATGGATTTCCAGTTTTGTGCCATCAAATCTCCAGATAATTTGCAAATTTAGCTGTTTGCTGAGCCTAGGGGTGAAAGAAGGGCAAAATCCTGACCACAGAAATGATGAAAAGAAAGCAATTCAGAGAGGGTCAGCTCCTCTACTTTCTTGAGTCTCCATGTCTATCTCAAACCTTAGAAGAAGCTGATTCACATATTTTATATGCAAAATTCTTCAGTTTCCATAATCCAGGCTGATTTAAGATTTTCTGGAATTTTTCAACTGAACACTGCAATACACATAGCAGCAGTACCTGGGGTTGGGATAAGGAGATTTCACAATGAACAAGTCCTGTCTCCTTACCCACTGTCTGCTGAATCTGAATCTTCATTTTAGTGGAGCTTGGGGTGACTCATACCAATTTGAAACCGTGTTTTAGAATAAAAAGAGACAAGTCAATTCCACTGTCTTTTGGTCTGACTTCAGTGAGACAAACACAAATGTGAAAGCTTAGGAGAAAATTGAAACCTAACTACACAGAAGGGCAAAGGTAGAGGATAGCATAGTGAGATACTGGATAAGGAGTTAATCAGTAGCTAATATGCTGAGATGCTTTAAGTCAGTAGCTCTCACATGTACTCACCATTCTCACATCTATGCTGCCATTTCAGTAGAAAACAGCTAAGAGTGCTATTCACATATAAGTATTCCCTTGTTACAGAAATCCACAGAAAGGGTTCCAGCATCCCTAATTCCATAATAGAAGCTTTATATATGTTGTTCATTTTTGTCTTAATTATTCTCTTTCATCTCTTTTTTTTTCTTTTTCAAGGCAACTGAATAACCAGAATGGATAAATAGCCCCATACCAAGCTGAATGCAGATGACAGAATCAAAAAATAAAAAGAAAAAGAGAAAGAAAGAAAGATCTGAACTTTGTTTCCAAATGTCAGTAGGGATGTTACACAATGCTAGCATATGATTCAGATGACTCAGGAACCCAAGGCTATAGAAACTAGAAATGCCAGTGAAAGTTATAAGACAGTTGTCCATCATGGAAAATGAAAAAAGAAAAACATTCAAGAGAATAAGCAAAGAAGCAAATCACGTGGCACAGATTATTGCTGTATTTGGTCCAACACCTTAAAAAGTAGGAAAAGGTAGGGAGCTAAATTCAAATAAGTACAACTCACCAGGCTTGTTTATGTAAATTGAACAAACAAAAAGAGTAGGAAGAAGGAAAAATGAAAATTGAAGGACACTACTCCTTCTTCAGTAGATGCTCAACAAACACATACAATGTGAAATTCACAACAAACTGCTATGACATTTCCACACATTCACAACTCCCTGGTGCCAGAGATAGCATAGCTGAAATGCAAAAAAAAAAAAAAAAAAAAAAAAAAAAAAGGAAGAAAGAAAGAAAGAAAGAAAGAAAGAAAGAAAGGAAGGAAGGAAGGAAGGAAGAAAGAAAGAAAGAAAGAAAGAAAGAAAGAAAGAAAGAAAGAAAGAAAGAAAGAAAGAAAGAAAGAAAGAAAGAAAGAAAGAAAAGAAGGAAGAAAAGAAAGGAAGAAAGAAAAGAAAAGAAAGGAAGGAAGTAATGAAAAAAGCTCCAGTGTTCTATTTTTAGATAGGATAAATGCACAAAGCTTTTAAAACATAGAGGGGGAATAATTCAGTAAGGAAATTGAAATTTGACAGCCTTCTGTGATCAATGGAGCAGCTGTGACAGAAGTCTTCCCGTGCCATTTACACCAGGGAGCAGGGAGACTCCACAGCCTTCTATGCATAGCCCTTCAGGAGGGAGTGATCTCCCATCAGGCTTTCACTTTTGAGCACAGAGGTGAGATCTCCAGCTTCTCTCTGGAGGGGACCCAGCTAGGAGCACACAGTGCATAAGATCAGTGGAGCAGCTGGGACTGAAGTCTTCCTACTGCCATCTGCACCAGGGAGCCAGGAAACTCCACAGTCTTTTGTGCATAGCCCACCATGAGAGAGAGATCACTCAGCAGTGCTTTTACTTTTGATTTCAGAGGAGTAAGGACACAGGCTTATAGGCCCACAGGACGAACAAACTCCAGCCAGAGACAGCAATACCAACTAGCACCAGATAGTAAAAGGCAAGCACAAAGAACCCTATGAACAGAAACCAAGGCCACGTGGCAACAACAGAACCCAATTCTCCTACCACAGCAAGTCCCGGATACCCCAACACACTGGAAAAGCAAGAGTTGGATTTAGAAATTGTATCTTATGATTCTGATAGAGGGCTTCAAGAAAAACTTAACTAACTCCCTTAAAGAAATACAGGAGAAATCGGTCAACAGGTAAAAACCCTTAAAGAGGAAATACAAAAATACCTTAAAGAAATGAGGGAGATCATGGGCAGAAGCCCTTAAAGAAGAAACACAAAAATCCCTTAAAGAATTACAGGAAAACACTAACAATCAAGTGAAGGAACTGAACAAAACCATCCAGGATCTAAAAGTGGAAGTAGAAACAATAAAGAAATCACAAAGTGAGATATCTCTGGAGATAGGAAACCTTAGAAAGAATTCAGGAGTCATGGATGCAAGCATCAACAACAGAATACAAGAGATAGAAGAAAGAACCTCAGGTGCTTAAGATACCATAGAAAACATTGACTCAATAGTCAAAGAAAATACAAAATGCATAAAGCTGGTAACTCAAAACATCCAGGAACTCCAGGACACAATGAGAAGACCAAACCTAAGGATTATAGGTATAAAAGAGAGCGAGGATTTACATCTAAAAGACCCAGTAAATATATCAACAAAATTGTAGAAGAAAACTTCCCTAACCTAGAGAAAGAGATGCCCATGAACACACAAGAAGCCTTCAGAACATGAAGCAGACTAGACAAGAACAGAAAGTACTCCTGGCGCAAAACACAAAATTCACTTAAAAAAAAAAAAGAATATTAAAAGCTGTAAGGGAAAAAGGGCAAGTAATTTATAAAGGCAGACCTATCAAAATCAGACCAGACTTCTCACCAAAAATGATGAAAGCTAGAAGATCCTGGGCAGAACTCATACAGATCTTAAGAGAACCCAAATGCCAGCCCAGGCTACTATACCCAGCAAAACTCTCAATCATCATAGATGGAGAAACCAAGATATTCCATGATAAAAGCAAATTTGCACAATATCTGTCCACAAATCCAGCCCTGCAAAGGATAACTGATGAAAAACGCCAACACAAGGAGGGAAACTACACCCTAAAAAAAAAAAGAAGAAGAAAATAATCTTCTTCCAACAAACCCAAAAGAAGATACCCACACAAACATAAAAATAACATCAAAAATAACAGGAAGCAACAATGACTATTCCCTAATATCTCTTAACAACGGACTCAACTCCCCAATAAAAAGACATAAACTAACGAAATTATTTTTCATGTAAATCTTCAATTTTATCAGAAAATGTTTGTAATTCTCCTTTTAATTAATTTAGTAGTGTTTTATGAATACCATTTTATCTGCATTATTTTTCATGATAATCTTCAATTTTAATGTCTTTCCATATACTTCCTCTATTTTATCAGAAATGTTTTCAATGCAAATCTTTGATTTTATCACAAATGTTTCTAATTCCTCCTTCAATTAATTTAGAAAGAGTTTTTACATCAACCATTCTTTATGTAAAATTTTCGATGAAATAGTCACTTTTAATGTGTTTGTCTATTTATTTCTTGAATTTTGCCAGAAATATTTTTCATGTAAATCTTCAATGTTATCTGAAAATGTTTATAATTCTAATTCCAATCAACTCAGAATTATCATTTTTTTTCTTTTTTTCTTTTCTATATTCTTTGTTTACATTCCAAATGATTTCTCCTTTCCCCATTCCTCCCCTCCCCATATGTCCCATAAGCCTTCTTCTCTCCACCCATTCTCCAATCACCTCCCTCCTTTTTCTCTGTCCTGGTACTCCCCTACAATGCTAGATCAAGCCTAGGTTTATCCTTATGATTTAGGTCCTTATTGCATGCCGGGGAATCCTCTGGGTATATGTCCAGGAGAGGTATAGCAGGGTCCTTCCGAAGTGTCATGTCCAGTTTTCTGAGGAACTGCTAGACTGATTTCCATAGTGGTTGTACCATCTTACAATCCCACCAGCAGTGGAGGAGTGTTCCTCTTTCTCCACATCCTCGCCAATACCTGCTGTCTCCTGAGTTTTTGACCTTATCCATTCTGACTGGTGTGAGGTGAAATCTCAGGGTTGTTTTGAATTATCTTTATACCTATCATTTTATCTATGTAATTTCCATGATAATCTTTAATTTTAACATGTTTTTCTATAATTCATTTCTGCAATTTTATCAAAAATGTTTTCCATGTAAATCTTCAAGAAAATGTTTATAATTCCACTTTTAATCAACTTAAGAATACTTTTATGCCCACCATTATTATATCTGTATAAAATTTTCCATGATAATCTTCAATTCTAACATGTTTTTCTACATTCTTTTACAATTTTATCAGAAATATTTTCCATGTATATCTTCAATTCTATCATAAAATGTTTCTATCCAATATTTCAGTTAATTTAGCAATGTTTTACATGTCTACCACTTTACTCCTTAATTTTCGGTGAAAATTGTCAATTGTAACATGTTTATTTGAAATATTTTTCCATGTAAATCTTTAATTTTATCACGGTGTTTTTACTTGCCTTTACTTTCCTTTTCTTTTTTTCTTTTCTTTTCTTTTTTCCTTTTTTATTATATATTTTTATTTTCTATATTCTTTGTTTAGATTCCAAATGATTTCCCCTTTCCCAGTTCCCCCCAATATGTCCCATAAACCTTCTTCTCTCCACCTATTCTCTAATCACCTCTATCCTTTTTCTCTGTCCTGATACTCCCCTCCAATGCTAGATCAAGCCTTTCCAGGATCAGGACCCTCTCCTTACTTCTTCATGGGAGTCATTTGTTATGCGAATTTGCCTTGGATACTCAGAGCTTCTGGGCTAATTAATATCCACTTATCAGAAACTGCATTCCATGTGTATTCTTTTGTGATTGGGTTACCTCACTTAGGATATTTTCCAGATCCAACCATTTGCCTAAAAATTTCATGAATTCATTGTTTTTAATTGCTGAGTAGTATTCCATTGTGTAAATATATCACATTTTCTGTATCCATTCCTCCATTGAGGGACATCTGGGTTCTTTCCAGCTTCTGGCTATTATAAATAAGTCTGCTATGAACATAATGGAGCATGTGTCTTTATTGCATGCCGGGGAATCCTTTGGGTATATGCCCAGGAGAGGTATAGCAATAAAATTGTTTTTTTTTTAAAAAAAGGAAATTGAGATTCTGTAAAAGAACTGAACATTAATTTTCTGAAAAGAAAAGAGGCAAAGAAACAATTAAAAAAAGGAAAACCATAGAAAATGCCATCAACAGATAATGCCAGAAGAATAAATTTCAAGATTAGAAGACAAGTTAGAAACAATATTTCTTTCAAATATTGAATGTGTTTCAATAATATATTATATGTATAATATACATTATATGTATAATTATATATTCTACATATATTATTATATGTATAATATACATATACAAATACTTATATATACATATATACATATATACCTATGTATAATACATTAATGAGCATGAACAAAGCGTTAATTCTCTACAGGTCTTGATAGGTTCATTTTCTCTGCCAATTAAAGAATTAAATGGCAGGAAAATTCTTTAGAGCAATGGGTAGCATGAACTTAATCATTAGAAAAGAGCAAACAAAATCAGCAGCTGAAAGGCTCTTATCGGGGTGTAGAAACACACACAACAAGAAAAGAAGAGAAGAAACCAAAGCCCTTCTTCTTAAAGACTTAAGTTTTGTTTTCTGTTTTTGTTTAAATCTCTGAAACCTCTTTTTTCCCCTAACTTATGGTTGGTCAGTTAGATGAAAGAGAAGATGACTGACTGGCCCACCATTGTTATATAAACATGTTCTGATTTGAAGAAGTCAACCATCTTAGAAAGTTACCATTTATATTAATCAGTCATGACCCTTCTCCATGTCTATGGGGAACTCTGTTTAACTCCCAGTCCCTCAAAACATCCCAAAACTCAGAAATATGTTATGACCAGAGCCTAAGAATATATAGATCAGAAGATATGGCTAGGTTAACCCCATGAGCAAAGACAATTTCTTCAATGAAATTATGACAAAAATTTCCCAAGCCTAGAGGAAAAAATGAACATTCAAATGAAAATGGCATCTAGAATTCTAAATAGATATGAACAGAGAGAACTCTGCAACACTTCATAGATAAGAAGTCAAAGAAACAAAGAAATGTTAAAAGCTGTAAGGAAAACCTGCTAACTCTCATACAAAGAAAAATAAATTTGTTATTGGGAAAACTAGTGTTTCCATTTGTTGGGTTCTTAGTTTCAGTAATGAAAGAATTTAGAAACAGATTCAGGAGCTTTTGAGAGAAAAACCAACAGATAAGCCAAAAAACCTAGCTACATCCAGGAGGAGGGAAATGAAAAAGAGGAAGAAAAACTACGCTTTCTGAGTTAGATTCCAAGAAGGTTAGCAGGGTAAGCAATGGAGCTCAGTAAGCAGCTTTGTGTCCAGGAAGGGAGGTGCAACAAAAAAAGTAAGAAAGTATGTCAAGGTTTTGTTCAGTGTCCAAAATAAAAAGAGACATAAAAAAGAAAATGTTGTGCTATTCAGAACAGTAGGCATACCACATGGTAAAGATTCTAAAAGTGGCTGTGTGGAGGAAGGGTTCCAAGGAGGAAGTACATTAGATAATAAATGGGACAATTATTTCTCCCATCTCCTTAGCACAGTTCAGGTGAATCAGCCTTTGTGAGGGGTGATATCTTTGGTCAGTCTTTGTGATAGGTGATTGACAGTCTGAGCTATATTATTAGTTCTTAAGGGAGGAAACAAGTATATGTAAAATTCCAATCTGTTGTTGCTGTTGTTACATAACATCATATCTACTATAAGCAACAAAAATCTCAGAAAACATGGGATGTTTACAGCCCTAAAAGTAAAGAGAGGCCAACCAAGATTGCTCTATACATCCAAATTATGTCTTAAAATTGATGAAGAAACAAGAATGTTTCAAAATGAGGCAGAACCAAGGAAATTCAGGACAACCAAGCCAAAAATATAAAATTACTTAGAGGAATCTTACTCAGAAAAGAAGAAAGTCTTATCCACATATGCACAGGAATGAATACATATCTTGAGAAGAATAGAAGTATAAACAAAAGCTCTGGAGGAACAAAACATGCCCAATATAAAAATCAGCAAAGCCTCAAGACTGGTAGGAGAGAAATTTGTTATTGTATCTTGTTTTGCACTATTTGGCAGTGGTCTTCTATAGTAAAATTGGCCATCTTACCAAAAGCAATCTACAGATTCAATGCAATCCCTATCAAAATTCCAACTCAATTCTTCACAGAAATAGAAAGAGCAATTCTTTTTTTAATTTTCTATATTATTTGCTTACATTCCAGATGCTTTCCCCTTTACTAGATCCCCCCTTCTATTGATAGAAGAAAATAGTCCTATCAATGCTGGCCAAAGTAATCTAATAAATGAAAACAAGTCTCAAGAGCAGGCAAAATAGAGACATAACTGTTCCCACTGTTAAGAATCCTACAAAGTTACCAAGCTAACAGCTATATCATATTGCTGGACCAAGTCTTTCCAGGACCAGGTCCCTCTCCTTCCTTCTTCTTGGGAATCATTTGATATGCTAATTGTGTCTGGGGTATTCAGAGCTTCTGCGCTAATTAATATCCACTTATCGGTGATTGCATCCCATGTGTATTCTTTTGTGATTGGGATACCTCACTTAGAATGATATCTTCCAGTTCCAACCATTTGCCTAAGAATTTCATGAATTCATTGTTTTTAATTGCTGAGTAATATTTCATTGTGTAAATATACCACATTTTCTGTATCCATTCCTCTGTTGAGGAATACCTGGGTTCTTTCCAGCTTATGGCTATTATAAATAAGGCTGCTATGAACATAGTGGAGCATGTGTCCTTATTGCATGCTGGGGAATCCTCTGGGTATATGCCCAAGAGAGGTATAGGAGAGTCCTCCAGAAGTGTCATGTCCAGTTTTCTGAGGAACCACCAGACTGATTTCCAGAGTGGTTGTAATATCTTGCAATCCCACTAGCAGTGGAGGAGTGTTCCTCTTTCTCCACATCCTTGTCAACACCTGCTTTCTCCTGAATTTTTAACCTTAGACATTCTGACTGGTGTGAGGTGAAATCTCAGGGTCGTTTTGGTTTGCATTTCCCTAATGACTAGTGACGTTGAACATTTCTTAAGATGCTTCTCAGCCATCCGAATTTCTTCAGGTGAAAATTCTTTGTTTAGCTCTGTACCCCATTTTTAATAGGGTTATTTGGTTCTCTAGGGTCTAACTTCTAGAGTTCTTTGAATATATTGGATATTAGCCCTCTGTCAGTTGTAGGGTTGGTGAAGATCTTTTCCCCATTTATTGGTTGCTGTTTTTGTACTTTTGACCTGTCCTTTGCCTTACAGAAACTCTGTAATTTTATGAAGTCCCATTTGTCAATTCTTGATCTTAGAGCATAAGTTATCCGTGTTCTATTCAGGAACATTTCCCCTGTGCCCCTGTCCTCAAGGGTCTTCCCCGGTTTCTTTTCTATTAGTTTCAGTGTGTCAGGTTTTATGTGGAGGTCCTCGATCCACTTGGAGTTGAGCTTAGTATGAGGGGATAAGAATGGATCAATTCGCATTCTTCTGCATGCTGACCTCCAATTTAACCAGCATCATTTGTTAAAAAGGCTATCTTTTTTCCACTGGATGGTTTCAGCTCCTTTGTTGAAGATCAAGTGACCATAGGTGTTTGGGTTCATTTCTGGATCTTTAATCCTATTCCATTGATCCACTTGCCTGTTACTGTACCAATACCATGCAGTTTTTAACACTATTGCTCTGTAGTATTGCTTGAGGTCTGGGATACTGATTGCCCCAGAAGTTCTTTTACTGGTGAGAGTAGTTTTAGCAAGCCTGAGTTTTCTGTTATTCCAGATGAATTTGAGAATTGTTCTTTCTAACTCTATGAAGAACTGAGTTGGGATTTTGATGGGTATTGCATTGAATCTGGATATTGTTTTTGGCAAAAATGGCCATTTTAACTATATTGATCCTGCCAATCCATGAGCATGGGAGGTTTTTCCATTTTTTGAGGTCTTCTTCCATTTCCTTCTTCAGAGTCTTGAAGTTCTTGTCACATAGATCTTTCACATGTTTGGTAAGAATCACCTTAAGGTACTTTATACTGTTTGTGGCTATGTGAAGGGTGTCATATCTCTAATTTCTTTCTCAGCCTGCTTATCCTTTGAGTATAGGAAGGCAACTGATTTGCTTGAGTTGATTTTATAACCAGCCACTTTGCTGAAGTTGTTTATCAGCTGTAGGAGTTCTCTGGTGGAGTTTTTAGGTCACTTAAGTATACTATCATATCATCTGCAAATAGTGACAGTTTGATTTACGTTACAATTTGTATCCCTTTGGCCTCCTTATGTTGTCTAATTGCTCTAACTAGAACTTCAAGTACTATATTGAAAAGATATGGAGTGAGGGGCACCCTTGTCCAGTCCCTGATTTTAGTGGGATTACTTTAAATTTCTCTCCATTTAGTTTGATATTGGCTACTGGTTTGCTGTATATTGCTTTTGCTATGTTTAGGTATTGGCCTTGAATTACTGTTCTTTCCAAGGCTTTTAGCATGAAAGGATGCTGAATTTTGTCAAATGCTTTTTCAGCATCTAATGAAATGACCATGTGTTTTTTTTCTTTGAGTTTGTTTATGTAGTGGATAGCATTGATGCATTTCCATATATTGAACCATCCCTGCATCTCTGGGATGAAGCCTACTTGAACATGGTGGATGATCATTTTGATGTGCTCTTGGATTCGGGAAAGAGCAATTCTAAAATTCATTTGTAACAGCAAAAACAAAAGCCCAGAAGAGTGAAAATTATTCTCAGCAATAAGAGAACTTCTGGAGATTTACCATCCCTAACCTCAAGCTCTACTACAGAGGAATAATGATTAAAACCACATGATATTGATAAAGAGACAGAGAGATCAATGGAATAGAATTGAAGACCCAGAAATGAACCCACATACCTATGGTCACTTGTTCTTTGACGAAGGAGCTAAAGCCATCCAGTAAAAACAGACAGCATTTTCAACAAATGGTGCTGGTTCAAATGGCAGTCAACATGAAGAACAATGTAAATTAATCCACTTTAATCTCCCTGTACAAAGCTTAAGTCCAAGTGGATCAAGGACCTCCACATAAAACGAGATACACTGAATCTAAGAGAGAAGAAAGTGGGGGAAAGCCTGTAACACATGGACATAGGGGAAAAATTCTTAAACAGAACACCAGTAGCTTATGCCCTAAGGTCAAGAATTGACAAGTGGGACCTCATAAAATTGCCATGCTTCTATAAGGCAAAGGACACTGTCAATAGAACAGAACTGCAACCAACAGATTGGGAAAAGATCTTTACCAATCCTGCATCTGATAGAGGGCTAATATCCAATATATACAAAGGATTCAAGAAGCTAGACTCCAGACAACCAAATAACCCTATTAAAAATGGGGTACATCTGGCAACCATGGAAGGGGAGATCCTTGGTCCAATGGAGGCTTGATGACCCAGGATAGGGGGACTCTAGGCTGCTGAGGCAGGACAGGGTGGAAGGATAGGGAAGTACCCTCACAGAGGCAGGGGGAGGGGGAAAAGGATAAGAGGCTTGAGGAGGGCAAATTGGGAAGTGAGATAACACTTGATATATAAATAAAATAACCAATAAAAAATGAAAAATAAATGGGGTACAACCTAAATAAAGAATTCTCGAATGACCAACAAGCATGAAATATTAAATATCCTAAGTCATCAGGGAAATGCAAATCAAAACAACTCTGAGATTCCACCTCACACCAATCATAATGGCTAAGATCAGAAAACCAGGTGACAGCAAATGATCGCAAGGATGTGGAAAAAGAGGAATACTCTTGCATTGCTGGTGGAATTGCAAGTTTACCAACCACTGTGGAAATCAGTCTGGCAGTTCCTCAGAAAACTAGACATAGTACTGCCTGAGAACCCAGCTATACCTCTCCTGGGCATATACCTAATAGATGCTCCAATGTATAACAAGGATACAGGCTTCACTATCTTCATAGCAGCCTTATTCATAATAGCCAGAATCTGGAAACAACCCGCATGCCCGTCAACAGAAAACTGTACTAAAAATATGGTACTTTTACACAATGGAGTACTACTCAGTTATAAAAAACAAAGATTTTATGAAATTCACAGATAAATGGATGGAACTGGAAAATATTCTAAGTGAGGTAACCCAGACACAAAAGAGCACACATGGTATGTCTGTGGCACTCACAGACAAGTGTATATTATGCAAAAAGCTTAGAATACCCACAATACAACTTATAAACCATATGAAGCTCAAGAAGAAGACCAAACTATGGATGCTTCCACCCTACTTAAAAAAAGGAACAAAATAATCATAGAAGGTAGAGTATGGAAGGACTTGTGAGGAAGAGAGGAGAGGGGCAGAAAAAAAAGGGGTGCAGGATCAGGTGTGGGGGAGATGGAGGAGATGCACATAGGATCAGTAAATTGAACAGAGGTGTGTAGATATGGGGGATGGAAAACAGCAAGTCCCAGATATCAGAAAAGCATAAGGCTCCCAGGACCAAACAGAAATGACATTAGCTGAAATACCCAACAAAGGAGAGAACCTGTAAAGACCATATCCAGTGGATAGATACTACCCCTAGTGAGGGATGGGGCCACCCACCCGTCTCAAATTTTTTAACATGGAATTGCTCCTGTCTAAAGAAAATACAGAGACAAAGAGTATAGGAGACACTGAAGGAAAGGACATTTAAAGACCGCCCCACCTGGGGATTCATCCCATATGCAGTCACCAAACCCAGTCACTACTGCTGATGCTAAGAAGTGCTTGCTGACAGGAGCCTGATATAGCTGTCTCCTGAGAGGCTCTGCCAGAGCCTTACCAATACAGATGTGGATGCTTGCAGTCAACCATCAGACTGAGCACAGCAACCCCAATGGCGGTGTTAGGGGACAAAACTGAAGGAGCTGAAGTGGTTTGCAACCCCATAGGAAGAACAACATTATCAACCAAACAGATTCTCCCTAGAACTTCCAGGGACTAAATCACCACCCAAAGAGTACACATGGAGGGAGCCATGACTCCAGCTGCATATGTAGCAGAGGATGGCCTTATCTGGCATCAGTGAGAGGGAAGGCCCTAGGTCCTCAAAAGGCTTGATGCCCAGCATAGGGAGGTGAGGCAGGTGTAGGTGGGTGGGTAGGGGAGCACCCTCATAGAAGCAGGAGGGAGATTGGGTGGGTTAGGCAGTTTGCAGAGAGGAAACCATGAAGGGGGAAACTATTTGAAAGGTAATGAAATAAATTAACCAATAAAAACTTTTAAAAATAAACAAACCAACAAACAAACATGAGTGCATACAACGTACTTCTATCAATAGCTTGTATCTATAGAAATTATTTTTATGTTCATTCACAACAAATTTACTTTATCTACTTTAATAATTGCATGGATGTATTAGTCAGGGTTTGTATTCTTGCACAAAATATCATGACCAAGAAGCAAGTTGAGCAGGAAAGGATTTATTCAGCTTACATTTCCACATTGCTGTTCATCATCAAAGGAAATCAGGATAGAAACTCACACAGGATAAGAACTTGGAGGCAGGAGTAGATGCAGAAGCCATGGAGGAATAATACTGCTTACTGACTTGCTCAACTTGCTTTCTTATAGAATCTAAAACTACCACCCACAATGGGCCCAATGGGCCCTCACACCCCTCCAACCCTTGATCACTAATTGAAAAAAATGCCTTATCTCAGAGAGGCCTCCCCTCTCACTGATTCCAGATAAGGCCATCCTCTGCTACATATGCAGCTGGAAGCATGGGTCCCTCCATGTATACTCTTTGGTTGATGATTTAGTCCCTGGATCTCATGGAGGCATTTCCTCAAGAGATGTTCTTTTTTCTCTGATAACTCCAGTTTGTGTCAAGTTAGCACACAAAACCATCCAGTACAATTGACCCCTTGTCAACTTGACACACAAACACATCACTATTAAGCATCAACCCTTACTTTTTTATTCAAAAGTCTAAATAACTGTAAAAGTCCCACAGTCTTTACAAACTCTTACATGTTAAAATTTCAGTCCTTGAAATTTTAACGGAAGACCATCTAGAGACTGTCCCACCTGGGGATTCATCCCCTATACAGTCACCAAACCTTGACACTATTTGTGGATGCCAAGAAATGCTTGCTGAAAGGAGCCTGACAAGGCTGTCTCCTGAGAGGCCTTGCCAGAGGCTTACAAACACAGAAAAGGATGCTTGCAGCCAACCATTGGACTGAGCACAGGGTTTCCAATAGAGGAGTTAGAGAAAGAACTAAAGGAGACTGAAGGGGTTTGCAACCTCATAGGAAGAACAATAATATCAACCAACCAGACCCCCCCCCAGAGCTCCCGGGGACTAAGCCATCAACCAAGGAGTACACTTGGCTCCAGCTGCAAATGTAGCAGAGGGTGGCCTTGTCAGGCATCAATGGGAGGAGCGGTCTTTGGTCCTATGAAGGCTCAATAGATGCCCCAGTGTAGGGGAATTGAAGGTGGGGAGATGGGAGTGGGGTGGGTCAATGAACACTCTCATAGAAGCACGGAGAGGGAGAATGGATGGGGGTTTCCAGGATGGGGTAAAACCAGGAAAAGGGATAGCATTTGAAATGTAAATAAAGAAAATA
This sequence comes from Apodemus sylvaticus, assembly GCF_947179515.1. NCBI lineage: Eukaryota > Metazoa > Chordata > Mammalia > Rodentia > Muridae > Apodemus > Apodemus sylvaticus. The sequence continues at coordinate 53,293,979 of NC_067486.1, forward strand.
ACCAATAAAAAACAAAAACAAAATAAATAAAATTTTAAAAACTAAAAAATAAAACCCACCAAAAAAAATTCAATCCCCTTAAAATATTCAATCTCTTTTAAAATGCAAACTCTTTTTTACAACTCAAAGTCTCTTAACTGTAGGCTCCACTAAAATACTTTCTTCCTTCAAGAGAGAAAAATATCAGGGCATAGTCGCAATCAAAAGCAAAATCAAACTCAACTGTCAATGTCTGGGATCTACTCATGATCTTCTGGGCTCCTCCAAGGGCTTGGGTCACTTCTCCAGCTCTGTCGTTTTTAGCACAGACATTGTCTTCTAGGCTCCAGCTGCCTGTCCTCCACTGCTGCTTCTGTTCTCAATACTGGCATCTCCCAAACAATGTTGTCTTCCACTGCAACCAGGCTTCACCAATAACCTCTCATAGGCTCTCTTCATGGTGCCAAGCCTCAAGTCTTTTGCATGACCCCTTCAGTCCTGAGCAATCAATTGCAACTTAGGTTGAACCTTCACCATTGGCTTTCCATGGCCTCTCACAATGCATGACTCAGATGCTCTTCATGACCCTTTCTTGCCTTCAGAAGTAGTACCACCCGGGTGACTCTTATACATTACCAAGTCCAGCTGCAGCACAAGGTACAACCTTCAATTTCTTTGGAACACAGCCTCTTTGTGTTCTCAGAAAACACTTCTGAGATTTCACCTCAATAATACTGGTCTCTTCATAATCATCACTAATTTCTCAGCTCCAGCAAACTAGCATCAATAGTCCCAGTAAAGCAAAGTAGTTCTGGTATTTTGCTAATCACAGCTGATTCTTCAGCCCCAGCTCACCAAAACCACAGAATCTTCACAATCAAAACAGCAACAGCTCTGATAAGAGTAATCTTCCCTTTGAAATGTCACAAGCCAGGCCTCCCTCATTTGCACTATTCTCATCATTATCTTTCAAGCTCCTACACAACATCCCACAGAGCTCTTAACATCCAATGACTCTACTAGCCCAGATTTCCAAAGTACTTCCATAGTCATCCCCCAAATATTCTCAGGTTGTCACAGGATTGCCCATACTGGTACCATACTGGTACCAATTTGTCGTATTCAGGGTTTGTATTCCTGCACAAAACATCATGACCAAGAAGCAAGTTGGGGAGGAAAGGGTTTATTCAGCTTACATTTCCACATTGTTGTTCATCACCAAAGGAAGTCAGGATAGGAACTCACACAAGGTAGGAACTTGGCGGCAGGAGTGGATGCAGAAGCCATGGAAGAATGCTGCTTACTGGCTTGCTTCCCCTGGCTCGCTCAGCTTGCTTTCTTATAGAACCTAAGACTACAAGCCCAGGAATGGCACCACCCTCAATGGGCCCTCCCACCTTTGTTCACTAATTGAGAAAATGCCTTACAGCTGGATCTTATGGAGGCATTTGCTCAAGGGAGGCTCCTTTCTCTCTGGTAACTCCAATTTGGGTCAAGTTGACACTCAAAACATGCCACCACAATGAACTTTCTGTTATAGCTGAACCATTTTGTATCCCACTACTCTTCGGTTGAATTTCATACCAGTAATGTTTGTGGATTCGTAGTATCTCATTCTCAGCTTCTGTTTTTCTTTTAGAAAATTAATTTCAGTGTGCTTATGACCCTTAATTTTAAACATATCAAGTGTGCTTGTTGGTTGATATTGTTATTATCAATTACCAGTAATAGAAAATCAACTCATAATAACAAAGAGGTTATTTATTAGTTAACATAACTGCAATGTCCAGAGCATATATCTTCAGTCACAGCTGGCTCCAGAAGTACAAACCTTACCATCAGAACTCAAATCACTCCCTCTTTTGACTTTGTGTCTCTGTGCACTGACTTCACTTATGCTTGTATCCATCAAGTATGATAGGCACTGTTCATTTTATTTTTCTCCTACAAAGCTAAAGCACCTAAGTAAAGAGAATTTCTCCAGGACTGAGTAAAAGTTCTATGAATGACCATCACTGGACAAACACAAATCATATCTCCATTCCTGAGCCCAGCTATGAGAATCAAGATGGACCTTGCTGATAAACAAGGTTTAAATAACAAGTCCAGCAACAAGGACTGAAAATTAAAAAAAAAAAATGTTTAAAAACATTGAGGAATTCATTATAGTGAGATGGAATGTTTTCTAAGCAATAAATACAACATCCAGGATAAGACTAAACACAGAGAGCTTATTCTTTGCCTAAAAAGTATACTGATAACAGCTGCTATTTCTTCCTTGGTAATCAAATTCTAAAAATAACCAGAAAACTCTACTAATTACTTTTAGTAAAATAGTAGGATACAAAATCAACTTCAAAAAGTAAGATTTATACCCGTCAAAAATAAATTTTCTGAGAAAGAAATTAAGGGAAGACATTCACAATACCTTTAAAAATACCATGAGGATAAAACTAGCAAATAAAGGAAAGGACTCCTTAATGAAAGTGTTAAGCTACTGAAGATAGAAATTCAAGATGACACTAGGTAAAAATAATACCTATACTTATGTATAATAATTTATATTATAAAAATGGCTACATGACTGAAAGCAGTCTACACAGTCAACAAAACTCTATCAAAATTCAAATGACCTTCTACAGAGAACTTGGCAAATATAGTCACATGGAAACACAAAAGACTTTAAGTTGCCAAAGAATTACTAAAAAGAAAAAAGCACACTGATGGTACCACAGTAAGTAACCTCAAATTATACCAAACAGCCATAGTAACAAAGATAAAATAATACTAGCTATAAAAGCAGACAAGTGGGCTAAGGAAACCTAATAGAGGGCACAGAAGAGGACATGGCAAGACATAACTTTTCAACAGAGGAGTCAAAAATATCCACTATAGAATAAAGAGCATAAGCGATGAATAGTTCTAGAAGCACTAGATATACATATGGTAAAAAAAATAAATTATATCTAATTTCCTCACTGTGTGCAAAGTCAATTCAAAATACAACAGGCTTTAATATAATTCCCCAAACACTTAAACTTCTAGCTGTCCTAGAGAAGAACCACGAGTCTTGGGAAGACAGGTAGTAGAATATATTTGACAGAAAATCAAATGGTAGGTTATTGGGGACAGGAAGAAGTATAATGATGTATATTATATCTAGCATATATCTAGTATATTAGAACTAGATGGAGAGTGAGAAGAAGCAATACATACAAGATATATATATATATATATATATATATATATATATATATATATATATATATATATATATATATGGAAGTTTCGCAGTGAAACCCATCACTTTGTATGCTAATGAGAAATAGGAACAAAATTATTTAAGAATTATTAAGGCACAAAATCCAATGGAGGTAAAAATTGGTTTGAAAGTTTCCAGTTTTTTACAATGGCTTCTATCCTACCTTATAAAGCAACCTAAAAGGTAACAAATATCTTTGGTCAGAAGTGTGCCCTGACTAAATGCCATGTTAACCTTTATTCCAACGTCAAGTTTAGTTGTTTGGGGCCTAAGATGTTAGAGTTTTGAACTACACACCATCTGTTCCAGACAATTCCAGCAATACTGATCCAAGTCAGCAATGTTCCTGAAATGCTAGCTTTTGTCGACTTACTTTCTGAGCTGAGCACTTGACTCATTGCCACGTGAGTACTGGGACAGCACTCTACCACCGAGTTACCTCTTCAGCCAAAATGACTATTAAGGGCTCAAGTATATTTAAGCACATACACATTTAAAATACACGGTTAATTTTAGTCATATAATTATAATTCTGCTCACTTGTGGATGCTTTGTCAAGTTAATACTCAGAAGCCATGTTGAATGATAATGACGGCGGGTGAGCTGACTTATCACTTCTATAAATATTGCCTTCTGGAAATGCTTCTATGGGCAATGATACCATCTTTTTTTTTTTTTAAAGAACTGAAAGTTGATGTTTTGTTTTGTTTTTTAAAAATGTCTACATCTTTCTATATATTTATGGCTTTGAGTCTGCATCGCTTATAAGGACAAGCCTTTTTCATTCTAGCAGCTGTCCCTTTAAAAAGCAAACAGTACTGCTTATTTCTTCTCCTTTTAAATGGATTTGGTCTATATTTGTTATGCGTGGAAAGTCAAGAAGCATTTTACTTACTATTAATGCCCAATGAACCATGTAAGTAAACATAGGAGAAAATTAACATGCCTGGCCTGCATAGCAACACCAATTAACATTAAGATTACTAGAAAAGAAAACAGTACAGGATTAATACCAGAATGTGATCTAGAAGTGCCCAGTAGAGTCCTACAAAAGCCTCAGAAGTTTACTATCCCATGTTACATGTACATCCTGACACCCTGGATGTCATACAAATTTGGCAACACCGACATTTATATTATATTATTTCATATGTATTATATTATTGTATATTTATTACATAAGTAAGTACAACTCTAATACATTTACAATCTCAACGAATGAATGTAGCACTCCAGGAAAAATTAGTGTCCTTATTTGTTGGTCCATAAAGTGAAGCACAGAGATACTATTTCCCAGTATCCCATGCAGGTAAGAAATAACAGAAAGAGAACTACAATCCAGGCTGGCTTCTCAGCCCCAACCCTTTGTTGTCACATAGCACTTGGCTATCCAAAAAGAAGAACAGTGTCTTCCAAACTCCCTTTCAGTACTGCATCTCAATGGAAAAGAGGAGTTTACTGTAAGTATACTAGAGGAAGGAACAAGTGTGCAATTATCTCTGATTCTAGAACTCTCTAGATCCCCAGCCTCTTAAAAGGGAGACCTGGAGCATAGAAAACTCATGTGTTCCTGTGAAGAGTCATTATATTTGTGTTAATGTCAAATAAAGTAAATAGTGAGTATTACTGTCCCTGAACATGGACACTACTATGATGAGAATATGCTGCTCTGGGAAGCTAGAAAGCGAAAGGACAAGAAGAAACTCTGAATTAAAAAGTAGCCTCCATGACATAAGCAATAACAACAACAACAACAACAACAACAAAGACACCATACTGTCTAAAATTTAGGAAATGTTCAAAATCCTCTTAATAGGAGCCAACCTATCAGAAGAGTGAAATCCTGCAACAAAGCAATATTGGAACATTTTTTGAATAACTTGTGGGGGCAATTGGCTTCTATATGTTAAAGTCATTTTATTTTACTCCTCATGTAATTTCTGCCACCCTAGCTAATTGTTAGCTCCCTAAGTTGAGAGAAATAGTTACACCCATCTTGATATCCTTACAAAATACTGGCCCATTAAGGAAGGAGCTCAGAAAGCTGTCTCTTTTCTTCCAACTTTATTGTCCCTACTTCCCTCAGTCGCCGTACATAGCATCTTTTAACAGAAATGATTCATGGGGTAGGGAGATAGCTCATTGTATAAAGCACTTGCTTTACAGATGTTAGGACTTGGGTTCAGATCCCTAGAATATACATTCAGTCAGAAGTAACAGCAAATTGCAATCTAGTGTTTCTATGGCAAAATGAGAGTTCCAAACAGGAGAATATCTGGATGGTACACACAGAAGTAAATAACAAAAGAGGGACCCTTCTCAAACAAGGTAGAAATCCAAGGCCGGCACCTGAGGTTGCCCGATGACTTAGAAAGACAGAGAGAGACAAAGAGAAAAGAGAGACAGAGACAGAGAAACAGAAAGAGGAACAGACAGACACAGTGAGAGACAGAGACAGAGAGCCCATACACACATAAATATGATTCATTAAAACAGTTTGTCAAATGATAGTAAGTCACATAGATACTACCATTTCAGCTCTACTAGCTATACAAAATAAGTTCAGAAGACATCTTACAGTTAGTTGAGGACTCACCTTTCAACTTCTGTGTCTAACTTTGAAATACCCAGAAGGTTCTTACATAGAATCTCCAGTAATGACTTACGCTCTTCCCCGTGGATCTCCTTGGCAGTGCCAGAGCTGTTCTGTTATGGCTCTTGCTGGCTTATTCCTTGGGAGAGCTTACTATCTGGTGCTGCATCAGATCTGACGCATAAACCCAACTCTTCTTCAGCATGAAGGAAAACATCCCAACCAGTAGCAGACTTTCACTGTGCTTAATTAATTTCTGACAATGAACATTTGGAAAAAACATCAGCATACATAATAATGCCTAAAAGTGAGAAATCACTGTCACTCCTACCTTTCTGGGGGGTGGGGGAAGAGCAAGCAACAGAGCAAGTAATTTTCAAAGTTCCACATATTCCATCTTTTTCATGGCCTCTGTATTACGTTTGTTGATACCAAACTGTTATTTATTAAACTCAGTTTTAACTTACACACTTTCCATATGCACACCCATCAAGCATATATCTCAGACGGTGCTATTTCGCTTCAATTAGCACAGAACATGTCGGTTGATGGCTTGTTTTCCTTGGTAGCCCCCCTTGAATACCAAACTGAAAGAGAACCTGGCTTCAGACTGCAAAGCCATAAATCTCAATTTCACATGACCTTGAGTAAAGTATTTAACTCCTCACAGTCTGGCTCATTTGGGGAAAATGTGTGTGAAAGTGGCCGCTGCAGAGACTCAACTGGAACCTGGGGTCCCATCACCTGGTACCTAAGGCAACATCTGGTTATAGTAAACATGAGGTATTATTGGGACCTGGTGCACTCACTGTGTGGGTTTTAATGATCAAATCCCTGTTCAAAAGCAGCAGGACCCTTCCTGAATGCCATCTTAAATGTCACACGGTAGCTATTTGCTTTCAATTCAAGACACTGGAGGTTATCCTTGGAGACGCTGTCCTGCTATTTTCCACTAAATATATTTAATGTACAATTTCTCAGTAAGCAGAACTTCATTCACCTCTATTCTGAAGTTGACCCTCTCTCAATCCCTGGCTTTTTTTTTTCTGTGTTCATTGCAGCTTGAAGGAAATTCCATCAACAGGTTTTCGTCTTGCTCTATCAGGTAGGATTTATTGGATATCTGCAGGGTCTGAGTTAAAATGGTCAAAATGGGATTAGCTACGAACAAAAGCAAAATGTGATAGGGAATGGCATAGCCACTATAGCCACTGTCCTATCCTTCAGGGTATTAATTGCCATCATATTTTCCTATTTTTTGGTGGAGGAAAGTCATTGTGCTGACATCATTGGTGCACTGTGATTAAACAATGCTGTATGCAATTTAATATTAGGTATTACTTACATCACGCCTATATCTTCCTCCTGCTGGCATCAAAATATTTGCAAGCATTATGGTGGTATAAAAGGAAAGCAATTGTTTTCTTTTGTCTCTCTTTGCCTGTAGTCAGGTTTAAAACGATAACAAGAATCGCAAGTGTGTTTCGCTTGTGAGGCAAATGATTAGCAATAAAGATGAATAATAACTTTTTATTAAAAATTAGAGTAAATAACAGATGGCTGAACCCTTGGATACCCCAGTAGAGAAAAATCCCCTTTGGTCTTCTTGCGCAGGCACTTTAGGAAATGTGCATGCTTCTTACTTTCTGATGAGTAACAGCATGTAGCATTGTTAAGCTTGATTAAGCAAATTTAATTAGTGTTAGTCAATGTGTTTTTGTAAGTGGATAAAAAATATTCTAGCTTAGGCATGACTGTTAATCTTTAATTTATGAAATAAAAGTTAAAATGTAACCATAAAATATTAAAATTTCAATGAGCCGCATTTAAAGGACCAGGGTCCTTTTTTAGTGAAATTTTCTCAATTGTTTTTTAAACCTGAAATTCAAAAGAACTGGATTTTCAGCTCCCCCTTTATTTTTCTTCACTACTGTATATCAGATGGTAACACTAAAATAATGTCAAGGGTTGGACTTTTCCTGCTAACCCTTCTTAACTTCTAAGTAGGCCTGTAGTCTATATAAATTCACAGCCAGATTTTGTAATATTCTTCAAACCTCAGTTCTTCTGTTCATGGATTTATTCAGGGTCTATGAGACTAAACACATCAGGGGAGTAAATATAAAAACCTAAGAAAATAAACTTATTTTGCAGAAAAATATATAAAATCATAAAGTCAATTTTGAAATGTAGAAGCCATTCAAGACATTCTAAGGATAAAGAAATTCATAGCCTAGGATGAACTTTTTACTTCCCATTTATACTAATACTAGTCTGATAGTTGAGGAGACCCTATCAGAGTTCAAGGTGTTCTGTTATGCAGTTAATATTCTTGCTAAATCTTGTAGCTTGCTCATGTTTTTCTTGAATGTGTATTCATAGTCAACATAGTCAATCAAACTGGAGAAAGATTTGTGAGAACATTATTATAAACTTTCTTTAAAATGATTCCTCTCTCTGACTCTTCTTTACGTAGATGTTCTCTTTTTCTTTGTCTTTCCTTCCAGTCAACTGTTTGGACATACAAAACAGGAAAGAGAAACATTAACAATAACAAAGAGAGAAGAGCTTCCTACACATACATGAGGGTGGAGAGGTATAGGTAAAGATACCAGGCATTTGAGTTTTGCCACTTTGTGTGGAAAAAAAAAGTATGGAATATTATAAACCGTACAGCCACGACAGTTAGCAAATTCCAACAGGACAGCTAAAAATAAGGCAGCTCTGTACATGTTCCATCAGGAGGCTCCTAACCCTAGAGACTGTAGACCTTCAGAGGCACATGATCCTTGACAAAGAATGTATGGAGTAAACAAATGTGAGAAGAGGAAAATGTATGTACCCACAGAAAGCAGTGGCTATACACAAAGTAGGAAAGGTATCTTCATTCAATGCCTTCATCTCACTTATTCATTCATCAATATTGGATATTAATCTATGATGTATCTGGTGCTTTGCTAACTCTCAGGATTGTAACCCTGAGTGAACCTGACCTCACGGAACCCTCAGATGGCTGGTTTATATAGACTTATCAGGGGAAAGTAATAGGAAAATCCCACCAACATCTTCATGACCTAGCTCTTGTTCACATCTCGCACTACTTATATTGTTTCCAGTTTACTACCATTGCACCTTCCTGCAAAAACACCTAAGGTTTTTACCAAAACTACCTAAAGCTTTGATGATGCTTCCGGACTTTGGAACCTTGACCTGGAGGCACTTCATTTTTAACTTGGGAATTGGCACCAGCAATAATATCTGCTACTTATATAGGTAAATGAAATAAATAACTCAAATAAATGGTTTTAATCTCTTAGCGTCCTTTAAAATAGTATGATGTTTAAAAGCCAAATTATTAACATTATATTTAGATGATACTATCATATAAATTTAGTGATGTCAAACCGTTATTAATATAATAAGCACTACAATTTAACTGAGATGATGCTGTTAAAATATAATATCTAACTGGTAATAACCCAATAGTCACTTTAAATATCCCATATCTAATTTATCTAGCTGTGAGTTGACAGCATTAGTGGTATAATTTTAAGTCATTATTCTAGCAATTACAGAATACATATTTAGCTCTTCACCATTTATGTAGAGTTTAATTTTGCCCCTTCAACTGTAATAAAAGAATATATCAACCAATCTAGTGTCATCTAGTTCCTAATAGTCTTTCCTCTTTATGTCATGGTTACGATATATTAAGTACACATTTGTTTCTTTTTTCATTATGTACATGGCAAACCCCTTCAGTGTTACCTTTTCTTTAAGAGAATTCAAGCTAAGACCTGTCTTATGTCTGCTAATTGGTTGCTTTTCTTTATTTCTGGTACATTAGACAAACTTTAATTTTTATGTTTTTCAGGGTAACATTTCCATTTGATGCTTCTTTACATCTTGTCTTTTCTTAAGAATATTTTCTACCTTAATGTTTGCTTCAAGATGTTTGCATTTTATAACAGCTGTTTTAAATTCTTTTTTTTTTTATTATTCGATATAATTTATTTACATTTCAAATGATTTCCCCTTTTCTAGCCCCCCCACTCCCCGAAAGTCCCGCAAGCCCCCTTCTCTTCCCCTGTCCTCCCACCCACCCCTTCCCACTTCCCCGTTCTGGTTTTGCTGAATACTGTTTCACTGAGTCTTTCCAGAACCAGGGGCCACTCCTCCTTTCTTCTTGTACCTCATTTGATGTGTGGATTATGTTTTGGGTATTCCAGTTTTCTAGGTTAATATCCACTTATTAGTGAGTGCATACCATGATTCACCTTTTGAGTCTGGGTTACCTCACTTAGTATGATATTCTCTAGCTCCATCCATTTGCCTAAGAATTTCATGAATTCATTGTTTCTAATGGCTGAATAGTACTCCATTGTGTAGATATACCACATTTTTTGCATCCACTCTTCTGTTGAGGGATACCTGGGTTCTTTCCAGCATCTGGCAATTACAAATAGGGCTGCTATGAACATAGTAGAACATGTATCCTTATTACATGGTGGGGAGTCTTCTGGGTATATGCCCAGGAGTGGTATAGCAGGATCTTCTGGAAGAAAGGTGCCCAGTTTTCGGAGGAACCGCCAGACTGATTTCCAGAGTGGTTGTACCAATTTGCAACCCCACCAGCAGTGGAGGAGTGTTCCTCTTTCTCCACACCCTCTCCAACACCTGCTGTCTCCTGAATTTTTAATCTTAGCCATTCTGACTGGTGTAAGATGAAATCTTAGGGTTGTTTTGATTTGCATTTCCCTAATGACTAATGAAGTTGAGCATTTTTTAAGATGCTTCTCCGCCATCCGAAGCTCTTCAGGTGAGAATTCTTTGTTTAACTCTGTACCCCATTTTTTAATAGGGTTGTTTGGTTTTCTGGAGTCTAACTTCTTGAGTTCTTTATATATATTGGATATTAGCCCTCTATCTGATGTAGGATTGGTGAAGATCTTTTCCCAATTTGTTGGTTGCCGATTTGTCCTCTTGATGGTGTCCTTTGCCTTACAGAAACTTTGTAATTTTATGAGGTCCCATTTGTCAATTCTTGCTCTTAGAGCATACGCTATTGGTGTTCTGTTCAGAAACTTTCTCCCTGTACCGATGTCCTCAAGGGTCTTCCCCAGTTTTTTTTCTATTAGCTTCAGAGTGTCTGGCTTTATGTGGAGGTCCTTGATCCATTTGGATTTGAGCTTAGTACAAGGAGACAAGGATGGATCAATTCGCATTCTTCTGCATGCTGACCTCCAGTTGAACCAGCACCATTTGTTGAAAAGGCTATCTTTTTTCCATTGGATGTTTTCAGCCTCTTTGTCGAGGATCAAGTGGCCATAGGTGTGTGGGTTCATTTCTGGATCTTCAATCCTGTTCCATTGATCCTCCTGTCTGTCACTGTACCAATACCATGCAGTTTTTAACACTATTGCTCTGTAGTATTGCTTGAGGTCAGGGATACTGATTCCCCCAGATTTCCTTTTGTTGCTGAGAATAGTTTTAGCTATCCTGGGTTTTTTGTTGTTCCAGATGAATTTGATAATTGCTCTTTCTAGCTCTGTGAAGAATTGAGTTGGGATTTTGATGGGTATTGCATTGAATCTGTATAGTGCTTTAGGCAAAATGGCCATTTTAACTATATTGATTCTGCCGATCCATGAGCATGGGAGGTTTTCCCATTTTTTGAGGTCTTCTTCCATTTCCTTCTTCAGAGTCTTGAAGTTCTTGTCATACAGATCTTTCACATGTTTGGTAAGAGTCACCCCAAGATACTTTATACTGTTTGTGGCTATTGTGAAGGGGGTCATTTCCCTAATTTCTTTCTCAGCCTGCTTATCCTTTGAGTATAGGAAGGCCACTGATTTGCTTGAGTTGACTTTATAACCTGCCACTTTGCTGAAGTTGTTTATCAGCTGTAGAAGCTCTCTAGTGGAGTTCTTTGGGTCACTTAGGTAGACGATCATGTCGTCTGCAAATAATGATAGTTTGACTTCTTCCTTTCCAATTTGTATCCCTTTGACCTCCTTATGTTGTCGAATTGCCCGAGCTAGTACCTCAAGTACAATATTGAAAAGATAAGGAGAAAGGGGGCAGCCTTGTCTGGCCCCTGATTTCAGTGGGATTGCTTCAAGTTTCTCTCCATTTAGTTTGATGCTGGCTACCGGTTTGCTGTATATTGCTTTTACTATGTTTAGGTATGGGCCTTGAATTCCTGTTCTCTCCAAGACTTTAAGCATGAAGGGATGCTGAATTTTGTCAAATGCTTTTTCAGCATCCAATGAAATGACCATGTGGTTTTGTTCTTTGAGTTTGTTTATGTAGTGGATTGTATTGATGGATTTCCGTATATTGAACCAACCCTGCATTCCTGGGATAAAGCCTACTTGATCATGGTGGATGATCGTTTTGATGTGTTCTTGGATTCGGTTGGCAAGAATTTTATTGAGTATTTTTGCATCGATGTTCATAAGGGAAATTGGTCTGAAGTTCTCTTTCTTTGTTGGATCTTTGTGTGGCTTTGGTATCAGCGTAATTGTGGCTTCGTAGAAGGAATTGGGTAGTGTTCCTTCTGTTTCTATTTTGTGGAATAGTTTGAAGAGTATTGGTGTTAACTCTTCTTTGAAGGTCTGGTAGAATTCTGCACTGAAGCCATCTGGTCCTGTGCTTTTTTTGGTTGGAAGACTTTCTATGACTCCTTCTATTTCTTTAGGCATTATGGGACTGTTTAGATGGTCTAGTTGGTCCTGATTTAATTTTGGTATTTGGTATCTGTCAAGGAAATTGTCCATTTCCTCCAGATTCTCCAGTTGTGTTGAGTATAGGCTCTTGTAGTAGGATCTGATGATTTTTTGGATTTCCTCAGTTTCCGTTGTTATATCTCCCTTTTCATTTCTAAGTTTGTTAATTTGGATACTTGCTCTGTGCCCTTTGGTCATTCTGGCTAAGGGTTTATCTATCTTGTTGATTTTCTCAAAGAACCAGCTCCTGGTATTGTTGATTTTTTGTATGGTTCTCTTTGTTTCTACTTGATTGATTTCGGCCCTGAGTTTGATGATTTCCTGCCTTCTACTCCTCCTGGGCGAAATAGCTTCTTTTTGTTCCAGGGCTTTCAGGTGTGTCATTAAGCTGGTAATGTATGCTCTCTCCATTTTCTTTTTGGAGGCACTCAGGGCTATGAGTTTTCCTCTTAGCACTGCTTTCATTGTGTCCCATAGATTTGGGTATGTTGTGTTTTCATTTTCATTGTGTTCTAAAAAGTCTTTAATTTCTTTCTTTATTTCTTCCTTGACCAAGGTATCATTGAGTAGAGTATTGTTCAGTTTCCACGTGTATGTGGGCTTTCTGTTGTTTCTGTTGCTATTGAAGACCACTTTTACTCCATAGTGATCAGATAGGAGGCATGGGATTAGTTCGATCTTCTTATATTTGTTGAGGTCTGTCTTGTGACCAATTATATGGTCGATTTTGGAGAAGGTACCATGAGGTGCTGAGAAAAAGGTATATCCTTTTGTTTTAGGATAGAATGTTCTATATATATCTGTTAAATCTAATTGGTCCAAAGCTTCAATTAGTTTCATTGTGTCCCTGTTTAGTTTCTGTTTTCCTGATCGGTCCATTGAGGAAAGTGCAGTGTTGAAGTCACCCACAATTATTGTGTTAGGTGCAATGTGTGCTTTTAGTTTTAATAAAGTTTCTTTTACAAAAGAGGGTGCCCTTACATTTGGGGCATAGATGTTCAGGATTGTCAGTTCTTCTTTTTGTATTTTTCCTTTGACCAGCAAGAAGTGTCCCTCAGGGTCTCTTTTGATGACTTTGGGTTGAAAGTCAATTTTATCTGATATTAAAATGGCTACTCCAGCTTGTTTCCTGAGACCATTTGCTTGTAAAATTGTCTTCCAGCCTTTTACTCTAAGGTAGTGTTTGTCTTTGACCCTGAGGTGTGTTTCCTGTAAGCAGCAAAATGTAGGGTCCTGTTTACGTATCCATTCAGTTAGTCTGTGTCTTTTTATTGGGGCATTAAGTCCATTGATGTTAAGAGATATTAAGGAATAGTGATTGTTACTTCCTATCATTTTTGACGTTATTTTTTAAATTTGAATGCTTAACTTCTTTTGGGTTTGATGAAAGGTTACTATCTTGCTTTTTCCAGGGTGAAGTTTCCCTCCTTGTATTGGTGTTGTCCTCCTATTATCCTTTTTAGGGCCGGGTTTGTGGATAGATATTGGGTAAACTTGGTTTTGTCATGAAATATCTTAGTTTCTCCATCTATGGTGATTGAGAGTTTTGCTGGATATAGTAGTTTTGGTTGGCATTTGTGTTCTCTTAGAGTCTGCATGAGATCTGCCCAGGACCTTCTAGCCTTCATAGTCTCAGGTGAAAAGTCTGCTGTGATTCTGATAGGTCTTCCTTTATATGTTACTTGGCCTTTTTCTCTTACTGCCTTTAGTATTCTTTCTTTGTTTAGAACATTTGGTGTTTTGATTATTATGTGACGGGAAGTATTTCTGTTCTGGTCCAGTCTGTTTGGAGTTCTGTAGGCTTCTTGTATATTCATGGGCATCTCTCTCTTTAGGTTAGGGAAGTTTTCTTCCATAATTTTATTGAAGATATTTGCTGGCCCTTTAAGTTGTAAATCTTCACTCTCCTCTATGCCTATAATCCTTAGGTTTGGTCTTCTCATTGTGTCCTGGATTTCCTGGATATTTTGGGTTACAAGCTTTTTGCATTTTGCATTTTCTTTAACTGTTGAGTCCATGGTTTCTATGGAATCTTCAGCATCTGAGATTCTTTCTTCTATCTCTTGTATTCTGTTGTTGATATTTGTATCTCTGTCCCCTGATTTCTTCCCAAGGCTTTCTATCTCCAAAGTTGTCTCCCTTTGAGTTTTCTTAGTTGTTTCTACTTCTGATTTTAGATCCTGGATGGTTTTGCTTAGCTCCTTCACTTGCATGTTTGTGTTTTCCTGTAATTCTTTAAGAGATTTTTGTGTTTTCTCTTTCATGAGCTCAGCCTGTTGACCAAAGTTCTCCTGTATTTCTTTAAGAGATTTTTGTGTTTCGTCTTTCATGACCTCAGCCTGTTGAGCAAAGTTCTCCTGTATTTCTTTAAGTGTTTTTTGCATTTCCTCCTTGTTGGCTTTTGTATTCTCCTGGATTTCTTTCAATGATTTTTGTGTTTCCCTTGCAAGGGCTTCTACCTTTTGATCCATTGTCTCCTGAATTTCTTTATGTATGACCTTCATGTGTTCCTGTACCAGCATCATGACCAGTGATTTTAAATCCAAATCTTGTTTTACTGGTGTGATGGGGTATCCAGGACATGTTCGTAGAGGAGAATTGGGTTCAGATGTTGCCATATTGCCTTGATTTCTGTTAGTGACGTTCCTGCGTTTGCCTTTTGCCATCTAGATCTCACTGGTGTTAGTTTATCTTGTCAGTGCTGGACTCACCAGTGCAAGCTGCCCCTTCCCAGTTGGCCTCTGGTGCACAGCTTACCTCCTGCACTGCTTGTAGACAGTGTGCTGCTGCCCAGGCTGTTCAGATCCCAAAGCAGGCACCCGAAGGCTCCCGCTGGGGCCCGCTGGATTCACTGGAGCACACTGACTTCTCCCAGCTGGCCGCCCGGAAGCCCAGCTAGCCACTTGCAGGACTTGGAGATGTAATGCTGCCGCCCAGACTGATCTGGATCTGGAAGCGGAGAGAGTAGAGCTAAGGGCTTCTGCCTGAGGCCTTGCCCCAGATTGTGTCTGTGGAGCAGATGGAGCCCGTGTGCACTCCCAGGGAGTGCCGACGGTGTATGCTACTGTGACCTCCCCTGAGTTCCGCTCATTCCGCTGGGCAGCCGATCTGCCAACCGGGCTATCGCACACAAGGTTAGCCTGGCCGCCCAGTCCCTGAGTCCAGGCAAAAGCCTGGGAGGCCAAGGTCCGAGCAAAGTTCCCCTACGGCTTTGACTGTTAATTGGGTTTGCCAGGTGACTAGGATGGCGGGCGTGTGCGCCCGCGCTCCCTGAAAGCGCCGGGAGAGTCTGCTTTGCTAACAATCACCTGGGCGGTGATCACAGATGGCCCACCAAGCCGCCCAGTTCTTGGGGTCAGTCCTGTGCCTTTTGGGGCCTGGACCCCCGCTTTGTTAGCCTTAGGCTATGCCTGTTACAGGTCTGCCCGCCTGAGCTCTCTGTCGTCCTGCAGGCAAAATGGCGGCGGCGCGCTCGCAGGCCTGGGCAAAAAACCTCCTGGTTGGGTTGGCACCCCGATGGCCCCCCGCCCCGCCCAGGGCCTGGGTGCAGGCCAACGCCCGTCGGGCTCAGACCACCGCGGTGTTGGCCTCGGATTATGTTTGTGTACCTCAGTCTGTCCGATTCCTGGAGTACGGAACCAAGATGGATCCTCCTCTCCTGACTGGTGGGAGGCCGAGTTCTGAAGTGGCCTCCGTGCAGGAAAGGCGCCGCACAACTGCAGCTGCTTGCTGTCCGGCTGGTCAGCGAAGGTCAGTGGTCATGGGCGCAGGGCCTAACTGGTCCCTGTGACGCCTTGGTTCCACTGCTGATGGCCCTTCAGCTGGAGCAGCCACTGCTGCCGCTACTGCCGCCGCCGCCGCCGCCCTTGATCATCTGTTTTAAATTCTTTACAGGCAATATCTACCTTAGCAGCAGCTCTTGGTCACCTTTAACTTGTGGCCTTCTGCATGAGAACTCTGAACTGTATCTGCATATTTTTAACATTGCCTTATATAACCCTACATTTTACTTAAACGCTGTCAAAAGTTTTAATTGTTTTGATGTTTTCCTGACAAGCACTCTTGATTTGTTTGGACTCACCGTTTCCAGCTCTTTTCCAGTGGCTTGTGCTTCCAAAGGCAGGGAAATTATCAATGGTTTTTTCAGAAAGAGGTTTCTGATAAAATACATATGGTATATACTGAATTAAAAACAAATACAATAAAAATTCTTTGATTGTCTTAAACTCAAGCTTAACTTTTAGTTAGCCAAATGTAACAGCCCTGCATGCCACATAATTGGCATTTATCCTACAAGTTCCCAGCCCATATATCAGTTCTCTTGTCAGAGACTTGATGTTCTAGTAATCACACACACACACACACACACCTTTTTGTTATCTGCTCTGTACTGTCAAGTTTCTTAGGATGCTCCTTTCTATTTTTGTCTAGTATGTCTGCAATTGTATCCCAGGACACACAGGTGTAAGAACAAGGAGGGAAAGATAAAATGCAGCAGGCTGTAAACTACTGTGGCCCTTGTGAATTAACACATCCTCCTAGACCAAGAAAACATTCATCTTATTTAGTGTGGCACCACTATCACTGTAGACACTGTATGTAGGTCCTGAGAAAGAGAGAGACAGACAGACAGACACAGACACAGACAGAGACACAGACAGAGACACAGACACAGACACAGACACAGACACAGACACAGACAGAGACAGTGCTTATGCTAACATTCAAGATTTCTATTGCACTGCATTTTAGTTGAGAATCTCAAAGGGATGGGGGATGATAAACATCTTTGGTCTTTCTGTGTTATTTCAAAGATTGGTTCTTTTTTTTTTTAAGTATGTACTAATCTTTTACCTTTCTTAATTCATAAGCAGTTATAGTTGCTTTCAATGGGAAATGAAGATTAACCTGTGTTTACCCTTTTTAGCGGTAGTTGACTAATCAGCTTTATTCCCAACAGCCAGAGTGCGAGTCCCTCACTGCCTGCCCAAATGCTCTCAAATACACGCACACACACACACACACACACACACACAAACAGAGAGAGAGAGAGAGAGAGAGAGAGAGAGAGAGAGAGAGAGAGAGAGAGAGAGAGAACCTTATATTTAAAATGTCTTAAACAGCGCAATGACTGGGCACTTCCAAACCTCCGCACAGCTAACACACTCTCCCCTCCAATATTCCTGAATTATTTTTTTACTAAAATTTATACTCGATCCTGGCTGTCCCAGACTCAGGCCTACAGCCCTCCAGGGCGGCGAACCTCGACTCGTATGTGTTGGCAGTCTCTCTGTCCTGTGCTTCTGAGCCCTGCTCTTTCTGTTTTCCCAGCGTGGAGGTTCTCCTTCCTCTCTCTCCTACATTCCTTGCCCCAAGTCCTCACTTCCTGCCCCTGTCTTCCTGCCCCACCATTGGTAATGAGGTAATGAGATCAAGATTTTTAGAGTTACGAAGATGGCACACCTATGTCCATCCACATCAATAACTGAGACTGAAGGGACGGCATTCAAGAACAACCTGAATATTCTGCTCAGTTGTCTATGAGTACAATATGGTCTTCCTAAAAGTCTGGAAGGAGTTCGCCTATGCAAAACATGGGGATCATGCATGTAGAAAGTTCAATGCACTAATCCCTAAGTTATCTTAGGATTCTTAGGCTGTATCGATGAGATAGAAATTTCTTGACGTCATACTCTTCCAGGCAGTTCCATGAATAGATGGGAAGATGGCAGATAGATATGGAGGTAGATGCTGAATGGGTGATATGAATACCCATTCTCATACAGATCAAAACCCCACATTAGCAACTGTTGAGTATCCGTTGATAGTTGGAGAAGCAGCTGCTTTGTATCAGTAAATAATTTGTTCAAGGTAATACAAACTCCGATTTTTAATCCAGTAACTGTCTTAAACTCAAGCCCATGTTCTGTTCATCCACTGCTTTCGCATTTAGTAGATCCCAGAATTCACAATAGAGGAAGTGCCTGCCCCGTTCTTGAGATCATTCTTCAGGACCTTGGGTAGGACTGACATATTTAAACTACAACATCTTAGCAATGGGGGAAAACCAGGAGGTAAACTGAAGCATTTTTTAAGATGCTAGTGGATGCTCATTTCATCCTGCCAACTCCCAGACGGAGAAAGGAAATGTCCAGCTGATGATTGAAGAGGTAAACAAGAGAGGCAAATATCAACAGCTTGTGGACAATCAATCAGCTGCTGACTATACGTCAATAAGAACAGGTCTATTTTATCTGGCAATTATGCAATTGAAATTGAAATAGCTCACTTTCCAAAAAAAAAAAAAAAAAGACAGTATCACTGCACTGCCAAGAGCATAATATTTGACATTTCTAATGAGTGTTAGTAGCTAGAAGAACCCATTTAAACAATACTACATCGAGATCAAAATCAAATTAAAATTCTAGAAGAGCAGTGTGCCTGAGAACATGCTTTTGCTAAACTTCAACTCACCCAAATGCTTTTAACCTTTCATTAAGAATTCTGCAGCCCAGTATTATAATATACAGTAAAATGGCTTTAATTCAATCAAACCAAGGGTCGTTTTCTTCTCTGTGATGACCAAGTAATAAAAATCATTCTTTATTCAATTTATTTTTCAGAAAGATAATTTGCAAATATATGTCCGTTAAATGAAAAAAATGTGACCTGTGCTCCCTGTCGTTAATAAGCATCAAGAGCTTGTTACTTTACTAAAATGATGGGGGATCAGATTAAACCTAACTATGATTATGACAAAAACAAACAAACAAACAAACAAAACTTCTTTTTATCAAAGACAGAGTCACTTCTAATTTTTTGTTTGTTTCTTTGTTTGGTTGGTTGGTTGGGTGTCATAATGGGTTTTCTTTTCATTTTTTTAGTGGTTATTGTATTTATTTACATTTCAAATGTTATCCCCCTTTCTAGTTTCCCCTCCACAAACCATCTATCCCCTTCCCTTTCCCTGCCTCTATAAAAAGACTTCCTCACCTGCTCACCCACTCCTGCCTCAGTGCCCTAGCATTCCTCTACTCTGGGACCTCCACCAGACCAAGCGGCTCCCCTCCCAGTGATGCCAGATAAGGCAATCCTCTGTAGCATACCCAACTGGAGCCATGGGTCACTCCATGTATACTCTTTGGCTAGTGGTTTAGTCACTGGGATTTTGGGGGGAGTCTGGTTAGTTGATACTGCTATTTTTCCTATGGGGTTGCAAACCCCTTCAACTTCTTCAGTCCTTGCCCTAACTCCTCCATTGGGGATCCCATGCTCAGTCCAATGGTTGGCTGTGTGCATCTGCATCTGTATTGGTCAGGATGTGGCAGAGCCTCTCACAGGACAGCTTTACCAGGCTCCTGCCAGCGAGCACTTCTTGGTATCAGCAATAGTGTCTGGGTTTGGTGTCTGCATGTGGGATGGACCCCTAGTGGGGCAGTCTCTGGATGGTCTTTCCTTCAGTCTCTGCTTCACTCTTTGTCTCTGCATTTCCTTTTGACAGGAGGAATTCTGAATTAGTATTTTTGAGGTGGATGAGTGGTCCCATCCCTCAACCAGGGACTGTGCCTATCCACTGGATATGGTCTCTACAGGTTCTAGCTCCCCTTTGTTAGGTATTTTGGCTAATATCCTCCCTGTTGGGTCCTGGATATTATAAATAAGGCTGCTATAAACATAATGGAGCATGTGTCCTTGTTATATGTTGGGGAATTTTTTGGGTATATGTCTAGAAATGGTATAGCTGGGTCCTCGGGTAGTGCTATGTCCAATTTTCTGAGAAACCACCAGACTGATTTCCAGAGTGGTTGTATCAACTTACAATCCCACCATCAATGGAGGAATTCCTCTTTCTCCACATCCTCACCAGCACCTGCTGTCACCTGAGTTTTTGATCTTAGACATTCTGATTGCTGTAAGGTGGAATGTCAGAGTCGTTTTTATTTGCATTTCCCTTATGACTAAGGTTGCTGAACATTTATTTAGGTACTTCTCAGCCATTCAATATTCCTCAGTTGAGAATTCTTTGTTTAGCTTTGTACCCCATTTTTAATAGGGATATTTGTTTCTCGAGAGTCTAACTTCTTGAATTCTTTGTATATATTGGATATTAGCCTTCTATTGGATGTAGAGTTGGTAAAGTTCTTTCCCCAATCTGAGGGTTGCCACCCCTTCATACTAAATGCATTGGAGAGATCAGGAATTGAAGGTCCATATCTAAATGTAATGAAAGCAATATATAGCAAGCCAGTTGCCAACATCAAATTAAATGGAGAGAAACTTGAAGCAATCCCACTAATAGCAGGGACAAGACAAGGCTGCTCAATCTCCCCCTATCTATTTAATAAGGTACCTGAAGTTCTAGCCAGAGCAATTAGGCAATAAAAGGAGATCAATGGGATACAAACTAGAAAGGAGGAAGTCAAGATATCACTATTTGCAGATGATATGATAGTATACTTAAGCAACCCCAAAAAAACTCCATCAGAGAACTCCTACAGCTGATAAACAACTTCAGCAAAGTGGCTAGATACAAAATTAAATCAAACAAATCAATAGCCTTCCTCATTTCAAAGGATAAACAGGTAGAGAAAGAAATTAAGGAAATGACACCCTGCACAATAGTCACAAATAATATTACATACCTTGGTGTGATTCTAACAAGCAAGAAAGACCTGTATGACAAGAACTTCAAGTCTCTGGAGATAGAAATTGAAGAAGACCTCAGAAGATGGAAAGATCTCCCATGCTCATGGATCGGCAGGATTAATATAGTAAAAATGATCATCTTACTTAAAGCAATCTACAGATTCAATGCAATCCCATTAAAATTCCAACTCAATAGATAGAAAGATATAGAAATAGATAGAAAGAGATAGAAATGGCATTTCTCAAATTTATCTGAAATAACAGAAAATCTAGGATATCAAAAACCATTTTCAACAATAAAAGAACTTCTGGGGGAATTATCATCCCTAACTCTCAAGCTGCACTAGAAAGCAATAGAGATTTAAAAAAAACAAAAAAACAAAAAAAACAAAAAACCCTACATGATATTGGTATCATGCAGGGACAGGCTGGTAGGTCAGTGGAATAGAATTCAAGACCCAGAAATAAACCCACACACCTTTGGTCGCTTGATCTTTGACACAGGAGCTAAAACCATACAGTGGAAAAAAGAAAACATTTTCAACAAATGGTGCTGGTTCAACTGGTGGTCAGGATGTAGAAGAATGCAAATTGATCCATCCTTACCCTGTTCAAAGCTCAAGTCCAAGTGGACCAAGGACCTCCATATAAAATCAGATACACTGAAACTAATAGAAGAGAAACTGGGGAGAGCCTGGAGCACATAGGCACAGGGGAAACTTTCCTGAACAGAACACCAGTGGTTTATGCTCTAAGATCAAGAATTGACAAATGGGACCTCATAAAATTTCAAAGCTCTGTAAGGTGAAGGACACTGTCAATAGCACTTCTACCTTCTTCTGTTGCAATTGCTTTGTACAGCTCCATGTGTCTGCAACTTAGATACTTCTAACCAGTTACTCAGTAACAATAGACAGTGTAAAATTCACTCGGGAATTGTTAGCAATTAAGGCAAAACGGCCTCCAATCAAAGGATCTGGGTGTCACAGTCTTAGTCATGTGGAATTGTTACTCTACATACCATTACATTCTTGGAAAGAAGCAAGAGGGAAAGGCAGTCAAATTTGACAAAGCCCTTGCCATGGGTGAGCATACACATGTATTTCAATTATATTTTACTACTGAAACCACCTTGGTGGGAGAGAGACATTCTAATGAAGGACAATTGTAGCCTCCCTTGAATTACCAGATTCTTGTAACATTGAACCCAAAGGATTAAAATTTCCCCAGGAATCTCATGCTATGGGAAGTGAAAGATCTGAAGCCAGAGGAAGAACATGCTTCCAGAGATTTTGACATTTCTGAAAACTTATTATTGGACTGGCTGGAAGGACAGACTGCAGCTGACACCGTGATAGATTGATAATGAGCAGGAGCATATTGGAAGCTGTGTTGCTTAACCACACACTTCTCTTGTTCTCTATTTCAATCGAAGCCTCATGTTCATACCCCAAAGATTGACTTGGGGGCTACATGAAGTCATTTGTTCCTCTTCCCAATGGGGCCACATTGAATAAATCTTTGATTTTTTAACTGTTGCTTGTCTCTTAATTGCAACATTGAAGGTGTCTGTGCAAGCCTTCTTTGTTAGAAGAGTCTCAGTTTTGACTCTAAACTCTCTAATAATACAACTAAGGCCATTTTTATAAATGAGGGAGCAGATGCAGAACCACCTAGACAATGTGACAAGAGGTTTCTATTCTTTGTTTTTATAAAGAAATCCAAAGTTCCCTGATTTTATTAGGTTGCCCTGGCATCTAATACTCACCTACTCATAAACACTATATTATTCCTTCTACTCACAAGAGTAAAATATTGTACAAGTTGTGCAGAATTAGCATTATGTTCTGTGTCCTATCTGTCATTGTCCCAAATGGTAACTCTACATATATTAATTGATTTATAGAAGTATTGTGGGTTAAAGTACAGTCTACCTCAACATAAGACAAAGTTCTCCCGCAGCTGTACAGTACATTTGACACCAGCCTGGGTTACAAGAAACTCTGTCTCAAGATAAAAATAAGCAATCAAACAAACAAAAACATACTCTATCTTATAGACATGTATAATGTATATGTAAAACAAGCATCTAGATTCCTGCCTTACTTGTTATATAGAAAATTTGAAAAATATCCAACCAAAATGAACAAAACCAAATATAGTTTAACCATCTTATGAAATACCATATAGCCATTAAAAATAATTCAGTATTGTTGCTGACACATAGAATTTTGATGGCAGATAGTACAATCATATATTTATAAATATATGTACAAATCTTCACACAAATATAAAATAATATAAAACTCTTCATTTGAAAACTGCAATGATCCCCCCCCCACACACACACAGGAAGCAGAGGAAGTGTGTTGCAATTGAAACAATTACTAGCATGAAAAGCTCTACCAGGAGAGCAGAACTATGTGCCTTTCTAAGTCATGCTGACCTGCAATTGGCAGTGAGCAAAAAACTGGGGACTTCTTGTAAGTGAATGAGACAATTAACAGTTACCCAACAGTCTGCATACATTTCATGAGAACCATGAACCCGAGATAAGAATGGAGAATGATTGGCATCTGCCTTCTGCCTTCTACACCCCTGAGTACAGCTTCCAGTTATGCCATACACAGACGCCCTACTTACCATAGATGCGTACCTGCTGATCCTTATCACTAGACGGCAGTGGTTTCTAACCCAGAAACAAGGAACTAATATCACCCATCAGCATAGGACTATGTAGAATTGCTTATACAATTTCAATGGTTCAGAACACTATGCTATACAGGCTGTGAAAAGATTGAGACTTAAAATTAGCATTTCCTTTACCATGATCAGTTATTTTGTTATTGAAATATATCAGTGATTTAACATTAAGCTACATCGGGTTGAAATCATTCACATTCTCATTTTTAAAACTACTTGTGACCATGTGTATTCTTTTGTGATTGGGTTACCTCAATTAGCCCAGAAGCTCTGAATACCCGACACAATTAGCATAACAAATGACTCCCATGAAGAAGTAAGGAGAGGGCCCTGATCCAGGAAAGGCTTGATCCAGCATTGTAGGGGAGTACCAGGACAGAGAAAAAGGAGGGAGGTGATTGGAGGTGTGGACAGAAGGCTTATGGGACATATGGGGAGGGGGGAACCGGGAAAGGGGAAATCATTTGGAATGTAAACAAAGAACATAGAAAAGAAAAAAAAAGAAAAGAAAAAAAACTACTTGTGACCAGCTATAATAAAGTGGCATACAGGTCCAAATTTGTAAATTGTGGTAAAATGAAATAATAAAAAGGTTTTAGTGTTTCAAAAGCATTCATTATGGGCGTTGTAGAGACAGCTAAGTTGATAACGTGTCGGCCATGCAAGAAGAAGGAACGGAGTTCAAATCTCAGCAGGTATATCGAAGCTGGGCCTACCAATTCAAATCTGGAACCATTGCTGGAGAAGGTGCAGGCACAGGAGGATTGTAGGCAAATAGTGAGCTCCGGGTTCAGGGTCAGGGCACGCCTTAAAAGCTAAGGTGGACAGCAATCACAAATAGATGCTTCATATTAACCTTTGACCTATACACACTCCTGTACTTGGGTGCACACACACACACACACATGAATGCAAACAAGTTAAAAAATAAGCAATGGACATATAAACAAATGCATTTAGAATGTACTTAGAAATAAGGACACATGCTCCACTATGTTTATAGCAGCCTTATTTATAATAGAAGCTGGAAAGAACCCAGATGTCCCTCAATGGAGGAATGGATACAGAAAATGTGGTATATTTACACAATGGACTACTACTCAGCAATTAAAAACAATGAATTCATGAAATTCTTAGGCAAATGCCTGGAACTGTAAAATATCATCCTAAGTGAGGTAACCCAATCACAAAAGAATACACATGGAATGCAATCACTGATAAGTGGATATTAATTAGCCCAGAAGCTCTGAATACCCGAGACACAACTCACATATCGAATGATTCCTAAGAAGAAGGAAGGAGAGGGCCCTGGTCCTGGACAGGCTTGATGCAGCAATGTAGGGGAGTACCAGGACAGGGAAGTGGGAGGGGGTGATCGGAGAATGGATGGAGGGAAGAGGGCTTATGGGACTTATGGGGGAAGGGGGAACCAGGAAAGGGAAAATCATTTGGAATGTAAACAAAGAATATAGAAAATAATAAAACATAGAATGTACTTAGAAGCTTTAAACATGATCTTACAGTATAAAAAAACAAACTGTAGACTTCAATCTGAAAATACTGTCCATTGTTGGATTTTGACTTTTTTTTTTAACTAATCTACTATGCGACCTCACTTTACTGATGATCCATTACTGTTTCCTTCAATTTTTACTGCGCGGCTCAAGGCACTCTACCTGGAGGCAGAAAAATCTACCAACTCTGCGGAGACATTTCGAGTCCTTCTTAGTCTACTGTCAGGAAAGCAGATCTTTCTTCTCATACTTCAAAAGATGCCTATTGGCTTCCTGCTGCAGAAGGTGCCCTCCCCTTTCAGAGGTGAACAAGCACGTGGCATCGCTGTCACCAGAGCGAGCCATGCAATACCAGGGGCAAGGATCTTCTTCATCTACAGTACGTGCTCATATGACGTGCAGTCATAGAGTCATACCGCCAAAATAATGATTGCTGACCTTTACAAGCATTCATCTTGTCGATACACAATACAAGATAGCAACCACATTACACAGAGTTAAATTTAGTGAAGATGAAGGCCAACAGGGTCTTCTTAGTAAACAGAAGGGAGAATCTAGGGTTTTAAAAACAAGAATGGCTTTGTTCAGAGACTGAACCGATCATAGCCATGGTTTAAATAAAATTAGAATCACAATGAAGGGGCTTCTGAGGAGGAAGAAGGACATATTTAAAAGCTACAAGTGAAACACATCCACAGCTAGATGTGTCTGATATTCATTATGGCTCGAGGATTTCTGCGGTAGCATTTTGCACTATTCATATCTTTTTATTGCTGCTTGTGACAATATTTGCCTCTCTTATGAATTCATTTTCAAACAGCCTTGGCCTGTGGTTTCATTTGAAAGATATTCTAATTTAAAATGATCAGAATTAGGAGGAGGACTAGCCTGCCTGAATAGCAGAAGTTTTATACATATGAAATTCAAATGGCTTCAAATATGGCTGAACTCTCTATTAGCCCAAGGGAAATGTAAAGCAGTCTCAGGAACTAACACTTTACTATCTCTAGCCCACATGCAATTATTTTGTACTTTCAAGAAATAATACTGATGTACATGTATAAACTACCAATGACATAAAGGGAAGAGTCAGCTTGTCATCCATTCAACTGACTATTTATGAAGAACAGTGTATGTGAGGTTAGTGTTACTAGCTTGCAAAGATACAAATGCATTAAAGAAGAAAAGAGAAAGGTGACTGGAATTCCTTTTTTTGCCAGCCTTTGCTTAGGGCACTTGTATTTTTATGGTATCCAGCAAGTTCCTGAAAATTTATTATGTTTAGTTATAATTCAGAATGTTTATGTAGATTGTCATTTATTGTTTCAAACTAATAAATTTAATAGCATTATATTTCCCCTTTACTTTGGATCAAGAAATTTCAGCGATGATTAGCAAATTGCTAAAAGTCTCAAAGCTAAGAGTTCCTTTTTTTTTTGTTTTGTTTTGTTTTGTCTTGTTTTTTTTCGAGATAGGGTTTCTCTGTGTAGCCCTGGCTGTCCTGGAACTCACTCTGTAGACCACCTGGCCTCAAACTCAAGAAATCCACCTGCCTCTGTCTCCCAAGTGCTGGAATTAAAGGAACACACCACCACTGCATGGCAAGCTATGAGTTTCAAGAGTAAAACTTGAACTAGACTATTCAAAGGCTATGTAACTCCTTCACCCTGTATTCTAACTCTATCTTTTCCATAAGAAGAACTTCTGGTTCATACACAATTGAGAAGGCTAGGGACTGTAGAGATGGCTCAGTGGTTAAGAGCACAAAAGGTCTACTCTTCCAGAAGACTCAAGTTCAATTCTTAGCACCAACGTCAGGCAGTTCACAACCCCTGATGATACCTCCAGTGGGAGATCAATTGTCTCTGGTCTTAGTGGGCACCAGTATTCATATTCACATACCCACCGCCACACATGTACTTATAATTTAAATAAAGAAGAATTAAGAAGGTTCTTTGGGGCCCAGGAGATGGCTTAGCTACTAAGAACAATTGCTGCAGAGTCCTGAGGACCTGAGATCAAATCTCAAAAACCCATGTAAGAATCTGAGTGTGATTACTTGCTTATAAGGCCAGTTCCATAGGAGGTAGAGACAGAAGTATCAGTTGGAATTTCTGGCTACTCACCAGATTCAGTGCCCTATCTAAAGGAAATAAGGTGGACAGTGGTAAATCAAAGCACCCAATATCATCATCTGACATGGGCACACCCTCTCAAGGCCGATTATATGTACACTCATGACACAGATAGAAATACATTAACATAAACTAGGTTTTTCAAGTAATCATCTAATAGACAACAGGATGACGATCCAAAGTCAGACTGTTGTTACAAGTCTTTACTCAATCTTATGCACAACCTGAAAATCTAAATGAGAAAACACTAATAAGATCATATTCAACTTGCATTCCATCACAAACATTATTTAAATATCAAGTGCACTTCTTCTCTGCTGTGTGACATTAGATAAGCCATTTAATCCCTTCTAGTTTATTTCCATTATCTATAAAATGGAAAGAGAAAACACTTTATTCCTCAATCAAATTCTTTGGAAGATTGGCATTATATACAAAGCAATAGAAATCATGTCTAGCGTGAACTTATTTTGGGGGGTGGAGAGATGGCTCATTCATAAAGAATGCTTCCTGCTCTTTCAGAGATTCCAAGTTTGATTTCCGGTACCCCGCCAGCCAGCTCAAAACTGTGTGTAACTCCAGCTCAGGGGATATAACAGCGTCATCTAGCTTCTGGGGACACTCTCATTAAAGTGTTCATACACACATACACATTAAGTCTTTAAAAAGATAATGTGTTTTCATTATCACAATCATTATCATTATTACCATTATTTGTCAAAATTTTACTCAGGGAGATAAGAAATATATTAGCACTATTAATAATTCACTGAACTAAGCACTTTATTTTATTTTGTATATTATCCTTCCTAACAGCCTCAAGTTGTTAGAGAACTCAAAAGCATAATTTTACAACAAAGAAAACACATCATCTTGCAGGGGAAGAAAGGAAACTTCAAAAGTCAAGGAAGATGTCTAAGTTCATGAAGCCAGTGGGTGGCAGGACCTATCAGTAGAGCGGAGCTTTTGTGACTTCAAAGACCAGGGGAGTAGCAGGTGGTCAGTGCTAAAGCAAGGAGAATCCAAAGTTTAGGGCATACAGAATACCTTGGGTGATGATGTTGGGCTTACTGGGAAAGCAAAATTTCAATAGGTGAGAGATGCTTATGCTTGGAGGACAAAGCAAGCTTATCTGGAAGAGTTGAGCAAACACCAAAGATAAAAAGATATTACAGAAGAAGAGCGTAGTGGAGCCAGAGACCTGACAAATAGAGAAGTGGATATTCACAGTCACAGGGTCCCCAATGGAGGAGCCAGAGAAAGGACCCAAGGAGCTGAAGCGGTTTGCAGCCCCATAGGAGGCACAACAATATGAACCAACCAGTACCCCAGAGCTCCCAGGGACTAAACCACCAACCGAAGAGTACACATGGAGGGACCCATGGCTCCAGCCGCATATGTAGCAGAGGATGCCCTTGTTGGACCTCAATGAGAGGAGAGGCTCTTGGTCTTGTGAGGGCCCTAGTGTTGGGGAATGTCTGGACAGGGAAGGGAGAGTGGGCGGGTTGGTGAGCAGGAGGAGGAGGGATGAGATTGAGAGTTTTCAGAGGGGAAACCAGGAAAAGAAATAATATTTGAAATGTAAAGAAAGAAAATATCTAATAAAATAAATAAATAAACAAATAAATAAAAAAGAAAAATGAAAATGAAAATGTGAGCTTCTTGGGTACAGGGCCTGCTTCAATAGCTGTGCTGCTTAGTGCTGCTGCTATAAGGCAGGTGTGGCCCATAAAATGCCCTTCTTTCCCCTTGCTAATCAAAAGAAATATAAACCTCAAACTCGATTCAGTTACTGAAAGTCTTATTTACAACTTGCATGGGTAGGCATATTTCCAAATGTATATCCTATGATATAAATGTACAAATTAAGGATTTTTGATGAAATTTCCACCATGAGAATTGAGATACTCAGTATGGATAAAATACATACATAATATTTTTAATATTTATTTTCCAAGACTGAAAGGGATCTCATTGATAACTTAAATATAGATTACATTTTTTGTACCTTGTGGTTTTATATGATGGAACAAACAAGGCAAATTATTTAAAGTAAGTTTATTTTTTAATTTTAACATTGTTAATAAAAGTTTTTAATTATATGTATTACTTCTATACTATTTCAATCACATAGACATTCCTGGCAAAAGTACTCATCAATTGCAGCAGGAACCTATTGGCACCTCAAAGCAACACTGAGGATTTTAAAGTTTATTAAATAGACAAGACACTGGAACTTCTCCGTAGGGCAAGTGATATGCTCCAAGTTCTGATTTAGAAGGTTCCATCTGGAAGAGTAATTCAGAAGAGAAACTGAAGGTATGTGGGAAGTGTATTTTTGCAGTGTTAAAATAGAGCCTGAGCACATGCCCTTCACCCACAAATTATTCCACAAAGTAGGCAGCCTAGCAGCATAACACTATGTAAATGTTTCATGTTCCTTGTGAGAATGACAAACAGGCCTGCAAGTGAAGGGCGATTCCTTTTTGATTAGAACGTTACCCTGCAATGCACCTAATCTCATCTCTGCTGCCTTTAAAGAGGAAGTCTGAAGCAGTACGTTTAATCTCTTCATCGAGTCACTAGGGGTAGAGTCCCTTTTATTACAGAAATGAGCTACTAAATAAGGCTGAATGGTGTAATTCTGCAATAGGCAGAGGCAGCGCCACAGGTATGAAAAAGCCAGACTATCCTACTCTCCACCTAGCAACAGGAGTTTCTTGTTTCATCACATGGCTTTCAGGACGAATGTAAAACTCAATTAGCAGCCCTTCCCCCAACAAATCCTATTCAGCCTCAGCTTTCTGCTGCAATGACTCTTGCAAACATTTACTCCTTCCTCAGCCTCCTTCTACAGGAATTGGCAGAAATCTAACAAAAACTGATGAAAAAGAATGTGTGGGTCCCACACTGGATGAGTGTATCCATAAGAGATACCCAGACAAGGGACTAACACTCTGACTCATGCTAACTGCACCCACTTCCCGGGAAGAAGGCAGACTTTCTTCCTGTGGTAAAATAAATGCCAGGCATCAAGTTCTACCTCATTTGTCCCCAGCTCTTTGAATTCTGAGAAAATCCGAATGAACTCTAAAAGGTTCTGTAAGGTCTTAAGGAATTGGTGTCTGTAAGAAATTAGTTCCAGAAATTCCTGAATATATCAAACCTACAAATTCACAAGCTCCATATAAAACAAAATAATATTTACATCCAATGCTTCCCCCAATATGCATCAAATCATCTCTAGACTACCTATAATGCCTAATATAATGCTAAGGTTATATAGAAGGTTATTATATTTTAAGAGAATAATGAAAATAAAAATACTATGCATGTGTACAGTGTTTTTTCTTGAAAATATTTTATCCATGATTGCAGAGTCCAGTGATCTAGAAAGCTGACTAAATACCACATGGAGGGCATCTGCTGTGTCCCAAGTACTTTTCTGCCCTCTGGGTATAGATTAGATCTGAAATACCTCTCAATGACCTATGTGTTTGACTATTTTTCCCTGTGCTGGTTAGTTTTAACTATCAAGAAGATTTAAAATCACCTAGAAAGAGAGTCTTAATGAATTATCTAGATCACATTGTCCCAGGGGCATAGCTATGGGGGATAAACTTGGCTGGTCATTAAACAGTCCAAAGGTGGGTAGAACTTCAGAAAGGCAAACAGATCCAAAAGAATTCTGTGGTAGCTTATAGGAACTGCACCAGATACAGGGATTCTGGGATGAAACATATACTCATCTCCTTAAAGGAATAACTTCCTCTTATCACTTTGGAATGGCTTAAAGGGAACCCTTACTGAGGATTAGTAGCTTGGCCAGGCCCTGAACCTGGTCAAGTAGAATGTTGGGTCTCTATGCCAGCTAAAATTTCATTTTCTTGACTAAAAGAAGGGCTTTCAGTGCTGCTGTAACAATGCAGTGCTTACTGTTGAACCACTTTCTTGGTTCTAAATAATACCATGCACACAACAATCCTACTCTCCCTGGAGATCAAGAACTGAAGCAAAGCTTGCAACTTGCCTAAAAGTCAACCGTAAGACCTGGCAGAGGTACCATTTGTAACCATATAGGCAAACTCTGGTTTCTGAGCAGTTCATCGGAGTTACTGAGGCCAGGGGAAAGGATGTGATATATAA
This sequence comes from Apodemus sylvaticus, assembly GCF_947179515.1. Taxonomy (NCBI): domain Eukaryota; kingdom Metazoa; phylum Chordata; class Mammalia; order Rodentia; family Muridae; genus Apodemus; species Apodemus sylvaticus. The sequence goes on from NC_067486.1 coordinate 53,325,685, forward strand.
TTTTCAAGACCTTGTTTCTAACTCCTTGAAGACCTTGGTCTAAACACCCTTGAGACTGGTCTAATAGACAGTCCCACCAGAAATGCAAGGCCTGATTGGATGAAAGTGCTAGGTAAAGAAACACAATGGTGTCTAAGAGTTTGTATTCCAGAGTATACAGATCAGGTTAACTATTTTCAAATCATCATACGCTCCTTTGCCTCTTGAACCTACCACATTTCCAAACTCAATAAATTTTCTTCTTGGAGAACTGCTATTTACTTACTGTCTTTCAAGCCAAGCTCAGCAATAAGCTCCATCTTGAGAAGCATCCCCACAGGCAGCAGGAATCACTACATCTTAGGCAGTCTCACTTTGTCCTAGGCAGACCTGCATCAGTGGAGCAGAGAATTCACTTCTCTCTCTGGAATTTGCTCAGTTCCTGGTCCTTACAAAAGCCTTTGGCTTGGTAAGAATTTGCATGATGCTAAGAATGTAGCACAGAAGATAGGCAGAGCCCATGACTGAGAAAAGAGGTATGTGTGGACCTAGGGCAGAGGGACCTTTGTTCTGGTCTATATGTTTTGTCCACTTTATATTATTTCTAAATTCTCTAGAACAAGCACATTTCCTGAGGGGCTTTTAAGTTCTTACAGGAAGGAACAATGCCTCTGCCTGGATAGTAATCTTACAAATCTTAGCTAGCTGTGAGTGATCTTCCAGGTAACTCAGGAAGTCATACTGAGTCATATCCCCATGGATAGTGATAAGACTTAGAGACCATTCTCCATTGAGTCCTGCAGTTCTACTCCTTGACTTCTGAGTAGTCAGTTAGGACAGAGCAGGAAAGAAGGAGACTGCCTGGACACTTACCATCTACTTCCGTGTCATTCTCAAGGTATTTAGATTATGTCGGGATTTGGAGATTGATCTGCATTTCTATTCTTTTGTGTTTGCTGTTGCCAGGCACTACTGATGACTCCCTTTCTGCTTTGCTATTGCCGCTGAATCCATTTTCTACATTTACCATAGGTTTTTGTTCTAGACTCCTACAATCAGAATAAGTTACTATTTTATATCATAGTTTTATTATATACCGCCCCCCACACACACACACTATGGTGCTCATTTATTTGATTTATGGTCAGTTGTTTTGATATTTATCTCTCTCATGGCTCTGGATTACTTAGCAACAGGGACTGTGACTTGAATCTTTATTACCTCTAATGTTGAATAGAATTTAGGAGCACTGTAGAACTTTGATGGATCTGTTCTCCTGAAAACAAGAAGAAAGGGAAGGAAGGATGAAGAGAGAGAGAAAAAAACCACTGGGAGAGATCACCACAGTAGCTTCTTTTTCCTTAAAGATAAATGAGAAGCAATATATTCATTCGCAACATGTCAAATATATTCTATTTAAATTTAATTAAATCAACAGTAAAGTGATTCCTATTATTGAACATCAGGGCAAACTAAATAACCTTTCACATACAACCATGAACATATTTGCCTTTGTCTCATGTGACCAGTCAAAATAATGGGGTAAGGCAAGGAAACTGGGTGGATAGAAGGAAACCTGCATGCTATCAAGCCCAAAGTAGTTAAGAAAACCTCTCTCATGAGATCATTGTGTCCTAACCTCGGCCTAGTGTCTGATGAAAAGGAGATTGTAATACACTGAGCTTGAAAGTAGCATTGGTGTTGAGTCAGATACTAAGTCCTATAGGTTGAAAATAGTTGATGGTTGAATTGCATCAAGAGTACTTGCCAACTAGTAAGTGTATGTTACACAACAGGATATTTCAATAAAGTTTGTTTGGGTGCTTGAAAAAATACTCAAAAGTACAGTATTTTGTTTTACTGAGTTCCAAAAGAAACTGGAAGAAACTCAAAAGTAGAGTTTCTTTGGGACTACCTTTTCATTGTCCCAATACTTCCCTTCATCCACCACAGTTTGTTAAGAATCCAGAACTCCTTCCCCCAAAGCCAGCTACAGGTATTAGCAAAATACTCTCCACTCTATTTTCTGTTTTGAAAGATCTGACCATGAGGAAATGATCTGACCTAACCTGTTATGCAGTAAATTAACAGACCCCTATTCCAGAGCTGGTTCTGACCTGTAATGTGGAGAAATGAAGGGTACACTGTGAAACTAGGAATTAGAGCAGATAAAATCGGTAGCAGTCCGTTACTACTAGATCAGATCATTTTGTCCTACACATTTCTACAGGATGGTTTGTGCTTCATCAAAATTAATGCTCTAAGGTCAAATACACAGATGGGACTTATAAGTGGCTGGACCCAAGAACAGGGAAGTCCGCAGGGACCAACACAGCTGCTGTTCCCAACATTTTAGTTCTCCCATAGAAACAAAGTCTAACATCTCTGTATTGTTACAGGTTGGCTTCATTCTCCAGTCTTGTTGTGGATCCACTTGCAAATGGGTCACCTGACTACCATCCTCACAGTTTCTCGGCAAAAAGCATGTAACTAGAGGGCCTCAGCTTTGGGACTGGCTCTATTGAGACTGTGAGTGTTGGTCATTGGAATTAGAGATATGGCCCAATGAGGGCCATATCAATAGCATACAATAAGAGTGGTAATTTCTTTTTCTGTAGAGCTAAAGATTAAATAATTTAGGTATTATATGGTATAAATTATTGATCAAAACAACTCAATTTTTTTGTCCTCGCAAAAAGCAATCATAGACACCCTAAATAAATGTGTATATCTATTTCTTAATAAAAATTTGTTTGTAAGAGTAGGTTTTAGGTGTAATATGCTGTAATTTGCTGACCTCTGGTCCATAACTACATAGTAGTAGGAAATATTTCCAAGAGAAGGTGTAGCAAATTAGAATTGATGATTATCCCTAGGAATATGTAGGATGCATTGAAATCTGGAAAGAGTTCTCCATTGTCTGGAGAAACTAGAAGCATGGTCCACAGTATGATAAATCAGCCTCAGTACCATAGAAGAGTTCTCATGCTATCAAGACTATGCTCTCACCTATTTGAGACAAAAGAGATATTTCCAAAGGACAGTGACCAATTCAGAACATTGAACTGGAAAAGTCAGATCGATGATGTTGTTGGAGGAACATATTTTCAGAAATGCACTCTAACAAATTGATGCCTAGCTATAGCACAGTTGGTAATCATGCAGTGTGTGGAAAGTGGTAGATTGATTCACAAAGTAAGATAAAAAAAAAAACAAAAAAACAAACAAAAAAAAACAGTGCAATAGGCAATATTAAAGTTCTAGTTCTGAGCTAGAGAAAAAAAGAGATAGAAATACAGCATCAAGTACCATATTGAAATGATTTTCTATCCATTTGAGCACACTAGATACCTTGTGCTCAAGAGCAACTGGAACCCTCTGGAACGAGGATAAAGGCTGGAGTAACCATCCCAACATACTGCAAAACAAACTGCTAAATCGGGCTCTTTGCTTGGTGGCTTCCTCCCCCTCCTCCCTTCCCCCTCCCTCTCTTCCCCCTCCCCCCTCTTCTACCTCTCCTCCCCCTCTCCCTTCCCTCCTCCCACTCTCACTCCTCCTCTTCTTTCCCCTCCTCCTCCTCCCCCTCTCTCCTCCTCCTTCTTCTCCTCTTCCTCATCCTCCTCCTTCTCTTCCTCTTCCTTCGTCTCCTCCTCCTCTTCCTTTTCTTCCTTTTTTTCATCTTCTTTTTCCTTTTTCATTCTTCACTTTCATTCTGAAATTTGTTAAAACGGGAAATTTTTCCAAAAAATCCATGTCTTCAATATAAGTCGAATTATGGTCAGAATGAATTTCTCTGATAAAGAATTAAAATTAAGCTAGATAAAAACATAAATATGTTTTTATCAATATCTATGTGTCAAAATATTGTTAGATTGTGATAACTTCATTTTTCACAGCCTATCTCATAGATCACTGTCAAATACAGTATTTTTATTTATCTCAAGTGTTGGTTGTAGTTTTAATTTGAATAGAGAAATTAGAAGCCTACATTTTATGTTAAATATCTGAAATAGTCACAATTCTTTATATAGATTTTTTCTAATGTCTACATGTTTAGCCTCAAAGAGCTTTATAATATTTTTTTAATTTATTATTTTTCTTCTAATTTTGAGATTATAATATGATTAGATCATGTCCCTATTCCCTTCCCTCCATACAAGCCTTCTTACATACCCCTCCTTGCTCTCTTTCAAATACAGGGTCTCTTTTGTTATTCATTAATTATCTCTATTATACACACACACACACACACACACACATCAGTGCTTTTTTTAAGCAACTACTGTGACTTCTGCAGAAACGGGTAGACTTGACTTAGTATTTAGTTGAAACTGAGATGTGATCTGTGGGAGCTATGTCTGGGTTCAGTGGATGACGATAAGCAGAGATGTGTGCCGTAAGGCATCAGGTCACCCCTTCTTCTTTGCCACCTCTTCACCTCCCGCCCCAAATCTTCAGGGCACTTGCTGGTTTGCAGTTATCTCTTTGACTAGTCTATTCTTCTCTATGAGCCACATCTAAAACCTCATCTAGGAAGAGGAAAGGGTTTGTATCCTCAGAACCAGATGACATTACAGATCTTTGAAAACCCTGAGCCCTTGATCTTTTAGAGCACAATTTTAAACACAGGGGCTTCTATGTACTCCTTTTTCCCAACCTGAAAATACTGTACCTTAAGGCCAGAGTTAGCAGCCTAGCACTGATAAGCTGTAGGAGTCAGGGTTACTTTTCCTTCCCTCAGCCTCATCTTTCTCATCTGAAAAATTAAGGATGGTGTAGATAAAATACAACTTCATCAAACTATTGAGCCCTTTCAATGAGATTAAATACATAAAAAGCTGACCTTACCATGGTTTATCTACTATAAATGTTTACTATGTTACTAATATTTAAAATTGCATTGTTAAGGAGATACTAACACATCACTGATAAACATGGGACAATTATGGCCCAGAAATTTTGAGGAAAAGTTTTATCAATCCCGAGTCAGTGCTTATAAAATCTCTAGTCATGGATACTTCTTAAGAAAAATGGCGTTGTTCGTCTTTATTTGCCCTGTCCTGGGATATTCTCTCTTGTGTAGTTAAGCTTCATTTTACCATACTGTAGGAATTTGTGGGGCTAAAAAGGAGTTCATTCAACCACTCATTCATGCCGAGCAAGTATGCCACACACCGTGATTCCTTGTTTCATTATGTTATACATGAGGCTTCTTGATAGAAGTACTGGCCTCATCGACTAGGACACTGTTACCTGGGCTATGGGCACATCCTACTATAGAAATCATCAGGAACTGTTTGCTGTGAAAATGCATTAAGTGTGATAATTCAGACCATAAATGCATGAAGACGCAAAAGATATTACATTTCTTTTTCTATAAATGAACTTAGTTTCTGTCTTGAAGCTTCATTCAACCTTGCAACTGAAAAGGAGATTTCAGAAAAAAAACTACCTCATGTTTGCTTCTCTTTTCCAGTTTCTTTTCCTTTGTTGGCTTTAGTTACAGGAAACTGTGGAATCAGGACAGCTGTCACTCTCTGGAAGCGACCTGCCCACACTGTGCCCTTCCTCTCTGTGCTCTCCCTCTCACAACCACAGGATCAGTCATTTCTTCCTGATACCTTGCTGTCCTGACTACCTTCACCCTCCCTTCAAGATCTTACTGGTTTGCCCTTTCAAAGTGGGTTTGTAATCACCTCACTTTTACTGGTCAACTTGCCTTCTAATCTGAGGTTGTTCCAGGATGTTCTGCTCAATACAGCTTCAAGTGGCAATTTCATAGACAAGATTGTCCAAGGTTACCTACTAAGGCTGTCAGAGGAGGTATGAACACAGGTCCTTTGTATTCTAATACCTTTAAGTCATGGAAATTCTGTTGGAGAATCCTCTGTTGCAGAGGACAATCTGGATCCTTGAATCCACATCTTTCTGCAAAATACAGAAAAGCTCCATACCTTGACTTTTTCTCCTTGGTTTTGTTGTTTGGTGGACTGGGTGCTTGGGTTGTTTGTTTGTTTGTTTGTTTACAATAATTAAACTGTTACATTTCTCGAAAACTTTTTTTGTACCATAGAATTTTTATCCTTGCCAATGCAGAAAAATATCAACAACATAACAAAAACAAAACCATTCTTCTAACTATTTTTTATATTCTGGACCTTAGTTTCTAAGATTCAAAACACAGTTAATAATCTCTTCAGTTTGTTTTTCTATTGGAGAAAATCATATATTATAATATTATATGGAAAGCAGATTCTCAAAGACAAAACCATAAGCAAACTTTATTTTGCTATAGTGTTAAGAGTAAGAGTCCTCTTTCAGGAAATGGGGATCTCTGAATTATCTCTAGAAGAAAGTAGGAGAAGCTCAGTGTAGCAGGAACTATGCGATGCCTTCATGTTATATTGGTGGAATTTATTTTATCAATACTTTTTTATTTTTTATTTTTGCTCCCTATCCTTACAGTTATATGTTTATTTTGATTCTTTTGAAAAGATGATTAAGGTCCTTAGACCTGATTCCTCTAGATGGGAACTTAATTAGAAATAGGTTCTTTAAAGGTGAAATCAAGTTAAGATGAGGTAAATAAAGTGTGCCTGAATTTAAAATTGCTACTGTTGTTATAAGAAGATAATAAAACCAGGAAGACACACATATACTGATGGAAAGCCAAGAGTAATGACTTTTACTACAAATCAAAACTCCAATGATTGTCACCAACAGAATCCAGGAATATTCAGGGTGACTCTTCCCCATAGCCTTTGGATGGTGAACAGCTCTATTGGTAGGTTGCCTCGAGACTTCAACTTCCAAAAATGAAAGTTATTACATTTCTGTCCCTTAAGTGATACATTTTGTGATTTCTGGTAAAGGTACTGCTAGGAAAATTAACCTCTTCCTAGTTAAAAGCGTGTTGTCCCATGTTCAGAATATTATCCCCATGCTATGACTTTAAAAAATATGGCCCAAATATCTAATGTCTATAGCAAAACCAGACCTCTTTCAATATGATTGTGTGATGGTTGTTCTTTTTTTTTTAATTTCCTATATTCTTTGTTTACATTCTAAGTGATTCTCCCTTTCCTGGTTCCCCCATTCCCATGAGTCCCATAAGCCCTCTTCCTTCCGCCCATTCCCCAATCAACCCCATCCCACTTCTCTGTCCTGGTAATCCACTACAATGCTGCATCAAGCCTTTCCAGGACCAGGGCCCTCTCCTCCCATCTTCCTGGGAATGATTTGATATGTTAATTGTGTCTTGGGTATTCAGGGCTTCTGGGCTAATATCTGCTTATCAGTGATTGCATTCCATGTGTGTTCTTTTGTGATTGGGTTACCTCACTTAGGATGATATTTTCCAGATCCAACCATTTGCCTAAGAAATTCTTGGATTCATTGCTTTCAATTGCTGAGTAGTATTCCATTGTGTAAATATACCACATTTTCTATATCCATTCCTCCTTTCCAGCTTCTGGCTATTATAAATAAGGCTGCTATGAACATAGTAGAGCATGTGTTCTTATTGCATACTGGGGAATCCTCTGGGTATATGCCCAGGAGTGGTATAGCAGCGTCCTCCAGAAGTGTCATGCCCAGTTTTCTGAAGAATCGCCAGACTGATTTCCAGAGTGGTTGTACCAACTTGCATTCCCACCAGAAGTGGAGGAGTGTTCATCTTTCTCCACATCCTCACCAACACCCGCTGTCTCCTGAGTTTTTAATCTTAACCATTCTGACTGGTGTGAGGTGAAATCTCAGGGCTGTTTTGATTTGCATTTCCCTAATGACTAATGATGCTGAACATTTCTTAAGGTGTTTCTCAAAACTTCAGGTCTCTGAAGAAGGGAATCGAAGAAGACCTCAGAAAATGGAAAAAATCTTCCATGCTCGTGGATTGGCAGGATTAATATGGCAAAAATGGCCATCTTGCCAAAAGCAATATATAGATTCAATGCAATCCCCATCAAAATCTCAACTCATTTTTAATAGTTAGAAAGAGCAATTCTCAAATTCATCTGGAATAACAAAAAACCCAGGATAGCTAAAATTATCCTCAACAGTAAAAGAACTTCTGGGGGAATCAATATCCCTGACCTCAAGCAGTACTACAGAGGAATAGTGTTAAAAACTGCATGGTATTGGTACAATGACAGGCAGGTAGATCAATAGAATAGGATTGAAGACCCAGAAATGAACCTACACACCTATGGTCACTTGATCTTTTACAAAGAGCTGAAACCATGCAGTGGAAAAAAAGATAGCCATTTCAACAAATGGTGCTGGCTCAACTGGAGGTCAGCATGCAGAAGAACGCAAATCGATCCATTCTTATATCCTTGTACTAAGCTCAACTCCAAGTGGATCAAGGACCTCCACATAAAACCAGACACACTGAAACTAATAGAAAAGAAACTTGGGAAGACCCTTGAGGACATGGGCACAGGGGAAAAGTTCCTGAATAAAACACCAATAGCTTTAAGTTCTTCTGCTTTAAGATCAAGAATTGACAAATGGAACCTCATAAAATTACAAAGTTTCTTTAGGCAAAGGACACTGTCAAAAGGACAAAATAACAACCAACAAATTGGGTCAAGATCTTCACCAACCCTACATCTGACAGAGAGCTAATATCCAATATATACAAAGAACTCAAGAAGTTAGACTCCAGACAGCCAAATAACCCTATTAAAAAATGGGGTACAGAACTAAACTAAGAATTTTCATCTGAAGAACTCCAAATGATGATTAGTCTTGATTGTCAAATTGACAGGATTTTGCATCACCATGGAAGCAAACCCCTTGGGCATTTTGTGATTTTTTTTTAATTAGTACCCTAACTATAGGCAGTAGCATTCCATGACCTGTCCCAAGCTTTCTACCCATAAATGCAACATGACCACTTGCATGGTCCATCTCCCTCTTCCAGGACATCCCCACCATGATGGAGTGTGACCTTGTACTGTGAACTAGAAGTAACTCTTCCTTCTTTAATTGGTTTTATTTTGTCAGATTTTTTCCCAAGGTAACCAATACAGAATATCATCTTAAATCCAAATTTTACATTTATTTTCGGTAGATAGTTTCATTCTAAATATGCAAATTAGATTCATATACATTTATAGGGTAAAAGTGATTTATGCCTTATGAATTTAATGTACAGCCACTACATTAAGCTAATTATCATGTCTATCACCCAAATACTTATATTTTATAAGAACATTTAAGATTATTGTCTTATCAAGTTTGAAATGTATGTTATTTACTACATTTATGTTCTTGTACTGTATATTAAACAATATAAAATAATCCTTATTGTCTGATTAAAGCCCTACACTTTTGGTTTTCATCTCTCTATTTTTTTATTTCTAGCAGCTGCTTCTTTGAGTCTTATTTTGTAGACGCTACATCTAAATAAGAAAATGCGAGATTTGTCTATCTGTGCCTGGATTATCCTATTAGTACAATGCTTTTTCACTTCTATACAAGTTGTTACAAATAATAAAACTCCTTCAAGACTGGATACAGAGCACATTTTCTTTTAGCCATTCATGTATTGGTAGACATGAAGATTTTATACAATATCTTGTCCATTTCAAATGTCTCTATAATTAATATGTGATTGCTGATAGCTCTTAGAATGTTGACTTCAAATACCTAGAAAAAAGTATTTCTTAGTGTCTTAATTGCCTTTCTATTCCTGTGTTAAGATACCATGATAAAGTCAATTTATAGAAGAAAAGAATTTGTTGAATTTAGGTTTGCAATTATAGAAAGTGAGTATGTGACCATCATGGTAGGGAATACTGGAGCAGACAAAGGGGGATGGAATAGAGCAGCAGATAAGAGTTTACATATTGAGACAGTAACAAGAAGGCAGAGAGAGAGACAGAGACAGAGACAGAGAGAGACTGACAGAAAGAGAGACACAGAGAGAAACAACTAAAATTGCATGGGATTTTGAAACCTCAAAGCACACCTCTGGTGACATATCTCTTCAACAAGGCCATACCTTCTAGCTATTCCATAACAGTTCTATGAATTCTGGGGACCAAACACTCAAATGTAATAGCTTATGGAAACTGTTCTCATTCAAACCATAATTCTATGTTTGGGTTCCTGGGGCACTTTCATTCTGTTTTCTATAATAATGATGCTATTTACATTCAAACCAGCAGTTCTACAAAGTTGCTTTTTTATCTTCAACTTCACATTTTGAGCTAGAAGTTTTGATTGACATATATTGTCTTTACTGACATCCTAATTCTCAATCTCATAAAAGAAAATGCCTCCTCACATCCTTGTGATCCATCCTAAAAGCACAAGTCTGCCTCCAGATACTGTCCAGAAGCAATTTTTCAAACACTTTCATAAAATATATCACTGCCCACTATTACTGCTCTTCTCTTTGACACTATTCATATGTCACACGTGGTCTCATTTCCTTGTAGACTTTCATCCAGTCAGCAGTATAGCTGCTTTGTTCTTTTTTCTTCTACACTTTCAACCCTCCCCCCATCACTAGATAAAAGAGGGAAAAAGTGACAGAGAGAAAAGGAAATGGGACAAGGTTATCATTAGACTGCTTCCTGCTGGTTAGGGGCATCAAGTTCTTTGGGACAAGTTTGATCTTTGCCATCAAGATATCTAACTTCTGGTTGTTGGTTCTTCTTTGGATACAACTACTTAACAAACCATGACCAAAAGAAACCATCAACAACCAACAAACCACTGACACACACCCAACAACCCACCCTGCTTCTCAGGGTCCTAGCACTTATATATGCTCTGAAAAGTCCCCAAGATTACAAATGAGACACAATTGCAGAAACTATCTGCAAAAATAAAAATACATTCAAAAAACTGAATGAATCCTGCCTGTGCCAGGATGAGAAAATCATGCCGAGCATGCAGCCAATCACAGCCAACTTCTACAGCAATCCGAAGCAGCCCCATGTCCCGCTGCCCCATTTGTTATAATCCTGGAATTAAAACAAAAACATATTCCCTTAATACCTCTGTGACTTTTTTCAAAGAAACCAAAACCCCCAAACTGTCACTAAAGCAGAATGATTTTTATTTATTTTTTTCAAAATTTCAAACAACATTCAAATACTGAAACTTATAAAACACTGAATACTTGTTTAGTTTTACTTATATAATTTAGGATTAACTAGGAATAAAAATTAATACCCCAAACTAATGAAACCATTAAATCTAATACTGGAACTTATGAGATAGACTTACATTTCTTAAATTATAGATTGATAGTCTTGTAATTTAAGAAGGGAGGTTATAGAAAATAGAATATAGAGTATCTCATTTCTGGAACTTCACAACACACATTAATAGAATGTACTTGAAGAATACGGGATTTTAGTAGGTGAAGAATCATACTTAGTGTTTTTAACTCAGAGCTCTCTTTGATCATGGAACACTGTTTATTTGCAACAGTTACCAATACTTTAGAGAGTATGTTTTTAGTAATGCTACTATGAACCAAAGGACTTCAACCATGGACTGTATTCTGTTCACCACTGTGACCATCTAAGCGGACAAAGCCCTATGTTCTGCCCTACCCTGCTTCATCATGCTCTATACAGATTTGCAGCAGAGTGAAGGGGGTGTAGCAATGACAGCAAGACCTTTTATTGTCTCTTCTGTTTCCTGCTCTGACATCTGAAAGGAGCAGAAGGCAGATTTTCATAAAAAGTACGAAAAGTGAATCTGAAGCAGACATTTAGCTCAAACTTTATCAAAAGTTAAAAATTAGCTTTAGTTATTAAAAAAGAGAATGAATAGGTAGGGTTCATTGCTTGGTAATTAAGTCACAAACCGCAGCAAGTGTCATGGTAAGATTAATTCTACCTTTTATTGGGCCACCTGTTACACTCACTGAACATCCCCACAGATCAAACAAGGTTGGAATGAACATGTCCAAAGGGCTTATAATTTAATGTTTGGGTTTTTTCCTTTAGAAACAATTAAAGTATAAATTACCACAGGCTAACAGTTTCATGTAGAATTTGTTTCATCAAATGTTGACTAATAGGAAATCCTAATTCAGAGGAAAAAAAAACAGTTGCAAAAAATAAATTATATAATAGAATAAATAATACAGTAAGAAAGGGAAGTTTGAATTAAGAACACTTTCTACTTAAGGAAATGAAAAAGTGAAAGTAAATTTATGTGTGTCATAAGACAGGAGGATGAATATTACAGTAGGCATAAACAAGGAAGGATAAATGAAATGAATGAGTGTCTCCAGGAAAATAAAGAACTGTGGGGTTTAGAATGAATAAATGGTTGTTTGGGATATTTTAAGGGGAAAAAGATAACAGAGGGTGTGCATAATTCCCTTAATATATTAGAACTAATATTCCATGATAGACAAAATACTAAGTCAGTGACATTGTTTTGTCTTTTGATAAGATGATGATGATGATGATGATGATGATGATGATGATAAATAAACAGAAGTCATCCGGATCAATAAGGAGCAAAACGAGAGTGGCAGGGTCACCTTGAAAAGGCAAGGGCTGGGTGTTTATTTAAGGAAGAAATTCGATGTTTAGGAAGCACATAGAGAATGATGCTTGGTGTAGCCCCCATCGCTGTGACTCCCTTAAGGTGTTTTCAGTTTTGAAACTGTGTTACATTGGATTTCCCACAAACTATGAGAGTGATAGAGTTAACCAAGCAAATTAGTAGTGTAAACACAATTAGAGAGAGCTATTGTTTAAATAAATCTGGCATGCCCCTTGCTTGGCAACCCTTGGCTAGCTATTAGTCAGTGTTACTAATTAACCTGCTCCTGTGCCATCTGCTCTCTGCTGTTCCCTCTCTCCCTTGAAGAGTGCATCGGTTCTTCCATCACCTTTTTACTAACAACTCCAAATTCGTACAGCCATGTCACAGTTCTCTGCAAGTGCTAGCCTCACAATTACAAGCATTAAATAACATCCTGTTGCATAAAGTCAGATTCGTTGTTCTTTCCAGTAACCACCAGTCATGATAAATGCTGGATCTTATGAAATAGCACCAGTCTTCAAATAAGTCAATTTTATATAATGGAGTAATTTAATGTTACTTTTTTTCATAATCCGCATACATTGCATACACAGTTTTGTCATAATGGCCCCATCCTAGGTTACTGACCCATTCACTCACACTGCGATGTCTCCTGGAGTTTTACTCAGCTTGAAAACATTCTTTTCTAGGTTCAAGCCTCTAATCAAAAACTTCTGTTCCTCCTTGTACCACACCTCATCAAAGTTTAACAAAGGTGTTCAAAGCATGGGACCCAGAATAAGACTGGTGGGTTCAAATGTTCTGGTGTCAGTGTCTTAGTAACTGCAATGCTACCTATATCATAGTATCTATGTAAATAATTTAAATAAGTTAGTATATGAAAAGCATTTATAGCAATACTTGGCTCATGATGTGCAAAAATATTAGCTATTTATTATTATTATTATTATTATCATTATTATTAGAAATTCTATACTTTCCAAGGTTTCCTTAATTAACTATCGAAATAAGCTAAAATGTGTGGATTAAGAAAAACCTTATGTATGTGACTTTATTTTTCTTTTAATGTTTTTCCGATAGTCTTACTACACAGCTCTGGCTGGATTGGGACATGTCATATAAACCAGATTGACCTGCCACACACAGAGATCTACCTGCCTTTGGCCCTGAGTAGCAGGAATAACAGTGTAGGTCATCACACCTGGCCTCTAATGTGGCTTTATAACATAAAGTTCCAGTCATTAAGATGAGCCATATATCCACTAGATAAGGTCATGTGACTTCCTGCCTCCATCCCTTCACTGACAGAAACACCATACTACCCATCAATTAAAACCTCTTACTTCCTGCCCTACACAGCATAGGACAGCTAGCCGGACATGTTGATCATTGCTGACTTTCCCCATATAGTTATAGGTAACCGTTTAGGTTTGACTAATAGGAGTAGTTTATTCTTCATTTATATAGAAGATTTTCTTACAATTACTACGTAACACAAGACAAAAAAAGTTTCTGCCTGGCATTAAACACATGTTAAAACTGTGGCTTATAAATTAAGCAGTGTTTGAATTCCCTGTTCCTCATACAATGCCCAGCAAACATTGCGTACTTAGTAAATATGATAAGCAATGAAATGTGTTAAGAGAAACACGAGGAAACAATTTAGGGGTAAATAGACTGTCTCAAAGAAAGTGAGTTCTAAGGTGTAGCCGTCTTTTTTTCTTACCTTGAGAAAAGTTTAGAATGAACAAACACAGAAGAGAGACAAGTCATGTGCTTTGTGATGGGAGGGACCTTTATATTATCATTGACAGCTTTGATTAACATCATTTTTATAAATGATTCATTTGCGAAAGCAACACTGAAACAAGAGCTTCATCAGAGAGCTTTGCAGCTGTGCACAACCAAATCCACCCCAGTTCAGAGGAAAACTTGTTCCTTCCAGCTGTCCCTACCCCTTCTCTCAGACAGGTTACTCAGGAAAGGACTCAAACTGAGAAATCACATTCACTTTAGCATGCTACCTGACAATGTATATGGAATTCTTTTATGGTTCAGAAAATGTAATAATTTGTTCATAATTTCTTTTAAATCTTACACATTGTCGTGTTAGGCAAGCTTAATAAGTGGAAAATGCATGTTGGTTTTGTGCTTACAGTTAATCTTCTTAAATATCTCCATCTAAATTGCTAACCACAGCAGTGGCTCTCAGTGAAAATACATTGATCTTTAGGTTTCAAGCCTATGACAATTAATGGACATTTTATCGATTTAGTGACTGACAGTTGATACAAGAAATTCCCAAAATACAATTTTAAAGGATGCTGTCTTGATATTTAAGTAATATGAATCTTGATGCTGAGATGAAATAGAAAATCAGACTAAAAAAGTTACTAAAAATATTGAGAGAAATGCAAAAAACTGTTGTAGTTATTAAGAGAAAAGCAGCTGTGGTGATCACCTTCAGATAGTATAAGAAAATCAGCACTGCAGCCTGGCATTCACAAACATCTGTTGATAGGCTAGCTAAGCCACTTCCTGAATATATGACCTTACAAAAATCATCTTACTTCTTTCACCAAACATTAGACCACTCATTGATATAATTTTATGTAAATTCCTTCTCTTTATATGCATGTATTTTACATAGTTACCCTTACATAAAATAAAATTTAATTTAAAGATAAATGTATTAATAAAATTACATATTCTATATGCTTGGTTTACATAATATAAAAGTATATGAAATAGCAGACACTAATAGAATTATCAGCCAAAGTATTAGAACTTTTATAAGAATATGTATAAAAGCTCTACAAAATAATCCAAATCAAAAACACTGCATGCTTTTCCCAAGGTAATTATTGCAAAGTAATCAAATTTTGTGGATCATAATACAGTATATGACTTATTACAGCCAAGCTACCAAATATTTAGAAAGAAAAATGACTGAATTCTGCGTATCAAAACCATTTAGGACACCTTCACAACAAAAAAGTTAAAAAAGACCAAAAACAACCAAAAAAAAAAGGCATTCCTAAATTACAGAGACCCAAAGTATTGGGTTTAAAGTTAGGAGTGCCCTAAACTTTGGTCACTAAAACTGCAGCCTTTACTTCAAATACTAGAGAAATCCTCCTGCCTCAGTGAAGAAATCGCAGATGTGACACCTAATGAATTATTTGCAATATTGAGAATTGTTTTTCATTGCTTATCTGTTTGTCTTCTCAATATAAACTACACTACTTAATACCATAATACTTCCGTACTATTATTTTAAATGTATCTTCTTTAAAGGTTAGGAAATTCATTCTCAGATTCCTCATCTATAGCGATCTTTCTAATAATGGTAGTTTCTGAGATTTCCTTTTCACTCACTTGCAAGCAATGACTCAAAAAGAATTATACAACGCGGTAGAAAGTTAGCAGTCATCCAGAATTAATATTTCTGTTTGCCCTGGAGATCGTACTAATGCAATTGTAAAAGCTGTACGAAAAGAGTCTTCCTCCTGAGGCTGTGGTTCTACTTTTGTAAGAAAAGGTAAGGCAGAAAACTATGCATTATCAGAAATACATGTTATGTAGATGGGTCCCTTCTGCTATCAAGTTGCTGTCTCAGATTTTACTCTAAAGAGAAAAAGTTCTAGCAGCAGCGCGCCTCCACGCCATAAGGTTGGAAGTGAAAGAAGAGGTCACAGTACCAATTGGGCAATCTGTGAGATGGAAAAGAAAGCCGAGCGAGAGAAGGAAGGGAAAACACTGACTGAATAATCTCTTCTCCCATATCACACGTTGCAATGATGTCTTCTGTTTATATCCAGAAGGAGCAGGCACAGTTTGCTCATTAAATCGCCCACCAGAGTTTGGATGCTACTTCAAAAAGAGAAAAGAAAAGCAGTTGTACTGAAAGAACAAGATGGATTCATGAAAGGCAAGGAGGAGGCTTACCTGTCATCCTTTCCAAAATGCAGGTGGAAAAATAAGTATTCTGGCAGAGGTAGAACACATGAAATATTCAATAATTTATGACTTGAAAACTGGAAAAACAAAATTTTCAGTTTGTACCTGAATATGAACCTACCTGGAAAGATAAATTCCGTGCTACTCTTGCAGGGATGTGATAACCAGTTTAGAAGCTTTTGCTCCACTCCTAGTGTGCCTCCCTTGTCACCCAGGCTTCCCCACCTAGTTGCAACTTGAGATGATATGGTGTAGCATCCTCAGTGTTTGATCAGAAGAAATCCCCAGTGATGCTTGTTAAAAACAGCCTCTTCAGCTCTCTTGCAATGATACTCCAGTCTGAAAAGAATTTCTAATCCCCCAGCAAGTTTAATGACCAGGAAATTTAGGCTAACTTCTTCCAAATATTTTTGTCACCTTTTTCTGACCTTGACTCTATAACATCTAACATATACAAGTAACAGTGTTCTAGTAATAATCTCGTCAGGGTCAATTCTTTCCATCTAATGTACCCCCATCTTAATATTTACCAAGGAATTCTTTTTCTATTTCCTAAACTAAAAGTCATAATACTGCTATTAACCAAATAGTATCTTGACTCTAATCAGGTAGGAAATAATAATAATTAATAATAATTAATAATAATAATAATAATAATAATAATAATCTGTACTGTGGAAATAGCCCATCTACATATTATGGTTTTTCTCTCTACCTAAGGTCAGCCAAAGGTTATTAAAAACTTATTCTGTGACTTCAAGTGAAGTCATGCTTGCTGTGTAGGCATAGAATCTTGTAGAATGATACCAACAATGATTTTAAGAATAGAATGTAGATTATTAGCACACAAATACCTTTAACAGAGATGCCAACCAGTTTGAGAAGTCAGCCTAAACATGAACGTGCCCAAGCCAAAACTACCACACTTTAACTCCCACGAACATTGTTCAGGAATTGTTCAGAGTTACTATTCTGTGACCACCATATCATAAGTTTTTGTTTTTAATAAATAATTTCCCACAAGGTTCAATTTAAGTTTTCTATTTGGACAGATTGTCTGTATAAGGCTAAAAATTAGGACTTTCAAAAGAAGGGGCCATGGCCAGATATGACACCTAATTGCTCATCTGATTTCTCCCTATAACAGTTCTTCGAGCAATATTTATCTTTGACTATAATATTTCTAGCACAACAGGATGTTCATCTGTTACCACTTGTATTAGAAAGCTCTTTCTTGCCTAAAGTTGAAGAATTCCCCCCTCCTTGCAAGTTATGCTTATTGTTTCAAGCTATGCACATATCTAAAGAGCCTGTTCCTCATTTCACGTGACTTCTCCTACAACATATGACTAAAGGACACTGTAAGTCCCACTGTTTGATATCTTGGAGCCACTAGGCATAACGTTTTGTAGAGTGCTCCATCGGTTTGTAGGGGTCTAAGAATATGGGTGGCCCCCAGACACCCCAAGACTCCCAGGGACTGAACCATCAACCAAGGGGCACACACGGTGCCAGCCAAAAATGAGGCAGAGGAAGGCCTTGTTGGGCATCAGTGGGAGGAATGGTCCTTGGTCAGGTAAAGGCTCAACAGAGGCCTGAACAAAGGGAAACCAGGAGAGGGGCAGGCGGGAGTGTGTTGGGTAGAGAGGCATATAGGTAGAGACAGGAGGAATGGAGGGGTTGGGGGTCTTAGGGGAGGGGGGATATCGGGAAAGGTTTTACCATTGGCAATGTAAATGAAGACGATATTCAATAAAAATAGATAAATTAAAAAAAAAAGAATATGGGTGGCCTCTCATCTAGTTTGTGTCAGACCTTAGGTTTAATCTCCAGGACTACCCAAGCAAAATAAAATCACACAGTCATTAAAGAGATAACCTACCATTCACTTTGTATTTCTTTACCAAGTCAAGGATCACATCATAAAGTCCTTATTCAGAGGAACAAAATCAGTCAAAAAAAAAATATCCTTGGTTAGAAACTTCTAAGTTACTTAATATCTTTTCAGGAAGAATTTTCAGATGGCCAGTCAATGTTTACTCAACTTGTTTGTAGTACTGTACATCTTTTGAAGAGTAAATCTTAATTCAGTGTCATTTGTTTATCAAAGGAATAGACAGCTTTCTCTAGATGACCCAGCACAAGCCTAATGCAAAAGAACTGCAAAAGGGTATGGATGAACATTAGTAGATCAAAGATTTCTAAAAACAGTGTGATGTGTCTCTGGACTCATACCTAACACTCTATGCATTAGTAGATAAGCAAAAACAGAGAGGCTGCATCCAAATGTGATTTAGAACCAGGCATTTCACCATTTTCACACTGACAACTTCATTTGTTCTTGTAACTGAAGGAACAAATCCAGCTGGCAGCTAGTAGAGTGCCAAGCAGGTAGACAAGCTAACCGTTCCCTCACATGGGTCCCTTCTGGCACAAGAGTTCACAAATTCCAGCTGGCTTTGAAGATTTCTCAAGTTCCTTAGAATCTGGGACTACAGTTCAGAAAGCGGCTCATCCATTA
Organism: Apodemus sylvaticus; assembly: GCF_947179515.1. Taxonomy (NCBI): domain Eukaryota; kingdom Metazoa; phylum Chordata; class Mammalia; order Rodentia; family Muridae; genus Apodemus; species Apodemus sylvaticus. The sequence continues at coordinate 53,344,673 of NC_067486.1, forward strand.
TTCATCATCCCTTCACACTGCATTTCTAAATTAGTGTCTGACCTGGAAAAAGCAATGGCCGGCCCCTTTAAGTACCAGGAATGCTGATCTGATGTCATAGGGGGCAACACAATGAGAGAGATCAAAGTTAGACTCTGAGAGTTTGAGGGTTTTTTCCCCTCATGCACACATTAAAAAAAAAATCTAGTTGCCAACGATTTCTAAATGCCCTTCAGATGTCATCTGAAGATGACATCTTTAGATGTCAAAATATTAATTGCCAAGGAGGAAATGTATTAGTTAGAAATTGTTGTGATTCCTGCTTTGTGCTTACCAATACAAAGTGGAACATTCTCCCTATTTCATGTGGACAGGAGCTGACCTCCTATAATTTTGATTTAAGATGGAGCTTTTGTAGGCAGAAATGAAAAATAAAATTAGACCAAGATAATCCCATGGTACAAATATTCCATTTCTTTCCCTAGGTCCTCCAAAATGTTTTATGGAACTCTAATAGGCCTATAAGCACCGTCATTAAATAGTTCTCATTTGGACCTGTTTTGTTTTGTTTTGTTTTGTTTTGTTTTTGTTTTTGTTTTGTGTTATGACAGGGTCATGCTCTGCCTATAGCAGCATGATGAGTGAAATGGAAATGCCCTAAGTATTTGCTGTTGCCAGTCAAGGGACTCTATTTAGAAATAAAAGACCTGGACTTCAGAATTAGAGGGACTATAGGGTATATTCTAGGATACAGTAAATCCTAAGATTGCTGTTGTCATTTTAAATAATTAACACAGGGAGCTGTGTTAATTGTCAGGAGGCAGGTCTAAGGGTTTTCTTAATTAGGATGAATAGATTTCTACTGAAATTTCAGTTGACTGTGAGGGTTTCCCTTGTCCTCTTTAAAGCTGATTCATGTAGAAGCCAGGTTTGGATGCTGTGTGTGGTGAATGTAAATGATCACAAACTGTGAGACCTCTGCAGACAAACCCAGGTAGTCTTATTACCAATGCTAATAACACGCTTGCTTGTCAGGCGCTGGTCTGCATGTGTCCCAGGTTTTGACATCTCTGCATTTCTGCATGTTGTATACAGATGGGCTGAGGATCTTGAACTCTCAGGGAGAATGACAACATCCTAAAAGTAGGCTGGAAAGTGAGGTCCACTGTGCAGTAATGGCAGTGTGAGCTTTGAAGAGCAGGGAAAATAATCACCATACTCACTCTGCCTTGCTAGAGTCTAGGGAAACAGATGAATCACAAGGATTCAGATGGACAATCAGCTACAGAGTCTAGATATATTTTTTTTTAATTTAACCATAATGGTAAAAATAAAGCATGCCCAATGAGATTGCTCCAGCAAAAGACTGACATATTTTTCAAATAAATCAGTGAATGCAGGCAGTATGGGTCTGTTTCCTTTAAGAGACACATTAAACTGCAAACTGTAGAATGGGCTTTTGGCATGATGTGCTTGCTACCATTGTTTCTCCAGATTATCTGTCTGTTTCCTGCAACCATCATTAAGGAGAATGTATTTAGCAGAGCACTGGGTAAAATGAGTCCTGTTCCAGAAATGTGAAGTAGAATCTTGGCCTCCAAAGGGCTCGGATAATTCTTTAAGACTTTACATACTGACTATGTAATTGTGGGGAAAGTGACTTCTGAGTTCTGAAACATATTAAACAGGAAAATAAAAAATGAGAGAAATCTTCCCTTAGTATCCCACTTGACCGACCATGGAGAGGAATTCTGTGGGGTGTAGGGTCAAAGTCAGGGAAAGGGCCTATCCTTTGGACCAGGGCTTGGATTACTGAAAATTAGACTCAGATCAGGGCTCTACTGTTCATTCCCTGAGTGTCATCCATGTACTTTTGAGGATGAGGTAAATTCATATAGAAAAGCATGGGTGGGGGAACCTGTTCATGGTGTGGGTTCTCTAACAGGAGGTTGTTACATTGGTCAGAACACTAGAAATGGTGGCATAGAACTCCATGTTACAAACGGTTGCTAATTGTCAAGATATGATCTGATTCAAGGAATAATTTTCAGTCAGCGACATGTATTCTTATAGTTTGTTAGCCTCAACTCAAAATACTCTATCTCTAGCAGCAAGAATGTGGTAGCAAGGGCTGACCAACACTAGCCAAGAACCAATCCAGAATTCCCTTAAACCATGGTGGGAATTTCTAACAAAGAGAACAAAGAGAGTATTACCCATAGATAGGTTGTTTCTCCAAGGAGAAGAAGGGAAGATGCTAGAGTGAACTACACAACTCTAGACTCAACAATGACAACAGTTACTCCTTACCTGGAAGGGTGGATGAAGGGGTAACAGGAACACAAGAATTTAGAAGTGTGGTCTCTAAGTCAGCCATTTCCACAAGTCCACAAACCACTGCTGTTTTCGTAATAACACTACAAGGCTGTATTTGCCTTTCAGACATACTCTCCAGCAGTGCAGAGTGGAATTTTCCAGAGGATAGGTGGTGTGCATCTGACAGCACAATGGGTTACAGGAGACAAGGAGTCTCCGGCTGGGCCCATTAAACCTGACCTTAAAAGATTTGAGGAATTTAAGAAAGCCCAAATGTTCTTAAAAAGGTATCTTTTGATTTTGGAACATATGGTTCCTTTTGACTGAGAGCAGGGAGAAATAAAAGAGTAAATGACTTAAATTGTTATCTTGAATAAGGAAGCTTGCAAATTTTTTTCCCTGATAATTATTGTTTTGTTTTGTTTGATCTTTTGAGACAAGATCTCACTGTATAGCCACGCTGACCTGGAACTTGAAGTGCACCTCCATTGTTCTCGGGTTGCTGGAGTTATAGGTTTGCAAGTTATTTTTAATATGGTAAAATATATAAACATAATATTCAAGTCAACAAAGTTCTGTGAATCCAAAGACATTATGCTAAGTGAAACAAACCTAAGAGAGGAACATGTTGTATTATGTCATTTATATGGAGAATATTTTTAAAATGAATTTATAAAGGTAGAAGCAATATGGGGTACTTAGAAACTTGGGAGGAAAATTGGGAAGATGAATGTTAAGAAACATAATATTTCTGTTGGGCAGGAATAACCTTCAGACCTTTAGTGTAAGCCATGGTATCTATCAACAATATTAATGGTATATTTGAAAATTTATCTAAAAATTCATTAAATATGGATGTGTTTCTGTTTTAGGCCTCCTACAGATTTTTATTTGTCCTGTTACTGATTCTGATAGTGCATCATGATCTGGAGACTTGAACAAAATACAGATTGTTTCTGTTCTTTTACAAGATAGTAAATTTTCTGTTCTTTGCTTATGTATTTCTTCTAGGACTTTTACATTTCTAAGAACAAAGTTTCACTGCCTGACCAATTCTACTTTAGAAAAAAAAGCTTACAGGAACTTTCCTCATGCTTTCAGTCAAGAATCAAGTAAAAAGAGCACTGTACCTTCCAACTAGCAGCAGACAGGTAGAATACACAATAAAAGTTATCATGAAAATAGTTAACCCCAAGCAATAAAGGGAAATGATTTCAAAGTAATTGTTGTAAATACATTGATATGATAAGTACATTGCCAACCTTCAAATAATGTTCAGGCTGATATTCGAGGATGGAACCCAAGCCGACCAGTAATCACCTGCTCAAGAAATAAAGTTGGGAATCAAGAGAGATATAGAGGACAATGCAGAGCTTCAGAGAGTTCTGAGTGCTATGGAGCATTCTCCTAATTCTCCACAGCTCACTTGCTAGGGGGCAGAGAGGACCGAGAGACATCTTTTGTTGTATTAGATATTTTCTTTATTTACATTTCAAATGTTATCTCCCCTCCTCTTTTCCCCTCTGAAAATCCCCAATCCCATGCCCCTCCCCCTGATCACTAACCTACCCACTCCTGCTTCCCTGTCCTGGCATTCCCCTACACTGGGGCAACGAGCCTTCACAGGTCCAAGGGCCTCTCCTCTCATTGATGTCTGAGCAGATCATCCTCTGACATACTTTTTTAAATAAAACAGAACAATTCTCAGATTTCATATATGGATGATAGTAATTTCTCTTCATGCTAGCTATGGTGGAAAACTTTCATGAAGACATTAGACATAGTGTCCAGAAAGCTCTTGCTTCAACAGTGAAATATTAGCCCTAGATAGAATTCTGTTCTGGTCAACTGTCTTCATTTTGAAAGCAAGATAAAGTAGCAAACTTTCAAGGGGCTCGACAAGTCTCCTCTTCAGCCTCCCTTAACAGTGCATACGCCCTCCTCTGGCAGCCTCGAGTGGTGTCTTCCAGCTCCTCATGCAATTATAACTTCACATTTCTGCCTGCGTGTCAAACCCACATAGTATCTCAAAACCACCATCTACAAGTCAACACACATTCATACACACACACACACACACACACACACACATAATTGAGCCTGATGAAAAAGACTCCAAGCATGACTTACACCAAGAGTATAAATTTTATTATTTGTAGGAACAAGTTCACAAAACTCAAAAATAGAAAATAGGCATTTTATCTATTTATCTTTTGATCCATCTCTCAAGCCCTCCACTCAGCCTCATTTTTAAAAAAGCTGCTTTTATTATTTTTAATTATGTGTTTGATGTGTCACTTCCTGGTCCCTCACAAATCGTCTTTGTACACGCCCAATGGAGGCCATAGCTGTCGGGTCCTGGATCACCCCAGAGCCAGAGCTGCAGGGAGTTGAGAGTTACTTGATGTAGATACCGGGAATTTTACAGGTCATCTGAAAGAGCAGTAAATGCTCTTAAGTAGTACACTTTCATTTCAGGTCTCAACTTGTAAAAATTAATTTTATTTTTTTGTACATGTCCGTGTGAGTGTGAACGTGTGAAGGTGGATCCCATGGAACTAAAGTTATAGGTTGTTATGCGTTGCTCAAACTGGGTGCTGGGGACTGAACTTATGACTTGTGGAAGAGTGCCAAGCATTCTTAAAGGCTCAGCCATTTCTCTATCCCTAGATTAGTGATTCTTAACTGGAGAGGATTTGCTCTCCAGTGGGCATTTTGTGGTATTTTTAGACTTTTTGGTTGCCCCACCTGAAGGAAGAGGGTGTAGAAGCCTCTTTTCATGGAGGAAACTGATAACGAAGCTAAACAAAGTCTTCTCTTTTAGAGAGAATCACTCAACTTCAAATACTGATATTATAAAGAATGAAAATGCAGTCAGGATTTTTCTCATAGCAATTCACTTCTAGTCATTAAGGCCCAGGTTGCAGCTGTATTTAATGAATTCAGAGATATATTCTCAGCCCATACAATGTAAATAGTTCTGCTTCTTTTATCATCTGGCACTATTTTATTAGTGTGTATCTAAAACTATTTTTCTGACACAAAGATAGAGAATAATTTTTAAAATAAGGTTTGCATCGCATATTTCACCTAATTTACTATTAGTCCCTAATACCTTGAGGTGGATAGTAAATAGTGTGAATGAATAATTGAAAATAAACGAGGCCACCAAGTCAGAAATAAAGGCTGTCCATATTTAATGCATAAAACTACAGCTCGAAGAAACCACAAAAATACTAAGAACATCCTCGAGTCCTCTGGAGAAGCTTGATGGTAGAGGTGTTGGTTTTTCACAAATTTGACCTGTATCAGAAAGACTATGTTTTATAGATCTCCAGATGATCTTTGCTTTTACTAAACTTTGGAGAGACATAAGGACAACAACTTTACTACTAAACTTTAAGAAGTGCAGGTTATTTGCCAGGCTTCTAAGAGCTTGACCTGACTGAGGTGGCAAGGGAATGAGTACAAAACAGACTCGTGGATACACACACACACAAAAATCTGCTAGGTTGTCTCTGACAGAGAACACAGAGAATCTTGGATTCTCTGTGTGTTCATTATGTATAGTTGGACAAAGATTTGGATTACTGTACAGAGATAATGGGGCAAGGTTAATGGGGTACAGCTGGTTCAAGGACATCTTATCTAAGATTCAGTCCACATCCACATATGGACCAGAGACTGTCATACCTCTGAACTTTATTTCAGGGAGGCAGGGTGAGGAGGTTTGCCATTTCCTCATGACTCTGAGACTAGTGCCCTTGATATGGCCATGCCTGTGTCAATAACATATATTCATTCAAGATTTCCTCTGCAATACACACACACACACACACACACACACACACACACACACGCTTCCAAACATACAAACATACATACGTACAACTGATGGCATAAAGGAGTGGAAAACTGGTTTGATTGATTTCCATGGGGCTTTGCACCTGAAGACCATTTCTTTTCTGCCTACAAAAGTTCCTCCTTAAATCAAAATTATAGGAGGTCAGTTCCTGTCCACAGGAAATGGAGAGAATGTTCCACTTTGTACTGGTAAGCACAAAGCAGGAATCACAACAATTCCTAATACATTTCCTCCTTGACAATTAATATTTTCACACACACACACAAGCACACACACACACACACACACACAATTGAGCCTGATAAAAAAAGACCCCAAGCATGAGTTACACCAAAAGTATAATTTTTATTATTTGTAGGAACAAGTTCACAAAACTCAAAAATAGAAAAAAAGGGGGGGTGGGGGTGGGAAAATGAGGAGAAACGTGGTCAAGACAGGCCTAGACAAAGGAAGGTTTGTCATACGAATTATACTTTACTATACCGAATTCAATGATTTGAATGAATTTTGTAACATATTTTATTCATTCACATATTTTCTTAGATTCCTGTTGATGTGATAAACACCATGTCGGAAAGTAACCTGAGAATGAAAATTTGTTTCATCCTGGACTTCCATGTCAGTTTATCTCTGAGGGAAGTCAAGTCAAAAACTCAAGCAGTGCAGGAACCGGGAGGCATGCAGTGAGACAGACAGCATTAAAGAATGTTCTTTACGGACTTGTTCTCCATGGCTTGTTCATCTTGCTTTTTGTACACCCAGGACGACTAGCCTAGGGATGAAACACCCACAGTAAACTCGGGCCTCTCACATCAATCATTAATCAAAGGACTGGCGACAGACCATCTGATGAGGGCATTTTTTTGCTGATTGAGGTTTCCCCTTCTCAGATGACTCTCTAGCTTTTGTCAAATTGTTAAAAACTCAACCAGGGTGCATATATTGGTATTCATAATGTAAGGCCTTCGGTGAAACATTTATAGATTCCTTTAGAATATAATAAAATCTAGTAGGGAAATAAGGACTGAAGGTACAAAATTCAGGTACTGCTATTTGGTCATTTGGCCAGTTTTCCATAGCAGGCTCCTGTTTGCCATTGAGAATCTATATAGAGTCATTCAGAGTAAACTAGTTAGTGAAGTGTCCATAGGCAGCGTCCTAAGGTCCATCGCTTTGCCTAATATCATGGTCACACCTAATAACACAAAGGCAGATTCATAATAGAATCCTTATCCAAATAGTTTTTGGTGGGATTCGTGTATAAAAGCCTGTTTTTAACTTATAAAATGTTTAAGGATGGGGAAAGAATAAGTAATGTGAAAAGAAATAAATAATTTGTACTTTCTTAATCTATAAATAATATCAACTTCCATTCCCTCGTAGAAAAAAAAAAAAAAAAAAAAAAAAAACGATGCCTCTGCTTTTCTATTTTTCCCTTATGCTGACAACTGGCTTCTAAGACAGCATTTGTTGTTCTAAAAGGAAATTCTACTTTTGAGGAAATATCAGCAGATTGCAAGACGTTATTTTTAGGTTCGCCGACTTGGTGATAAGTTCCCCTCCTGCCCCACAGTGATGAGATTTCAAGTATCACTAATAATATCAGAGCTTCCTCCCTTCTGTTAACTGTAAGGGACTTGTTTTAGAAAGTCACGATGTTGTTATAGCAGCTCCACAGATGCGCTTCGGTATGTACAGCAACAAAATACCCCTTCCAATCCCTTTATCGTGTGTAGAGGATGACATGGATTTTCCATGTCTGCAGTGGCATTAAGATGTCAATGAGTAGCAAACACTATTTTAAGTTGCTGGTATCTGTTTTCTGTCTTAAATTCCTTGAATGCTACACATTAACCTTGCACCTGAACATCTAATCTTATAAGCCTGCAGCAGACTGAGGAGTAATACCACAACCTATGTATAACTTCATCATAGTCTGCCTAAATAAAAATAGAAAACAAAAAAGTGACGCTTTCCATATAACGGGCATGTTCCACACGTGCCAGTCATGGAGAGATGAACCACTTGCAGAGGATCCTGATGCCCACATGTCTCTACCCTTTTCAGTTTATCAAAGAATTACTGGTGAGGTTCAAACATTTGATCAATAAAAATAAATTTCCCAAGGCTTTATTAATAAAGAGAAGTCAAAGAATAGCTGTGATGTCTCTCCCTGGATTTTTTCCCCTCATATCAATTACCATAGTTATATCAAATTGCTTGTCCAACTCACTCACAGAGTGATATATTTCCTTGTTCTTTTTTGTATTATTATTATTATTATTATTATTATTATTACTATTATTATCATTATTTTAAATCAGTGGCCAGTCCCTAAGTACAAAGCATGGCCCCTAGGAGCTGTTCATATAAAGGGGAATTCACCTTCACTTTTATGCCTCAGGAATCTGACAGAGATAAATCTATGCAGGAACCAATTAAAGGGTACTAAGGCATGTTGTGGCAGAAGTAGTTTTATAAGAACCCAGAAGGAAGACGCATTGGTTATTTCTAGAGAAAAAGCTATTGACTACACCTCAGGGAGTGTTGAGTTTTTTGTTGGGTCTCCGGGTTAAATAAGAGTCCAAAGGATTTTTTAAAAAACAGAAAACCCTTCTAGTTAGAGGGATGAGCGTGTGTGAAGTCCCAGATGTGACATTTCAGAATACATTCAGGTAACATGGAGCTCATGCTGTGGAATGGAGAAGACTGAGCATCAAAGCTAGGGAGAACCTTGTCAGACTTCAGAAAGAAGCGAGAACTTCAAAGGATTCTCTGGAAGTAAAAGACAGATCAGCGGTTTTGAAAGTTATCAGTTGGCAGCAAGAAGGATGGGTGTGAGATAGCAGAGGGGCAGAGGCTGAGGGAAGAGTTAGGAGGTCAGTGCAGGGACACAGATGGCACATGCTGAGAGTGAGAGCTGGGAGAGTCTCACACAGAGGAAGGGAACACAGGGCTGGGCAGACGTGTTGGCAAGGAGACAAGAAAGGGAGGATGAAGATGCTGGGAGTGAAGGAACGTTTGTGACTACTTATATTCATTTTCTTTGCTACCATCTTGTCTTCCTTCCTTCTTCCTTCCTTCCTTCCTTCCTTCCTTCCTTCCTTCCTTCTGTCCCTTTTCCCTTCCCTGACTCTTTTCCTCTTTCCCCATTGGTTTACTTTTTCAGTTTCTCTACCACTAAACACATTTCCAAACTCTTGCTATCATTTTGGAAACTATTTTAAATTAATTAGTAAAACCTGAGTTAAAGCCACAATCCTAAGAATTTTTTCAAGACCTTTATGATATGGCTCCTTTGCCTTCTTAACCCCCTTCTCCTAGGATTAATCCATCCTCTCTTCTAGGCTCCTGGCAGCCATGTTAGCCTACTTCCTGCATTAAAAAATGGAAGGCCCTCTCTGTCTTTAGACTTAACTTTGCTGGTCCAGATGCTTCCAATGGCAGTACTTTGCTCTGCTGTCGCAACCTGTCTCTAAGTCCCTACTTTCTGGTTATCTTTATATAAGGCACTTCTTAGTGTGTGTGTGTGTGTGTGTGTGTGTGTGTGTGTGTGTGTGTGTGTGTGGTTTGTTATCTTTCCTTATGAATATCTTTATAGTAACCAAGGATGTTTTCTCTTTATTCACAGTTAAACTTCCATAAATGTAGTAGTCCCCAGTAGATACTCCATAAACATCTGTAGACTAAAACAGTGCCTCCTTCCTCTACAGAGAGAATGGACTTTTATCAGAAGCCCCATAGGCCATCTTTTCTAAGTACAATAATGTAGATGTCTTTACTGTAGGAAAAAATCCAAAGTAAGAGAACAAATTGACTTCCCACACTTTTGATTTACTGAGAACAATTCATCTATTCCAGCGAAGTTCAAAATTTCATCCTCTGCCTCTTAAAAATGAGCAATATGATTTATTTTTTTTTTCGAGACAGGGTTTCTCTGTATAGCCCTGGCTGTCCTGGAGCTCACTCTGCAAACCAGGCTGGCCCCAAACTCAGAAATCCACCTGCCTCTGCCTCCCAGAGTGCTGGGATTACAGGCATGTACCACCACTGCCTGGCAGCAATATTATTTACACTAAACAATTTTATTTTTATTGTTGGCCTTAATCCATTAGCCTCCATAGAGTAATTTAAACTGTATCTTAGGACTTTATATAAATTAATCTCTGTTTCCATCACAGGGAATTTCTCTTCCTTTCTTCTTTGCCCTATACCTGCTCTGTGGAAATGTAACATGTGCTAGCCCTTCTTTCTCTCTCACTAGTCTCTTTTTAGACTAATATTATCTAATCTCAAAATTTCTCTTCTATCATCAAAATAGAGAAAGTAGAAAGGCAGTACTCTACAACTTGTGTGACATATACAACCTTATTGATATATTTCATTGTCTTGTTAGAGTTGTATTGCTGTGATAAATACCATAACCAAAGCAACTCACAGAAGAAATGGTAGATTTCATCCTGTATTTCTCAGGTAATATTCTGCCCCTGAGGAAAGACAGGAAAGGGGCTTAAGACAAGAACCTGTAGGGCAACACTGAAGTATAGACAATGGAAGAATGTTGCTTATAGGCTTGCTCCTGCTGGCTTGCTTAATTTGTCTTCTTACAAACTCCAAGACCCTGTGCTCAGGGATGACTCCACCCACACTGGCCTGAACACTTCCTACACCTATTACTAATTAAGAAAATGTCACACAGTCTGGATAGAGATTTTTTTTAATTAAGATCACCTCTTCCAAGCTATGTCTAGCTTTGTGTCTGTGACCATAACCAACTAGGATAATCATGCTACATATCCTTTTCAGTTAAAATTGAAGCAACATATATTATTAAAAAATTAAAAAATATTATTACTTAATGAAGTAAGACTCAAGCCAGGCCCTGAACTTGGGTACATTGCTACATGTCAGTACTTTACACAGATTATATGATATTTCAAGGCTGGTTTATGTGACTCCTTTCTTCTCTTGAGAATTTTCATGCTAAGAAAACTCCACTGGTTTGGCTATGGTTGTATAGCTACTGTGTGGTGACTCAAGATACTGATTCTAATTCTGATGCTAAGATCCAAAAAGTTTTGTAAATTAGTATATCCTGATAAAGGAGGTAGGGTAATTTAACCCTAAAATTACATTAAGCACTAATACTCTAAAAATCATAAGGAGTGGTATCTACTCATAATATAATAACTTTAAAATATCTTCAAACTCATACTCACTGCAATGCATCAAGTGTGTGGAAGTAAATGTGCTGAGTCACCAGAGAATCTCTGAGGGAAAGTACAACTCTAATTTTGTGGATGGAGAAGCTAAAGAGCCAAATCGCAACAATCTTTCCATCTCATTCCAAGTCTACTCATGGGCAAGTGCTCAGATTTGAAATGACAACATTTAGACAAATGGAGAAGCCAGGGATTTAATATCAGATTAAATATTAACAGTATGCATTATATAAACTTGTGTTCATAGCCTACCACATCATCAGAGAAGCATGCTGTTATTACCAAATTAAGAGACATAAGCGTGCCTGTTAGATTCAAAACAGAGTCTCTGGGGATCAAAACACCAGCACTACCGTCCTTGGTAAGCCCTGGTAAATTTGGACCTCCAATGTGCTCTCCATATATGGCTAAGGCATGTCCTGTGATTCATAGTAAGGGGCCTCTACAGAGAATGCAGGCTCTTGGAGACATACAGGTCACAACTGTTGTGCTCCACACAGGCAAGACAGCAAATGGTCCATTCTTCTCATTTGTCAAATGTGCTTCTCCTGAAGTAAGGGGCAAAGTTCTTTATGTATTAATCCCCATCCCATTACCACCACTTATAGAGAACCAGGAATGTCTAAGTTTAAAGAACAATTGAACTCACCAATGGAGGCTTCCAGATTCATGTGTCCATCAAAGAGTGAGGAAGGTTAGAAAATGGCTCCAACTGTCATTCTTTCCATGGAATTCCAAAAGGTGACACTGTAGAGTGGCAAACGTTCTGAATTACACAGTGGATCCTGCTTCTGCTTTGGAAATTGGACAGATGAGTCTAGGTGAATTGTTTTCCATCTTGGTGGTGAAGATTAGGTAGGATACTTCAGTAATAGGTATTACCACTAGGCCTTATTAAAGGTATGCCTTTATTGCCACAGATCATCATTATCATCATTATTATTAATGTCAATTACAATATGGCATCTCATCAGTGATAAAGAGAAGAAGAGAAAGAATGGACTATTTTTAGTTAGTACTTTTGTTCTTTTTGGAGAATCGCCTTTATCTGGAAGGAACCTCTTAGGCTCAGTCAGTGTGACTACAGACGCAGGACTATCTTAGTTATCCTACTATCAGTTATCCTACTGCTGTGATCAAATACCTGACAAAAGCAGCCAAAGAGAAGCAGGAATTATTCTGACTTACATGCTGGGAGTAGAGTGCATGATAGCAAGGAATGCATGTTAACAGAAACACAAGGAAGTTAATCACACTGCAGTCACAGTCGAAAAGCTCACAGCCTCCTTTTTATTTACTCCAGTGATCCAGCTTCGTACATTCAGGGTACGTCTCCCCTGCTTAGTTAAATATTTCTGGAAATATCTTAAACTCATGGTGACTTTAAATCCCACCGACTTAAGGCTCATAGCTAGTCATCATAAGGATGCTGCATTTTAGTCATTAACTAGCAGCATGCTAGTTACCTCCCTATATGCAGCTGCAGACTGACCAGCATAAGAGATTGTTACCCACCTTAATAGCCATTAGAAACCAGTTAATTTTAATTTCAGTAAAATTAGATTTTAACTTCAAATAAAGTTGAAATTAAAAGGACATAGGTTGATAAAATGCAGGGGAATGGATTAATTAGAGCCCATACCAACAACAGGCGCTCGTCTTGCTTCCTCTTTCCTCCCCTAAACCTTTGTGGTCTAGATGGTCCTACTCCATGAGTACTGACAACCCCCCTAGACTGAATCCCCTCAATTGTGTATTTTGCAACAAAACTTTAGAGGCCTGAAAAAGAGCTTTTGGCTTATCTTTGTATATTAATTAATAATACAATGACATGTGAGCCACTGAAGGAACATTTACATTAAAAATGTGTGGTGGTTCAGCAAAGAAATTATCATTAGTTAGATTTTGAGATAGTTAAGAATGCAGAGACATCCTTCACTTTGGCCTGTCCTCCCTTTTCAATCCCCTAGATTCATTCCCAACCCTGTAGCAGACCACCAGGGCCTGTCTTTCCTCTGTTTCTGTTTCTTGAGAACGCTGCAAATCCTCTGGTCAGATCAGGCCTCCCCACCTCACTCATCCTTCTGTGTCAGACAAAGCAAGTCTCAACGGATACAAGAAAAATTAAATAACACCATGCTTCCTAACAGACCGTCATAGAATAAAAATGAATAGAAACAACAGAAACCTCAGAAACTCATGGAAACTGAAAACTCACTACTGAGTGAAAAAATAGATCAAGGCAGAAACTAAAGAGAAATTAAAACTTTCTAGAATTAAAGGAAAATAAATATACGATATACCCAAATCTAATGGGACACAATAAAGGAGATTTGTTCTAAGGCAAATTCAAAGAGGCACATTCAAAGCGTAAGTGTCCATGTCTAAAATAAACAGAGATCTCATGTGCCTTAACAGCATACATAAAAGCTCTAGAACAAAAGAAAAATTCACATACAAAAGGAATAAACAGCGAGAAATATCAAAACTCTGAAACCAATAAACTACAATAAAAGCAAACAATAACAAATCAATACAAAGAATCAATAAAATGAAAACTGGGTTCTTTGAGAAAATCAGTAAGGTTGATAAACCCTTATCCACATAATCAAAAAGATGGGGAGACAAGATCCAAATCAACAAAATTAGAGATGAAAGGGTAACAAAGCACCCTTTGGTGCTTGGACAATGAGGAAATCCAGAGACTCATTAGGACATACTTTAAAAGAAGTTCTCCACCAAATTTAAAACCCAAAAGAAATGAATAAATTTCTTATTATTTTCACTTGCCAAAATTAAATCAACATCAGATAAGCAACTAAACAGATTTATAAGTCTCCCAACCAAAAAAAAAGTTCCACTAAAATCAGGAACAAGCCAAAACTGTTCACTCTTTCATTATCTATTCCATATAGTACTTGAAGTCTTAGGTAGAGGAATCAGACAGTTGAAGGCAATCAAGGGGATATAAATAGGAAAGGAAGACAAAAAAAGTATCTTTATTTGCAGATAATAAGATTACATAGTTAAATGACCCAACTATACCAAGAAACTCCTACACTGATAAACACTTTGAACAAAGTAACAGTATACAAAACCAACACACACACACCAATATAAAAATGACAAATGGATTGAGAAAGAAATCAGAGAAAAAAAATTACCTTTCACAATAGCTGAAAAAAAATCATGGGGGTAACTCCAACCAAGCAAGTGAAAGACTTGTAAGAACAAATGACTACACAAACAAAAAGCAAAACTTTATGACTTGAAGAACTAAGAGGAAGATGGTATCAGAAGATGGAAAGATCTATGCGTATGGATAGTTTGGATTGATATTGATATAATAAAAGGGGTCATCCCACCAAAATCAATCTACAGTTTCAATGCAATAGTCATCAAAATTTCAAGGCAATTCTTCAAAAAACTCAAAAAACAATCATTTTTAGTTTCATATGGACACACTAAAAAAAAAAAAAAAAAAAAAAAAAAAAAAAAAAAAACCCTACAGGAGGTATCAACTCCCCTGATCTCTCAAAATGTACTACAGAACTAAAGTAATAAAAAAGCTTAGTATTGACATAAAATCAGATCAGACACATTGACCAATGTAATCTAAGATCCAGACATAAATCCACATTAGCTATGGACACCTGAATTTTAATAGATGTGTCTGTTTTCTAATGAAAGAGCGTGATAAAGTATGTTAATTTGAGTGAATGAGAAATAGAAGATCTGGGAAGACCTGATGGATGGGAAAGTGTGATCAGAATACGCTGTGTGAAAAAGATTAAATAAAAAGGGTTAAAAAAGGAGATATCAGCCTTTAAACCAAAACACACAAAAAGAAAATGGAGGAATAATTTTGATGCTTGTAGTTCCTCTCAACTCTCAGTAATGCCATTTTATAATCTATGTCCATCTATAGATGGACATTAGGCAAAGGTTACTTTGGGGATGCCTTTGAAAACTAAAAATGAAATTGCCTTAGGCATTTAAGCCTAACTTGTTATTATATGATTTAGTGCCCCAATCGGAACTAAAGCTACAGCTATGTATCACAACTCTCCAGAATATTCTTTACAGTAAGACAACAAGTGTATGTGCTGACTTGTATTAGTCCCACAATTGCTCAGCTGAAGCTATTCTACTAGATAGAGAAGGGACAGTGTATGGTCATGCACGGCATTTGGATGACAAAGTCTTAAGTATCTGCTTGTAGTCAAAATACACTTTGCTTAACCTCAAATCTAGTTATATATTGCATAATATCCATAGCCATTTTACTTTTCTGTTGCCATGAAAAAACACCATGACAAAGTTAACTTACAAAAGAAAACTTTTACTAGAGCACTCTGTTCCAGAGGGTTAGAGTCAATTATCGTCATTGCTGGGAACATGGCGGCAGTCAGGTAGGCCTAGCATTGGAGCAGAAGTTCAGAGCTCACATCCTTACCTGCAAGTAGGAGGAAGTGGGGAAGAGGGAAGGAAGGATGGAATGACAAGAGCTTTTTGCAAAGCGTATGCCCTGCGGCATACCTGCTCTAGCAAAGCCACGCCTCCTAATCCTCCCCAAACAGTTTCAATAACTGAAGTCAAACATTTAAATATATGAGCTTATGAGAGTCTTTCTCATTCAAACCACAACAGTACCCTGTACCTTACTCAACTCTACTATTTTCACATCTGCCCTCCTCATTACATGAGATGTCTCTACCTGAGAACACTCTTCTAGAATTTTCTATATGCCCAGTGCTTACCCAGCTCCTAGACCATATAGCAAATGTCCCTTAGCACTAGAGCTACAAAATCCCAATGTTAGGAAACAGCCTGCAGCTGATGAGCAGGAACCGTAGGCTGAGTTCTCAGTGATAATAGAGTTACTTCCAAGTAAATGATACCAGTGACTCTAACGCAGAACTTAGCCATAAGAGGACTGGTTACATATTATCAATCATCATGTTTTATGACAAAATTTGGCTCACATTTCTAAGTAATATATTTGTAATCTATAAAATAATATTTAAAGTTATATAATAATGCAAAACTTCATCAATCACATAAATGAATGCTTTTTTCTGCGCAGACAGACTGCTTTGAAAAATAACACCATGTTCAATAGAGCAATGCCTAAAATTAAATTTTAAAAAATTTTAATTGGATACTTTCTTTATTTACATTTTAAATGTTGTCACCTTTCCCAGTTCTCCACTTCCCAGAAACCCTCTATCCTATCCTCCCTCCCATTCTTTCTATGAGAATAATTTTTTTGTTTTATTATTAATGAAATCAGTATCTGCTAGATTTAAAGATGCTAGTCTTTTAAAAACTTGTTTTTAAATGTTAGAAAATCATATACTTTTCACTTAGACTATAAATATTTCCAGAAATATGTGTTTCTTTTGTGCAAAAAAATTAATTAGGAAAGTTGACCTTTCTACCATAACATCTGTTTGTAAGAAAGCAGTAAGTTCACACAATTGCCCTATGTATGGAATTTCGGTATCACCATGCCAACAACCACACACCCTGTAGCCTCAGAGATTTGTCATCTCTCCCCTGGCTCATTCTACTTACAACTCTCTCATTAAAATGCAATCTAAGAATGTGTTTATTTAAAAGATCATTTCCTTAAAAGGTAATAAACCCTCTTTGAATTTGAAAAAAAAAGAAAAAAGTCTTTTTAGAAACTGACAAGTTAATAGGGCCTAAAGTGAACAGATTCCTGGAGTGCATAAAGACGTATCAAATTTCCAATGAAGCAATATGAATCTCCCTTCCACAATGTGCACACTATCACTTGTGATTATTGGTTGCTTTTTTAAATGGAGCATTCCTTCCCCCCAGTTGACTTGAAAGCACACGTTTTCTTGATTTTTTTTTCCTTTTTCAGATTCATTTTGATGTTAAAAATGAAATACAATTTCTTTTGAACACACTTCAAAGAACACCAGTGTTGTAGGGAAAATTACTGCCTTCAATTACATGGGGAAATATCTGCCCCTTATCACTTGAATCAGTGACTCAGCTTTGCCTTGCTCAGGCAAAGACAGCAGTTGATGGGCTGTGTGGTGATGCCAAGGAAATGCATGAAGACAGCATAACTTGGAAAACAGTTCCTATTCTGGTTTCCATGAGTATTGTTTTCCTTCATCTCTGACTTGAGTTATGCATTTCCCTAGGACTGAACTAGGGTTAAGAGGTTTGGTAGAAATTGAGTTTGAGATCAGCCTGTGTGCTACATGAGAACCTGTCTCAAAAAGAAGAGGGTACTGTCTGTACTCCTCATTCATATATTGATGGAGCAGGGCAAAAGGTGTCTTGGTTTCCTGTCTCTAAATGGCTGCCAGCATAGGACCCGACCTCAGGACTTCAGGCACTCATTGCCTGAATGACCCACACCAACAGGGGAACAGTTGACAATAGCCCAGAATGGTCAGTGAGATGAGACTCTTTTCTCAGAGACAGCATTGCTCTTTGAATAATGATTAATATTTATTATTAACATTTATCTGCCAGTAAACTATTGTTAACTAAATATGCTATTTTAGGGGAACAGATGGTTATTATCAAAATATGAATTCTTTAATTTTCTTTTTTTAATTGGATATTTTCTTTATTTACATTTCAAATGTTATCCCCTTCCCTACCCCACCCCCCAGAAACCCCATATCTCATTTTCCCTCCCCTTGCTTCTATGAGAGTGTTCCCCCAACCACCCACTCCCGCCTCCTCACCCTGGCATTCCCCTTCACTGGGGCATTAAGACTTCACAGGACCAAGGGCGTCCCCTTTCATTGATCTCCAACAAGACCATCTTCTGCTACATATGTAGCTGGAGCCTATGGGTCCCTCCATGTGTACACTTTGGTTGGTGTATTAATCCCTGGGAGCTCTGGGGGATACTGATTGGTAGATATTGTTGTTCTTCTAATTTTCTATAGCAGGAAAAATCTTCACATGGCTGTTAGAGTAAATTGTACCAAGACTAGCTGTAGGCATTTCCATCAAAGTCTTGAGGTAGTTAGATCATGCAAGTATGCGTGCCTGTGATTGGTTCTCTCTATGTGCTTATACTATGACTGGGCATGGGTGGATTTTAAATTACTGTTATATAATTTGTGATCTAAGAATTAAGAATACACTAAAGGGAAAGTTCAAAATTGTACCCAGCCCCGATGGGAAATATACCACTCACTTCATGAGAGCATAGCCCATCCAATAACCTAATTATCTCTTAGGGATCCTATCACTTCTTGCTGCTGCTGTGCAGAGACCAAATGTCAACATGAGTGAAACTGAGAACAACCCGTATTCAAACTAGAGCCATATTTATGTCTTTGTTCCAAGTGACATGGTTTGCCAAAACTTACAATTCCTGGTCACATGATCAAAATAAGGATGCCTGGCATGCCCCATGCTGTGAAGATATAATAAATGTCTCCTCAGGTGGGAAGAATCCCCGTGCCACCAATAAAGGTCTGTGTGCATCTAGGAGACAAGAGGAGTTCGGTTCAGCTACTACTAAGCCTGCTGGGCTTTGCTAGAAATATACAATTTTAGCTTCCTTTGCCTCCAGCATTTTTCTACTAAGCCACAAATGTCACAAATATCTGACTGGTAAGTTTGCTTTCCTCTTTATTCACAGCTATGCACACAAAGGATACATAAAAGACTTTTAATATAAGGTGGCACATTGGATGAGGACAATCATATTGATATGAACATAAACCACTGACAATCCAACCTTGCTCCCCTCCTAATATGTCTAGATCATAAGAACTGACATTTATGCAAATCTCATAAAAAGTTAGTAATACTTACTAAAAAGCTCTCAGATACTCTCAAGAGGCATTAGAAGCAATCTGGAGTTTAGGATTCAGAAATGAAGCAAAACATAGCCATCTGGTATAGGGGTCCTATTAAAAGGAGCAGATTTAATTGTCCAAAGCATTCTGGATTACATTAGAACTATTCTAACTTGGCCAAGTAAGACTTAAAACTTGTCTGGATTATTTCCACCTGACATAACAGAACCATAGGTCAGAAGACCTAGTTTTAATCTGACTTCAACCAAGAGCTGGCTTTAAAATATTTTATTTTGTTTATTATTATTTATTATTTATTAAGTTATTTAACAGTATTTCCTGGGTAGAAATTATGTGCCATATAATGCCATGACTGTCATTAGAGACAAGCAAAGTTAAATGTGCCCACTTTCACAAACTCTGTATTCCTAGAGCAGTAACAAATACTATCATAATATTTGTAAATAAACACTATAAATGAAAAGTATTCAAGTACGGATGCTGACCAGAGCCTACAGAGGTAGGAAAGGCCCCCTGAGGATGTAGCATTGAACCCAGGCATTGTGAGGTTTGCATAGTAGAATCACCTGAAACCTTGAAAGTTATGAACAGCTGACCTTCACCAGATCACTGAAACTGAACCTAATAATAATAATGATGATGATGATAGCAATAATAATATAGCACTTATAACATTAACATTATTTTATAATAATCTAAATAATACTATTTATGAAAACTTCTCCACATCATTATTTAATGCCTGTACCAAGGGTCACTTATTTCAGATGATCTCAGAGGCCAGAGAAGTTTAGTACCAAGCAGAGGGAGGGATTTTCCAGTCAGAAGAATTACCTTTGCTATGCACCAGAGTAAGCTTCTCACATGTGAGAAATAAAAGGGGACAGGGGAATGGGTTAGCTCAGGCACTGGATCTTAGCTGAGGAAAGGATGCTGTAGACTTTGGAATTTTACCCTTTGTCTAATGGAGATCTGTTCAACGGATAATCATGAGCTGGCATGGCCAGGAACTGCAAGTCACTACAGCCCCTCTATAGAAAGGTCACTTGAGGAACTGAAGATGGGTGAAGTAACAGAGGGTGATGAAACATAAGGGATAATTTTTACAGTATTTCAGGAGTGAACCTAGTGTTATCTGAATTACATAAAGGGAAAAGTGATACACAGCACAGGGTGGGAAGACTCCTGGGTTTGTGGCTTGAACTTCTGGCGAAAGAATACACAGTTAATGAGATGTTTAACACCAGAGAACAGGATGACAGGTTGGTCTGTACCTGTAAGTGGGAAGTACCATGAAATAGCCAGGTAAAGGTTTCAAGTGGGCAGCTGGAAAAACAAGTCTTAGCAAAAGGTCTAGAAATACATTAGATCAAGAGAATATGAAGCTATGCAGGATATGACAGCTTAGAATAAGATTAGTCTAATCCCAGTTAGCTCTAGCCTCAATACTATTACAATATCATAAAATGAAGGGGCCAGACCAGCGTATCTCAAAGTTCAGTGTGCTTCAGAACCATTCTGGAGCTCATAACAGCATTCCTTGTCAGGTCCACTTCCCACAGTTTCTGGTGATGGAGCCCGTGAATCTGCATTTTTACCAAGCTTCCCAAATGACAGAATGCTGCCCACAGGGGCTACATCTGAGAACTTCATGATCTGAGATCTCGTTTCCATCTTTAATGATCTATGGTAATAGAACCGTGCCATCTGTAAAAAGTCACCAAAAAACCTGTTCAAATGCCAAGTACAGATTTTATTACGGTCAGATGAAAAGAGTTTTAGTAAGAGAGAGAGACAGAAAGAGAGAGACAGAGAGAGATGCCCACAGAAAAACTTGAAAACGGTTTTATGTCTTCATGATTTATTTATTTATTTATAATGCCAGACAAATTGGACAATTGACAAATATTTTCCAACCATCTTATACATGCAGAGTCTTTTTCCTCAAGATTAATTGTTAGCTCTCTCAGAGTAATATGAATCTACTGTGCTGGTGGGGTTTGCAGCTGCATTTTAAGAACCTAATGAGATTCAGAGATTTTAGTTCTGAGAGCATCATTTTATCTCATGTTGCAGAGGAAGCCTCAGTTGTGACAGTGATGGAAGCAAGGTCTATCATCATGATAGAGCAATGTGCTGCCCACCACATACTCCTGTTTACTTGAAATCAGCCCTGTTGCAATACCACTCTGCCTTGCTCATTGTGTCATCTCACTCAGACATGATGCGACAGGAGTGAATAGCTGATTATTTAACGGAAAGAGTAATGTACAGTATGAGCTACATAAAAGCATGCATTTCCTTGTTACACTCACTCAAGGCTACATTCCCCAAAGTTGGGATTCACATTCCTTTATAGAATGGCCAGAGTAAATAAAGTTTTCAACTTCAGTTCACTTCTTCTTTGGATGGTTTGGTGGATTAGCCAACCTGATATTGCAAAAAGGAGACAGCTAAATAAACTTTTCAACGCCACTGAGAGGACTATAATAGTTCATCTAGTTTTGAAAGCAGCCCTGTGGTATTATCAGTTAAGATATACACTTTCTTTCAAAGTCCCATCTCCAAACAGGTTATGTTTGCATTCAAGGATCATATCAATGACCTGGCTGAATGAAATGATAGATTCACTCTGTGGGGGGAAATGATTAAGGCCTTTTATAAGCTTCCCAAAAGTGAATAGCTATCTCTTGTTTTAGTCTAGGATTGACTCTTACATTTAAAGTGACAATAATCAATGTTCCAGTATGCCATGAGATTAAAAAGTATTATTTTCTATTCTTTTTCCACTATACAAATACACAGAAATAGTAACATTGCTTCTAGCCCTGAGTTTCAAAGTCCAGGGTTATTTAGTTGATAAACTGGTTTGTTCAGTGATGACACACCTTTGCTGGACTGGACACAGATTTAGTTGAAATCTGAACATCCTTCCTAACTCAAGCTAATTAAAGGACAACTGATCTTTATTGTCTAGTACAGAGAAAGCTATAAATGATCTGGTCTGGACAATGAAGATCTTGCATGGGAGCTATCCCAATATCATAAACCCTCTGCCCTTCATGAATAACAAGGGAAGGGCATAAAATCTTGGTGTGACTTAATGTGTTTAATCCATTTGCTTCCCATGAGAAATAAAAACAAATATTACTTTTTATAATTCTTCAGTCTATTAATTTTGATTATGAAGATTTCTTCATCATATAAAGAGGAATTTGGTGGAGGCCTCCAGTTACATACGATTAAATGACAGACAAAGAAATTCAAACATATTAGGTGACTATTCCAAATTGGGCTGTGGTTCTCAGTATAAAAGCACATACATACACACAAATGGTAGATATACATGGTAAAGAAATAAAAGTGATATTTTTTGAGTTTTTTCATAGGTAGCTGAATTACTCATATTATGGGACAAACAAATATCAAAGGAAGATTAGAGATTTATTTAAAGTATAGATTTAGGGCCTGGTGTGATGGCTAAGTGAGGAAAGGCACTGGACACCATCTCTGACGACCTGAGCTTGACTTTCTAGAGCTACAACATTTGAACATGACAGGAGAACACTGACTTGTACAAATTGTCCTCTGACTTTCACATACAGATTGTAGCACACACACACACACACACACACACACACACACACACACACGCAGAGGCAGAGCAAACAACATAAAAATAAAATAAATGTAAGAATAATTTTAAAAGAACATGTAAACGGAAAGGTTCCCCTTTCTTTCTCTACTCCCAAATTTTGTATACTAACATTCTTCAACAACTCTAGTTTAGATTAAAAGAAACCTTTAGCCAAATTAATAATAAAATGACTTGAGTTTCAAGTTCCTCTATCTTAAATACTTTACACAGAGTATGCTATTTGATTACCACAAGAAATTATGTAATACAGAGAGGAGGGCATTTCATTCTCATTTAGCAAACAGGGATATCAATTTACACAATTTACCCAATGGTCACAATAAATAAATTTAGGAGTATGATCCTAAACTAGATCATCCAGTTTTCTTATCCCATTTTCTTAAAGAATATTGTCTCCTCCCATCACGATAAAGAACAGCAGTAGATAAATGAGCATTTCAGTGCCTACTCTGTGTTCATGCTGAGGAAGACATCAGAGAACTAAGACCTAGTCTATGACCTCATGATGTGAAAATGGATCCAGAAAACACAGATTTTACAAGTAAGTTGTATGAGGCTATGTGTAATTACCTAAGAAATTCTGTGACCCAGAGCACTATGGGAATTCTAAAGAAAGATGGTGAGTCCTAAAGAGAAGTGGCTCAGAATCCCTAAGGAAATGGTATTGCAGCTGCCCTCTCCATCATGCATCATCCATCTGGAAAGAGAATAGGCTTACATGTAAGGGCACAACACCAACACACTTAGGGACAGACACAGTGACAGAAGGGGTTGAAAGTCATGAGACAGGGATCCCACCGACCCACTCACAGCAGAATGTGCACTTGGGAAATTCACATAGATACCTGGGAGTTCAGGCACCCAGGGCTCAGTATATTACAGTGGCAACCCTACTTCTGACATTGTGAGAACAACCGCTGATAAAATCAAATTGTCTCTTTGAGTTCAATTCCTTTCATAGCCATTTTCCTATTACTATGGCTACTAATAAAATTATTGTAGAAAAGTTAAAACAGAAAATGCACTTTCTAATATGCATTTCTTTTAACTAGATTCACTCCAAAACATGTCTTTGATATCCAGACACCTATAACCCAGGGAAAAAAAAGACACTCTACCTTAGTTCTTCAATTCTCTGTAATTTTTTATAGGAAAACAAAACTTCACTAACAGTACACCTTATTATTATTTCAAGGGATAGGTAACTTCAGGGGAGTATGGGGAGCTTAAAAAGGAGCAAACTGAATAGTGTGTTTTAAGGTGTTTTAAGGTGAGAAAGATCATCTAAGCATTTTAAAATAAATTGGGAAACGTTTCCTATATTCATGTAGGAAGTTAAAGGTACCGTAGCAGGTCAATTTACAATTTCTGGCATGAAGGTTTGTTCCAGTCTTGAAGGAATTGGGGTCAGAGAGTACAGCCTCTCTTTCTTTATCAGGCAATAGATCATGTAGTGACAGCTCCTGAGACTAGATACCACCTTCAGAATCCTATGGCTGCAGGAAGATCGGCATGAGGCACAGCACTGGTTCCCATCTAGAGAGAAGCTTAGAATGGTCTGCATGTAACAATAAACTCTTTAAAATCACCTTGAGACACGAGGCAAACGAAACAAAAAGACAAACCAATGAACAAAACAAAAACAAAACAAAACAAAACAACAACAACAAAAAAACCTCCCTGGCTTTGTTAAGGATAATTACTATTTCAATTTACACTATTCATTTTGCTGATTCTCCACTCAAAGGAGAAACACTCAGCTAAATTGGACAAACAGCTAAATTGACACAGGTAAAAGGAAAATACAAACCAAACTCTCCTACCTTCTGAGATTAGACACTGGGACATCAGCTGAGGTATTTCTTTATCAACAAGGATGCTCTTAACAAAAGGAAACACTTCCCAATTAAAATGTTTTCTAAAGAAATCAGTGATTGTACAAATTTATTTTCTTACCTATAAAAGCTCCAATGATTATTTGGATTGATGAGGTCTGATTAAAGATGATACCTCCCCAAGTATGTCAAAGGAAATGGTTGCCAGGAGGTGCTTGCCAGCTGTGACCAGAAGGAAATGTGCCTAGGATTAGTAAACCCTAGGTGGCATAAGCTGTCATTACAACTGGGATGCTCTGAACCTTACAGGTGAAGACAAGCAGGGGTGGGGGTGGAGAGCAGGTGGGGAGGGCAGCATGTGACATTTCCTAAAGTGCTAGACTGGAACCTCGCTGTAATGAGAGACGGAACAAAGTCTCTTGTCTGATTTAGACAAGATTTTAATAGATGGCGGGGAAAGACCTAAAACCTCATGCTGAACCCTCTAGAGCAATATTGTTTGTTTATTTGTTGAATTAAAAGGAGAAGTTTCTTCACTGAAATGTATATTTGAGATTGGGGGAAAATGTGATTTTTAAGACACTATAGTTTTCTTGATTTTTTTCAATCTCCCTAAACATTGTTCAAAGAGAAAATGTCTCTCTATAAGTATAATTTTGTGTGAAAGCTTACATTTTAGAGAAATTAAAGTGATAAATTTTTAAGATAAATTCTTCAGAAAGTGCATAAGGCAAAGAGGTACCATGAAATAGGAACATGTAAGAACTTGGAAAATGTGCCAAGGTTTCAAGATTCTTAAATTTTCATAGCATTCTAAAAAAAGCACTCACTTAAAATAAATTAAAAATAATAAATAATAATTTTCCATCTGCTATAAAGGACTAGATACTAAAGCTGGATTTGAATATGATCAATCACAGATGTTTACTGTTCTTTGACGATGCAGCCTCGAACTCTGGAGCATCATCTACACTACCTAGAAATCAGGCTGAGAGCAAAACTACAGATGTGCGCATGCTACTCTGAGGAATAAAGTGCTCAGTTTTCAATACTGACTTTTATGTTTTTGTCAGATGGTTTTTTTCACAAAACTTAAATTTTCAATAAAATTTTCAATATTTTATAATAAAATTCAAATATGATACACTAAAAAAGCAATATCCAAAATGTGACTTCAAATACATCTATATTTCTTTCCATTGACTTTATATATAGATATATAATTTAATATATTTGTATTTATTTATATATTCATACATACTTAATATAAATTTAAAAGAATGAAAAGGGAAATCTGGAAATAGCTGAAAAGAATATATAAAGAGCAGTGAACAGATGGACAGAGAGAGTCAGATCTATGAGAGGGAAGTGTCTGTCTGAAGTGCCAGGCAGCATCCTGCAGCGGGACAGAGGTGCTCTCCAGTTTGGACCAAGAAACTGTGAACAGTGAATTCTTTTAAGTCAAGTTCAGTTAATTGTGGAGTATTTTGTGCCTCATTTATTTCCCCAATCTTTATTTGTATTTAAAGAATAGATATTTACTTTGTAATGCACAGTCTTTTAAAATGAAAAGGAAGGAAAGTATGCTATCAGAGGATGTCACATATTATTTTCTTACATAAATAGCTCTGAAGTATTTGGATCTACAGGATTGTACCACCAAGCACAGATGAAGATTCCCTTTTCAAGTCTTTACCTGGAAAGGCCACACAAAATGCCCTCATCTTCTCCTCACAGGGACTCTTGGCCACTCTCTTCTTGCACATATACTGACTAGATGAAGACATTTCTTAGATTTTTTTCTTCTAATAAATCAAATATATTGTTAGCTAAGATCTCAGTTGATTTTTGCATTGAGATGTTGATTAGCATAAAAATCTTTACAGGTGAAAGTAACTGCAACCCTGTTTGAAAGTAACTGGAACATGAGAATATTTGTCTCAAACAATAGAAGTCTAGAGGTAGGGAGATAAAGGGTAGGTTGATTTGGTAGATAGATCAAACTATTCACCAAATCTCAGAACCCACCTAATCTCAGAATCCCGTGTTTCTTCTTCTCAGTTTAGGCACCTGTAACTTTGGCATCGTCTTTAGACACAGCACAATGGAACTACAGCAGGTTCAGAAACATTTGACAATGTCGTACTAACCTGTAGCTGTTTCCTGTTCTACATTTTCCTTGATCATAACACTGTTTCTCAAAGATCATCCTTGTACTTCATTGGCCAATGTTGACTCATCTCCATTTCTCAAAGACTCACCAGGATGGTCATTCAGTTAATGAAACCATCAAAGCAGTTACAAGTTATGAAGCTAGTAGATTTTATGAAAGGTTTCCACAAGGAAAAAAAGCTGGTTTAGGAAGAGGTAAATAGTAGAAAAAAAAACTTTTAAAGGATTCATTTAGGACAAAGAAAGAATGAAAGCTAGCTGGAAGGCAAAGAA
Source organism: Apodemus sylvaticus (assembly GCF_947179515.1). Taxonomy (NCBI): domain Eukaryota; kingdom Metazoa; phylum Chordata; class Mammalia; order Rodentia; family Muridae; genus Apodemus; species Apodemus sylvaticus. The sequence continues at coordinate 53,371,822 of NC_067486.1, forward strand.
TTCTTCCACATAGGATATCTACATGATGCCTAGATGCCTAGTTATATATATATATATATATATATATATATATATATATTCCTGGAACTTACATAGTAATGTTTTAAAAGTTTATTATAAATTGAACACCTGAATAAATAGCACATATTTGCATAATTTTTCTCTTCTGAGAAAGCCAGTAAACTCTTAAGAGCTCAGTTTCTGGTAAGTTCATTTCTTAAGCATTTCCTGGGACATCCTGTTTCTTTCCTGCAAATGGCCTGCCTACAGAGAGCCTTGAGACAGCCCACTTAAGAATAATGGCTATGCTCTTAGGCACTTAATCTCATCAGCAACTAAGGAAAGGGCACTATGTTGGCATTGCAGGTGGCTTCCAATAGTCTATCTCGCTACTATCCCCTGTGTATATTTGTGGGTCCACAAATCTAGTGGTCATTCAGTGTCCCACCATTGGTTGGACAATTTGATTTGTTGTTGTTGTTGTTGCTATTAACAAAGTCCGGTTGCAATATTTATGGATAATTGATGTGTTCATGGAAACACACCATTGGGAGTGACATTTACAGGGTATTGTTCTCTATAATAGTCACTTTAAAATGACAGAGATGAATTATTTTTATTTCCACACAGCATGGGAACAGAGAGGCTACAATGGTTTCCTGGGATCAGAAATGACACTAAGTGGCAAAGACAAACTACTATTTGGACATGAAGAGACGGTCTCATCTGCCCAAGAGAAAAGAAGGTGAGGACTGCACTGGTCTCTGCCTGCTTTAGCTTTCTTGTCTCACCCTAGCCTAGTGCAGAGAATGTCTTTAAACTCAAAACCTCATGAAGTATTTTGATGAACCTGCTGGACCTTACAATGATTTTACAAAGGAGAGGGGTGGGGCCTCGCCTGGTCCAACTTTGCCATTCTAAGAAATGCAAAGTTCCACATGAAATAGAGCTTGCCAGCTGTCACATAGACCATTACAGTAGGGTGACATAGAGGCAGCGAAGCCAAAGAAACGAAACCAAGAGATTTTTCATACCTGTGAGAAGTTTGTGTGCCACAGATAAAACAAACATTGAAGGTAAAGAATGACAAAATATTCCTTGCTTTCAATTTCCAGTCAATTACAAGTTAAGATTTGAAGCTTTCTAATGAGAAATAGAGTTGAGGAGCCTCTGCACCCCATTGAAAGTGGAGCCATCTTCTATCAAGAAATTTGACTCATCTCAACATGCACATACTCCAAGTTCTCTTCTACCTCCAGGATTAGAGATGCTGTGAGAAAACTGGTTTGTCTTCACACCTAGGAAAACAATCGACTCTTCCCTGCCCTTGTTAAGTAGAGAATGAAGATGACTGTCTTCTTTTAGAGGAAAGAAGGAACTCAAAAGTTGGCTATTGGTGCAGGCTCCTGGTAGCTCAACTTGGTTCCAGAACCAATGGCCTATGACAGCTTCAGGGCTAAGCGAACCATGTGCTATCACCACAAACATTTTTATTTATCATTAAAAGAGAAGCTCCTATTGTCTCTTTCTTAATAATGACTGACAGAAAAGCTCTCAAAGCCCAACTTCAGTGCTATATCAGGAGAGATTAGAGATCTAGATCTAACTTCAATAACTTTTTGATTTTTATATTATTGTAGTTTCAAATATTTGCCAAAGCAGAGGTGACCTTAGTTACCTAAGAAAGACTGGCTGACACACTTGTGGTGACAGTTCTTTCCCATGTCTAGGCCATCACTGATCTATGCTATACCTGCTGTCTTGCTCCATAGTAGAGCTATTAAAAAGCAAGAACACTTTTTAATTGCTCATCAAAATTTGTATTTAACATATAATTATCTAGGAATAATAGACATTTCTATAGTTCTTAAATGCCCATTCTCCTAAAGAAATATTTTCAGCCTGTATGTTTTCAGCTATAATCCCCAAAATGCCTCTGGGTATTTTGCCATCAACCTTTTTCCCCCATCTAGTTAAGTTTCTTTTTGGCACTCTGAACTATTCAAAAGAAACACTTTAATAACAAGAAACATTTGTATTTTGCTTTGCTTATTTTTTAGATGCAAGCTTAATGTTTTCAAAAGGACCACAAGAAAAAGCAGCTGTGAGCTCTTTATCCAGATTGTATTTTACTTATCACCACATTTCTACCTGTCTCATTAAAACAGGAGTGTTTTGTGATGCTTAACTTTGTAGCATTCCCCAGAACTCCTGTGAATGTCTTCTCTTGTATCTTTTCAAGATTATGGAGCCTCTGGTGCATTTCTCCATATGACCTCATTCATCTTGATAATCCAGAGATCTTCCAGTAATCACACTTTAGAGATAACATTTGCAGCTGGCATTCCAGGGATTGTAATGGTCTCACCCTTGTTTTAACACTTTGGAAGCTAATGCACTCAAAGGTGATAGGAGGTATTGCTGTAACCCCTAATCCTACGTCCCCTCTCACATTCATTCTGCAAGGTTGCCAAATCTCATGGTCCTATATAAATGGAAATGATTGAGCCAAGTCAGTTTGTAAAGTTCTTCTGACAGGTTTCATCCTTTCTTCCAAATTTAAGATGCTTTAAACTCTGCATCCATTACATCCCTGCATTTAACAGCATTGAATGTCCACAGGCTGGTTCTAAGAAACAGGGGCTGAGAGAAATGGGCTTATTATCCCAAGCCTCATGCCTCCCTATGGGAGACTCTAAACAAGAATTTGAAGATACTGGAGCTCAACTGTAACTTCAAATGTCCTCAAATCATGTCCTAGTGTCAGCCTTCCACAGAATTTGACCAATCACAGTCTTGAGCAGATGGACAATCATTTTATAAGGTTCAGGTTAGACCTCCATGAACAACTCCAACTTAAGGGACAAGAGACTCATGCATCCTTTATTGTTCATCTACTTCATGACTGAAAACCATCTGTAACATATGGAGAATAAGATAAGCCGAGAGCCCACGGCCGATAGATGCACCCATCTACATTATAATCCAGAACACATTTTTCATTTATTTCAGAACTTCTAACCCAAAATGAAATCAGACTAATGATACTCCTCAGGTTAAATTACAGGAGTTGGCATTTATCCATACCCTGAATTTCACCATGTCTTTGCAATGATTAACAAAAGAAATTATTAATTATGACGGATTATTGAGTCAGAAAGACATCCTCTCGTATGTCTTCACAGAGGGATTACCGGCTCACGTCAAAGGGTCTAGGTTTTATTTTCTTTAGGGCTCTCTGCTCTGAGCTTTCCTAATGGCTTCATCAAGTTACATCTGCATCAAACTTCACCAGCATTCCTTTCCCTCCTCAGACTGAAGCTGGTTATCTCTTGTCTTCTTGATAGTAGCCATCCACATGGCTGTGAAGTGACAACTCACCTGGTGTTGATCTGCATCCCCACGGTGATGAGTGATATTGGATTTTCAATACTTTTTTCACATACCTATTGGCAATTTTTAATCGCCTCTCATAAATGCTCGTTTAAGGTCTTTGGCTTTATTGTCCAGACTTGATCTAATCCCAAATCCTCTCTATCTGCGTGTGGGGCAGGGGGAGGAGGGTGGAGTGTGAGGAGGAACTGCATGAGGGGTTACTGGGAAGCGAGGGAGGAATGGATACCTGGATATAAAGTGAGCAAATGAATATTTTTTTAAAAAACTGTTTATTAGCAATGTCACACAGAGAAGGTAAAATTTTTACACTGAAATATTTTAAGCAAAGGGTTATACTCACATTAAGGATTTTATTTTTGTTTACCTCCTTTGCCAATATTAGCTTATAAATTGCTGCAGTAAGCATTGTTTTATTATAAGTTAAAGAAGCAATTTGCTTATAAATATTTAAAGGATACCACCATATTATGCCTTATGATAGAAGAAGCACACATATTAAACAAAATTTATACCTCCACAAATATAGAAAAGAAAATATGTTTAAATATGACCTAATTCTTCAGCATTAGAGATATATTACAATGACTTTAAATACAGTCTATAAATTTCTAGGACAAGAACTTGAATATAAAACCACAAACTATAGTATTTAAAACAAATGTGTCACTTGAACAAATGAGTGACATCTGTAGCAAAGCAGATTGTGAAATTGGAAGACTAATATAGACATGTAAACATGCATGTACACACAGGTGAACACACATATACACAAACACATACATAACTACACATTTAACAAGTATATACAGTTACTCCAATGCCACAATAATGTCAGCATGTTTGTCTGAATTGCACATGTTATTATGAGCAAGCACAAACAAATAAGAGTCTCTATATACCCATATATATAAGGATTAAAATACGACCATTTATCTTTTCAGTTTCACATTAATTTAGTGAAATCCTGAGATGTCTACTAGGACAATTTGCCTGAGAAAAGCTGCAGTAAAAGACCAAGATATAACTAATATCCTAAGTCACTGAAATACGGGCTCATTCATATACAATTGAAGCGAGGTTTTTTTTTTAAGTGGGTAGTTATTTGAAATTAATTGCTGAGCTAAAAGTTTGGGTAATTCTTATAAACAGTTCTTACAAATTTTTCTACACTATACTATCATTTGGGACATAAATGTTCAGGTTTTTCATCTCTGCCTTATAAATTTATTTCTAAAACAAGATCCCAGTCAATATATTCTATAATTAAGTACTTTTATGGGCTTTCAAGACACATTAGTGCATTACTCAGAAGAATTATTTTAGGAATAAACTCAATGAGTACTGTGGGGAAATATGAAGGTGTAAGGGAAAAGGTACCTATTTTCTACCCCACAGTGTCAGCTGTGAAGACGACTCCTGTTAAGTATTGACATTCTTAAGCTGGCCTTTAGCTCCTGGGAAAAGCCAACAGGAAGGACTGATAACTTCTATACATATAAAGATTAGGGGGGATTTTGCTAGTAATCTTTCTTCCCCTTTCCCTCCTTCTCCCATTTCCTAGAGAGTTGAACGCGTGATTAAATAAACTGGTGTTTCTATGAAACAGAGATAATTGTGACATGGAGATTCTTACAAGCAGAGAGGAAATACCCACTACTAATGCAGCTAATGTCTACCTCCAATTATTCATCTACATAAATCCTATATTTATCTATTTACTAAATATATGCATGCAGTTTTTTTTTAAATTAGATGTTTGCTTTATTTACATTTCTTTTTTTTATTCGATATAATTTATTTACATTTCAAATGATTTCCCTTTTCTAGCCCCCCCACTCCCCGAAAGTCCCGTAAGCCCGCTTCTCTTCCCCTGTCCTCCCACCCACCCCTTCCCACTTCCCCGTTCTGGTTTTGCTGAATACTGTTTCACTGAGTCTTTCCAGAACCAGGGGCCACTCCTCCTTTCTTCTTGTACCTCATTTGATGTGTGGATTATGTTTTGGGTATTCCAGTTTTCTAGGTTAATATCCACTTATTAGTGAGTGCATACCATGATTCACCTTTTGAGTCTGGGTTACCTCACTTAGTATGATATTCTCTAGCTCCATCCATTTGCCTAAGAATTTCATGAATTCATTGTTTCTAATGGCTGAATAGTACTCCATTGTGTAGATATACCACATTTTTTGCATCCACTCTTCTGTTGAGGGATACCTGGGTTCTTTCCAGCATCTGGCAATTATAAATAGGGCTGCTATGAACATAGTAGAACATGTATCCTTATTACATGGTGGGGAGTCTTCTGGGTATATGCCCAGGAGTGGTATAGCAGGATCTTCTGGAAGTGAGGTGCCCAGTTTTCGGAGGAACCGCCAGACTGCTTTCCAGAGTGGTTGTACCAATTATGCATGCAGTTTTTAATTTGTGCAAAATTAGTGAGACCAGTTTTAAAAGTCTTTTTCCTTAGCTCTAGTAAAGACATAGGTAAGAAATATTACAAAATCACCAACAAGAAATTAGAATTTTTTTTAATAAGGTTCACCAGGACAGGATAAAACCATACAACTTTAAAATGCTATCTTAACATTTAAGAATTCTTAAAGATTTCCTATTGGAAATAGCCTGTGGGTGGATTTTGCCAGTAACCTTTCTTCCCTTTTCCCATCTTTATCCCATTTCTTAGAGAGTTGGACATGTGATTAAATAGGCTGATGTGTCTACAAAGCAGAGTTAGCTGTGAAATAGCTTCCATGTACTCAGGCAATTGAGATCTTTGGCATGGACCATGACCAGTGATGAACCTCCATCACCTAGTAAACATTAAATAATCAATTATTGTTAGACTAGGTCCACTTTCTATCCTATCTGTAATTCTCAAATGGCTCAATCAAAAACATATGTTTATAGTGAGCAAAATAAATCTTTTTTCAGACTCAGTAATCCATATTTCAAAAGTAAAATAAATACCTTTCAATATCTTTGAAAAAAGAATATTTTTCCAAAGTTAATCATTTTTTAAATTTGAAATATATTCCCAAAAGGCATTTTTGTCGGTTAACATTCTACTATCCAGTAGAAAAAATACAGATAAAGAAAGTTTGGAAAATGTGCAAATCTACTTCTGAAAAATTAAACTTTAATTACTAGACTGTGAACTCAGTGTCATTGACACATAGCACCATGCTAATGCATACATTCCTGTTTAAAATTTAAATTCTGAACCACACTTTTCTTTTTAGGTTACTCATCCTATGTAATCTAATAACGCCTTGAACTCTTACAACCAAATATGATTTTAGAAAGATGGAAGCAATTGCTCTCATAAACTCATCTCTGCTTCCTAAAAATAGTATGCTCTATTTTTCTCTACATAGATGCCCTTCAATAGATTAAATACTTAAAACAAAAATCAGAGATAGAGACGGAATGAGGAATTGGAACTCTGTGAAGGATAGTGATTGTCTTGAAAACACAAGATGTAATGATGTACAAAGGAGAGAATAAGCATTATCCCAAGGGGTTTATTTCCATTTGGTGTACGGAAACCAATCAGTACTTAAATGGATACCAGTATCAGTTCCTTTTAATGTTCATGGCAACTGTGTGGGAGAGAATATTTCCAACTTTATAGATGAAAAATAGAACAAAGTTTTAAAAAAAAAGGGAAGAAGAAAAAACACCTAAGATTCTATAATAGTCAACCTGAGAATGCCACTCAAATTCATCTGATCTAGGGGTCTGCAGTTATTCTTTTCTGGATAAGAGATCAGGGACAAGATCTGCATAAGAGACCAGATAAAAAGAGATTCTTCCAGAAAACAGGAAGTATCTGGGTGTCCATCTCAGGACACTGAGAAAATTACAAAATTTTACTACTTTTCAATAGCTCATGATATTCAACTTAAAATAATTCTATTGATTGTTGCAATAATTTGGGGGGGACCTTTCTCATTGTATAGAATAGAAAACCATGAAAGTCTTACCAGATTTTTATTGTTGAACTTTTTAAGACCATTAAAACAGTTCCTTAATCTAGCTCTAAAATACTATGCTACTCTATTAGAAAAATGATGCATCATGCATGTGATTTTTTCTTCAGTTCTCTGAAATAGCAGTTAAAAATCAGAATGACATCATCTCTGTTTCATTAGAATTCTTATTTAAGTTGGATATTTTTGGCTTGTTGGTTCTGTTTCTCACCAGAAAAATGAAGCCACACTTGAAAGCCTGTGCCGGAAGAGAAGTTATTGATACACTTAACTTTTACTTCTCAGCATTCTGGAACAACATTTTTAGAGATGTCTTCATTTGCACAGCTTTAGCATGCATGGCTTGGCCTGACACCATAAATTAATAAGCATTCCAAAGATCCTGATAGGAACAGAGTGTAAGCAGCAGATTGTCCTGAAAAAGAAGCTCTATATCTTGAGAATCCAGAAGGTCCTACCTGGCTACAGGAAGTGGTCACTTCAGATTCCATATCCACTACTAATAGGAATTTCAACTAGAGTCACCCCCATAGAAACCTTCAGGCCTCCCCACTGTCCTAGGTCTCTGGAACAACCTAGAGATGTTACCCTTCCCCCACCTCCAATTTCTGTTCTATCTACCCAGATCCTCACCACCATACCCTGCTCCTATCCCCATCTTGTCTCCCACTGAAATCCATGCCTCCTTCAACCTCCAACACATATTTTATTTCCCTTTCTAAGAAAGATTCAGCCATCCTTTCTTAGGACTTCCTTGGGATTATCCTGTACTTATGACTAATATCCACTTATCAGTTAGTACATATCATGCATGTTCTTTTTGGTCTGGGTTACCTCACTCCTGATATTCGCTAGTTCCATTCATTTGCCTGCAAAATTCATGATGTCCTTCTTTTTAATAGCTGAGGAATACTCCTTTGTGTAAATGAACCACATTTTCTTTACCCATTCTTCAGTTGAGGGATGTCTAAGCTGTTTCCAGTTTCTGGCTATTATAATACAACTGCTATGAACATAATTGAGCAAGTGTTCTTATGGTATGGTGGGGCATCTTTTGGATATATGTCCAGGAGTGGTAGAGTTGGGTCTTGAGGTAGAACTGTTCCCAATTTTCTAAGAAACTGCCAGACTGATTTAAAAAGTGGTGGTAGAAGTTTATACTCCCACCAGCAAGGAAGAAGTGTCCCCTTTGCTCCACATCCTCACCATCAAGTGTTGTCCCTTGATATTTTTTTCTTAGCCATTCTGATGGTTGCAAGCTAGAATCTCAAAGTTGTTTTGATTTGCATTTCCCTGATGACAAAGGACGATGAACAATTCTTTAAGTATTTCTCAGCCATTTAAGATTTCTGTTTAGCTCTGTACCCCATTTTTAATTGGGTTATTTGGGTTGTTGATGTCTAACTTATTGAGTTCTTTATATACTTTTGATATTGTCAATGGAGGGATAAGGACAATCAACCCACCCACAAAACCTTTGTCCTGCCTACAAAATGTTCAGTGACAAAGAAAGAGCAGAGACAGAAGGAATGACTAACCAATGACTAGCTCAAATTGCGACCCATCCCATGGGCAAAACCAACCTCAGACACTATTAATGATAATGCTATGCTTGTAGACAAGAGCCTAGAATAACTACCACTGAAAGGATCCACCTAGCAGCTGACTCAGATAGATGCAAAGACTAAACATTAGATGAAGCATGGGGAGTCTTGTGGAAGAGTCCGGGGAGGATTGAGGGCCTCGAAGGGGACAGGAACTCTACAGGAAGACCAACAGAGTCAACTAACCTGGATCCTTGGGGGCTCTCAGAAACTGAATCACCAACCGAAGAGACAGCACAAGGTGGGCCTAGGTACCCTGCACATAGGTATCAGATGGTCAGCTTGGTCTTCATGTGTGTCACCAAACAACTGGATCAGGGGTGGTCCCTGAATTTGTTTCCTACCTATGGATTTCATTCCCTTAACTGGGCCATCTTCTCTGCCCTTAGTGAGAAAGGATGGGCCTACCCTGCAGTGACTGGTGTGAGAGGGCTCCCCTTCTCAGTGAAAAAGTAGAGGGGTTGGGGAGAGGAACAGCAAGAGGGGAGACTAGTAGGAGGAGGGCTGATATTCAGATGTTAAGTTCATTAATTAATTAATTAAGATCTAGAAGCTAAAAGAGGATGGCACAGGTGTGGGGGTAGGGGGAATTGTTAATGAGCACAGCAGATTTCAAATGCTCACATTCATCTTTCTAAGGCCCAGAAGGTACCATTAATATGGCGACCTGCAAGGCAAACTCTCAGCAAAGTGTGTTGTCACTCAAATAGGCTATGAACATATTAAAGACCATCTCTGGTATCACACTAGTTGAAAGCTAAACAGGACTCAAGATCAAGAGAAGATATTCTCTTGAGCACAAAGGAATTTTAACTAGTGTTTCCAGTCATATTTTTGCCAGCCTCGTCCTCTTTGACCTTATTTTGTGGATCTCCCCGGTGACATCAACCTTTCACTTCTTTCTGGTTTCATTACATCAGTGTTCAAACTTGGCCATAATAATTTCCTTTGGAAGTGTGCTGTGTTTGTCCTGCTAGACAAGATTCTGCTGGTAGTGATGACAGCTTCTTCACATGTTCTACAACTTGCCCTGTAGTCGTTTGTATCCACATGGTTCAGGGCTGGTTTTATCCACAGACAAGTCTCCCAGGCAGAGTCTTGTCTCACAATCCACTTTCCTATGCCAGACACTTCATCTAATCTCTCAGTTCTCAGTTTACTCAAAAGGAACTCATCATTTTCCTCTCTGTATTAGTTAGGTTTCTGTTGCAGGGATAAAATCATGACCAAAAGTAGGCTTGGGAAGGAAATGGCTTATAAAAGATGAAATGTGATATTTCACCTTATATTTCTAGGTAACAGTCTACAACCTAGGGAAATCAGGACAGGGACTAAAGCAGGTACCTGGAAGCAGAAGTTGAAACAGAGACCATGGACAAGTCCTGCTGTGGATTGTGCTTTCAACGCCTTGTTTGTCAACTTGACAAATAAATATATCACTGATAAAACATAACCTTTTCTTCCTTGTTTATTCCTGAGATCGTGTGTCAACATTACAACATAAAATTCTTTTTTTTCCTTTTTCAATTATATTCTTTTTTATTCGATATATTCTTTATTTACATTTCAAATGATTTCCCCTTTCCTTGATCCTCCTCCCCAAAAGTCCCATAAGCCCTCTTCCCTCCCCCTGTTCCACCATCCACCCCTTCCCACTTCCCTGTCCTGATATTCCCCTACACTACTGTACTGAGCCTTTCCAGAACCAGGGGCCACTCCTTCCTTCTTCTGGGACATCATTTGATATGTGGATTGTGTCTTAGGTATTCCAAGCTTCTCAGCTAATATCAGCTTATCAGTGAGTGCATACCATGAGTGTTCTTTTGAGACTGGGTTACCTCACTTAGGATGATGTTCTCCAGCTCCATCCATTTGTCTAAGAATTTCATGAAATCATTGTTTCTAATGGCTGAATAGTACTCCATTGTGTATATATACCACATTTTTTGTATCCATTCCTCCGTTGAGGGACACCTGGGTTCTTTCCAGCTTCTGGCTATTATAAATAGGGCTTCTATGAACATAGTGGAGCATGTATCCTTACTACATGCTGGGGAATCCAAAAATGTAAAGTCTCTTAACTGTGAGTTCCTGTAAAAACACAAAATAAATTATATATTTTCTTGTTCTAATACTGGGGCTCAGTATTTGATATCTCCAAAGGACTTAGATGGCCATGCTTCTCTGGCATCTTCATCCTCACTACATAGATTTTCTGGTGAGCTCACAGCAGTGTCTGTCCATACCTACCTCTATCCTTGGTGGTCACGCTTCAGGACGGGAATCTCCAAAAGTCAAGGATGTCTATTCCATCAGAAGCTGAGCTTTTTACCAGGACAGTTTTTCCTTGACTCTAGTAATAAGAGTGTCAGTGTTTTTCCAGACCTCTTCAATTCTGAATGTTTCATGCCCCCCTCCAACCATTACCACTTGGAAAACTCTTGCATATGACCAAATTCAAATGGCAACTTGCTATGCAGCCTTGCCAACCTGACCAACCCCAACATCCACAGCTTCTGTGTGCTGACCCTGAGAAAAAAACTTCCAAGAAGATGTTACCTCAGTGATGTTGGTCTCTAAATAATCCCACCCAAATCTTCAATCCCAGATAGCTAGCATTGATTATCCCAGTAAAACAGTTTAATATCAGTGGCATTGGTCTCCTGACAATCATAACTGATCCTTTAGACTCAAATGATTAGAAACAACACATTATCAGTGTGAAGTATTCCATAAAGAGCCAAGTTTAAGTCTTTGATTCTCTCTATAACTTCGCAAGTCAAGCCTCCATCTCTTTCAGTATTTTCAACTTCTATGTTCACCCAGAACAGCTCATTAAGCTCTGAGCACTCAATATCTTTTCCAGCCTAAAGCATTAACACACTTCTACAATCCTTTCAACAGCAATGTGGTTAGGTCTATAACAGCAACAGCCCGCTCTCTGTTACCAGGTTCTTTTCAAGTTTGCTTTGTATTGAAGTGAGAAACACAATGACCAAAACCAACTTAGGGGAGTAGACTTGAGACAGGAACCAATGCATAGGTCTTGGGAAAATAGCTTTGACTTGCTCAGCCTGTCCTTTTATACCACCTAAATCCACCTTCTCAGGGGCTGCAGCACCCAGAGGGTTGGCCCCTCCTATATCAGTTGTCAATCAAGAAAATGCCCCACAGACTGGCCTACCGGGCAGCCTCTTGAATGCATTTTTCTTTTTTGAGGTTCCTTTTCTCACATGATCCAAGTTGACAAAAACAACAAACAAAAATCAATCATCACATTCCCGAATCTACTTTTGGTATTCTCTATCTCATTAAAGGGAAGGCCAGCCTTTTCACTTCCCAGGTCAGAGTTTAAGCATTTCCATTTATTTTTCTGTGATCCTTAGCTTCGATATTAGTGATGACATTCTACCTAAATGTTTCCTAGATCTGTCCATTTACTTCCATTCCATTGCATTTATTGCAAGACATACTACAACTTCTGCAGGCCTGCATTACTGTACCTGCTTTCCACATTTTGCATCCATGCTCATTTAACTCTGAATAATCTTGCTAGGCATAAATATAGACCTGTCACTTATTCTTGATAATATCTGTTCTCCGTGTCCTTACAAAAGATGCCCTGTTGTGTAATTTCACCATCTGCATAATTTATCTGTCTCCCCTTGACCAACTTTTTTGATAGTAAATCTGAGATTTTTTTTTTTCATTCTTGGAAATGACCATGCTCTCTCTTGAGACCTTCTTGAGCATTCCCCTCTCTGAGACACTCACACATCCTTATCTTATTTTCCTACCATATGAGAGAGCGATTACATCCTTCAGCTCTTTGCCTTGTTTCTAGAAGACTCCCTTTGATTTGTTTGCATAAAGTTTTAGGACCTACATACTTTCCTCTAAATTATTAGTCATAGGATTTTAATTCTTATATAATTGTCTATCCCTTTCAACAGAGATCATCATTTTTAAGAAAACAAACCATGTATCATCTTGATCTCACTCTATCTATAGCCTCTAATTAAGGGCTTAACAAATAGGGAAGGTTTATAACATTGTTATATAAAACCTGTACCCAAAATAAAAAGTAGTATCATTTATGCATATAATTTTTCATAGTTAATTGCATCCTGTCCTTGTACCAGAAAGCATAGATTCAGTCTCTCTGGATAGAGTGATCATCTTTACATCAGGATGTATATTGGAATCAATAGAACTATTAATGAATTAGGTAAAAATGGGAAATTTCAAAAGCAAAGTACACTATGGCTATCTACACTGAGAGTGAGGAAGATAAAGTGA